>NC_140952.1:130393717-130858717 GCF_014529385.1 Adiantum capillus-veneris
CTCTCAGCTGAAACACTAGTAGCCCATCTCTATGATGTCGATTAAACATAACATTATTGCCAAAATTGTTAATCTCAAGCTCTCTGCCCTCCCAGACAAAGCCATTACGCCCGACCAACACAATTTTATCAAAAGAAGGTCAATCTATGACAACATTCTAACAACAATGGTCAACATTGAGTATGCAACCTTCACCAAGCAAGAGTGCATCTTACTCTAGCTTGACCTAGACAAAGCCTATGACCGGATCAGATGGTCCTTCATAGAAAACGTCATGAAGTTATTGGGATTTGGCCTGCAGCTCTATCGGTCGGTTCTCAGTCTTGGTGTTGGAAGCCAATCTAAGTTCCTATTTAATAATAGAATTTTGGGTGCGTTCAAAGTCAAGAGATCAATTAAGCAAGAATACCCTCTTGCTCCTCTGCTATTTGCCATTGGCTCTCATCCTTTGGCTACCATGCTCAAAGCTAGTGCTACGAGAGGAAGGACCCAAGGGATGTCCTTGCTTGACAATGGCCGACTTCTAGTGAAGCTCTTCGCAGATGACCCCCTTCTATTGCTGAAAGCTTTCCCTCTAGTAATCGGAAAGGCTTTGGAGATTGTGCAAATGTTTTCCACATCCTCAAGGAGTCAAAGTGCAATATTGAGAAATCAAGACTAATTTCATTGTTAGAAAATGACTCATTTCACCGTTCTCTATGGACGGGGGAGACTATGTTGAAAGGAAAGATTTTTTGTCACCTAGGAGCCCCACCGGGGGTTGGCATTACCGACAAGCAAAAAAATAGTAGAATATCTTTGGTTCACCCAAAACCAAAACAATTTATGAGATACTTTGCTTTCAGAGGAATGGGTTGAACAACTCAACCAAATTTGGTCCAGAAAGTGGTCTACAAGTAAATGGAGTCAAGTGATTGGAAACATCTAGAAGGCCAAATGTGAAGAAAGGGACAAAGTTTTCCTATGGAAAGTTCTTTTGGGTTTCATGACAACCGGAGATAAAGATAAATCAAGAGGCTTAGGCGAAGGCACTTGTGTCAAATAAAAACACCTGAATGAAACCCTCACGCATCTGTTTTGGGATTGTCTAGAAATCAGAATCTTCACAGGAACAGTCTGCAGGTGGGTGTACACTCATTTGGACACTCCTTTCTTTAGACGTGTCCTTGCAATGGGCTTGAAACGCATTGACAATAAAGATGTTCTGATTGACACATGCATAATTAGAGCTATGGTGTAGAGAGATGTTTTGGGAATCCAAAAAATGTTTTTTCAAACAAAGTATGAACTTCTAGATACATCTAGTTCTAGAAACATGTTAATGGAAGCTCCTTAGTAGAAGGAATCAGAATTCCAAGCTAGGCAAGAAAAAGTAATCGAGGGGATTCGACCTCCTTTGATGTATTTCTTTTCGGAGAACCCTGTGCAAAGGATAGGCCAGGGCTGATTGTAAAATGCTAATGCTGATTGTAACATTCTATGATTAATACAATTCAAGTTAATTTGAATACTTTTTAAAAAAATAGAATATCAAATGTATATCTAACTCTCTTCTTGTTGTTTTTTGACCTGTCCCAAAGGGATGAGGCACCTTCCCTTTTTGCCGATGACAAAAGGTTTTTTTCTTAGCACAATTCGTCAGCAAGGTCTATTTACAAAGGTAAGAAAATAAGTGGATACTTTCAAATCATGAAGTGGATTTCTTGAAATTGGGCATTCCCTACTACCTCCTAGTAGCTTTAGTTACATCTCAAAAAGAGGAATCTTCCTCTTTTTGAGATTCTTCCTCCTCTCTTTCCCAAGCTAGAGCATGTCAGGGAGCAGTGTTGGAATTAGGGTTGCAGAGAAACACACACAGCTTGGAGAAGACAAAGGAAGCTCAAGGCACACAATAGAGAGTGTGTTACTTAGTGTGCAATGGAAAGATAGTTAGCCCTAGAGTGATGGGCGTATATACAATGCACGGGGGAAAAAACCTCCTAAAGAGGGAAAAAATGCCCCGGCGGTCCTAGTGTGTTCACACACATCACTACCACATGTATATGGTAACAAATCCCCCCTGGAGTGATGCGGTGAACGAGAGCTGGCACATGAGTAAAGGGAAGTGCCATGCCCTGAGGATAGGATCAGTCCACAAAGGGGAGTAAGCCCAAAGCTTTGCGGAAAGCTTCAAGCTTCTCACGAGACAATGCCTTTGTGAAAAGATCTGCAAGGTTGTCCTATGTTGGCACATAAGCCAAGATGATCTCTCCTGCTGAGAGCCTCTCCCTGACATAGTGGTAATGCACCTCAATGTGCTTTGTGCGAGCATGAAAAACTGGGTTCCTCGCAACTGCCAATGCGCTCTGACTGTCAGTGTAGATAGTGTTGGCAGTGTCCTGTCCAACACCCAAGTCAGCCATAAGGCGTCTGAGCCATACACACTCAACCGTAGCTGTGAAGACTGCCCTGTACTCAGCCTCACAACTCGAAGTGGCCACAGTAGGTTGTTTCTTGCTCAACCATGATATACATGAACTGACAAGCATGAAACAAAAACCACTTGTGGACACTCGCGTGTCAAAACAACCAGCCCAATCTGAGTCCAAAAAAGCATGTAAGTCTGGCGGCAATGATCCCTCCTTGGGATAAAACAAGCCAAGATGTAAAGTGCCACTAAGGTAGCGGAAAATCCTCTTGACAGCCTGCCAATGCTTAGACCCTGGGCTATGCATAAATCTGCTGACCTGCGAGACTGCAAACTGAATATCTGGCCTCGTGTTGCATACATAAATGAGGCAGCCAACAGCAGTTTGGTAAAGAGTGACATCAGCAGGATCGCCAGCATCATGTAGACTCAACTTCAACCTGTTTCCATGGGAGTGGCAATAGTTTGCAATCCTCAAGTCCAAACTTACATAGCAATGTCTCTATGTAACTTTTCTGACACAAGGCAATACCACCATCACACTGCTTAAACTGTATACCCAAGTAATGATGCAACAGCCCCAAATCTTTCATCTTGAAAGTAGCATTCAATCAGCCTTAAATTCAGCAATATGTCTCTCATTTGTTCCAGTGATCAACAAATCATCAACATAAAGAACCACAACGAGAAATACATCATCCTCACGCTTTACATACAATGTGCTTCTGTTGGACTGTTACGAAAGCCTCGTTTTAACCAAATGAGTGTCAGCTTTCTCATACCAAGCACGAGGAGATTGCTTCAACCCATACAAAGCCTTCTTACATTTGCACACTTTGTCCTCTTGTCCTTTTATGACAAAACCGCGAGGCTGCGTTACATAAACTTCCTCAAATATGTCACCATTCAAGAAAGCAGTAACAATGTCTGATTGATGTACATCCCAACCAAAATGAGCTGCCAATGCACATAGAAAACGCACAGTAGTCATACGACAAGTGGGAGCAAAAGTCTCTTCATAATCTATGCCTTTTGTTGTGCATAACCCTTTGCAACAAGTCGAGCCTTATGCGATCGATCTCACCATCCGGCTTGCGTTTCAACTTGTAAACCCACTTCGTACCAATGGCCTTTTTGCCAGGAGGCAAATCACATAAAGTCCATGTGTCATTCTCTATAAGTGCATCATATTCTGATTTCATGGCAGCAATCCAATTTTCTGAATTCTGTGCTTCATCAAAAGACAGAGGCTCCTCAACATCATGTAAACTAGACACAGCCAAAGCATAACAATCTGATGCATAAGATGCATGGCGAGAGCCTGAACGAGTACGACTAGATAAAGGTGCATTCAATTTACTGTCACGCAAAGTGTGCACCAGCCATTTTGGCATACCTCTAGCCTGCTCATTTTCAGCCCTTTCCTCATCAAGTACATCATGTACATCTGCATCAGTAATAGGCTGTTCTAAAACATTTTCAGAAACCCCCATAGGCTGTACATTTGCCTCATTGGAACTTACATTCGTATTTCCACCACTGAAAAGAGGCAACAAAGTGTCATAAATGTCCTGTGAGCTTACATTACTGTCTCTAGTACATGACAGCAAGGGCTGAACAGAGTCTTCCACAAACACTACATCCCGTGAAACTAGAATACGTTTTGTTTGCGGATGATACAACCTGTAACCTTTGCTTTCACACTATAACCAACAAACACATTTGACAGCCTTATCATCCAATTTTCTGCGCTGCACTTGTGGCACCAAAGCATATGCCAAACAGCCAAAAACACGCATGTGCTCAATAGAAGGCTTTCTATCATGCCATGCTTCATATGGAGTAATAGACTGCAAAGCTTTCGTAGGACACCTGTTAAGTACATAAGTGGCACACATGATGGCCTCAAGCCAAAAAGAATGCGGCAAAGCTTGACTTTTGACCATACATCGTGCCATTTCCGTTAGTGACATGTTTTTCCTCTCAGCAACACCATTTTGCTGAGGTGTATAAGGCATTGTACATTGGTGTTTTATCCCACGACTAGCCAGAAATGCATTAAATTCATGAGACATATACTCCGCCCCTCGATCGGAATGGAGGGTGCCCATAGTACATTTTGAGACATTTTCAGCCATAGCCAAAAATTGTTTGAAGCACATAAAAACTCGGACTTCACTTTAAGCGAAATACCCATGCATGCCTGGAGTAATCATCAATGAAAGTCACGAAGTACAGGTAATTGCCCAAGGACGGAGTTTGCATGGGCCACAAACATCACTATGCACAAGTTGCAACCTGCATGTGCCCTAACTGAACCATCCTTTGGAAACTTAGAACGCTGCATTTTACCCAGAATACAGCCTTCACAAACATGTTTGACAGGTGCTTCAAGAGGCGGCAAAGAAGCAACCATATCAGATTTCTGCAAACGCAGCAAACTGGCAAAATTCAGATGACCAAAACGTGCATGCCAAAGTTTTGCATCTGAAATAGCCCTTGAATCTGCAACAGCATTTGCAAAATTTTTGTCCACACTTGTCATACAAAGTGAGCTTATACAGCCCACGGCACAAAAGCCCAGATGCAACAATTTCATCACCAAAACTGAGATCATGAACTGTACATCTGTCATCCACAAATTTGACTACAAGTCCAAGTCTAGCAAGTGCGGATACAGACAAGAGATTCTTCTTGATCCCACGTACATAAAGTGCATCAACAAGTGTGAAGGAACTGCCATTAGCAGTAGTGAGCACAATCTTTCCAACTCCCTGAACTAGATAAGAGGCGTTGTTGGCACAAGTGACTGAATTCCCATGAGGGACAGACTCGAGAGAGGTAAACAATTCACGATGTGAGGTAATGTGCTTTGTAGCACCACTGTCGAAATACCACACATGTGAATCTGCAGCAACTGACAAACATGCATCATGGACAGCAGGATTGTAAGTGCACTCTGCGCTAAAAGCCCATTCTGCATCAACATCAACATCACAATCTCCTTTCACAGAAGACTCAACAATGGCTGCATTTGTAGTGGAACCAGCATTTGCAGTGGAACCACCCTCTTTCTTCTTAGCCTCTTTGGCCTTCAACTTAGGACACGACTTGATCAAGTGATCATTGGCTTTACAATAATGGCAACGCATCTTCTTTTTGCCCTTATCACCAGAATTGCCAGACGAAGTGCTGCCAGCAGAAGCATTAGGAACAGAATTTTTGCCACTCGCAGCAGAACCATAAGAAGTGGCTGCATTACTGTTACCACCCTTTCTTTGAGAAGCAATAAAAGCCTGTTCAACTGCACGCTGCCTAGTCCTGTTTTTTCTAGAAAGTGACTCTTGCAACAGCAATGTGCATAATGCATCAAACTTGACAACTTCAGGATTTCCTTGGGTCATCAGTCTCCAAGTACTAGCAAAAGTCTGGTAGGAATCTGGTAAGGCATCAAGAACAGTCTGCACAAGGGAACTGTCCGAAATGACTTCGCCTGCAGAAATGAGTTGCTCATTGATATCCTTGACACTAGCAAGGAAAGTGTCCATATCATCTTCCTCATGCATAATCTTCGACTCTAGCTCTTTACGCAGCAAAGCAATTTTAGCCTCATTGCGGCTTGCATAAAGACCTGCTAGAATATCCCAAGCCTGTTTTGCAGATTTTGCTGAACGGATGTGAGGAATAATGGTGCGCTTCACAGACAACGCAATCAATGCATGAGCCTGCGCATCCTTAACATCCCAACGAGCTTGTTCTGCCGTAGGCAAAACAACTCTAACAGCTGCAATCCTTGCAGCAAGACCTGCAACATCCTCAACATCGCCTACATCTTCAGAACCAAGACGTACATCAATGCCCTGCACAATGTTCCAGACACCTTTTGACACAAGAACATGTTGCATCATATAAGCCCACATAGGGTAGTTGTCCCCATCCAACCTGTCCTCAGCAACAAACATCTTGAACACATCTGTGTTGTTGTTGTCAGCCATGGTAAATGCTGCACCTGATGTGAAAACTGCCCGAAAATAGGAGAAATGGAGCGGGAACAACTTGTGCTGTATAGCACAAACCGTAGAAGACTATAAGGCACCTGTTATGCAGAAAACGGCACTGACAGAAAATCTGCACAAAATGACGAAATAGCCTGTGCAGTACTGCCTGTAGTGGAAACGGAGGCCGAAATGAGCCCAAATCAAAATTCTGCTCACTGAAATCGGAGAAAGTGAGCAGGCGTGTGCTGGAGCAGCTGGCGACTAAGCCCGGGAGGACGTGACCTGCTCTGATACCAATTGTTGGAATTAGGGTTGCAAAGAAACACACATAGCTTGGAGAAGGCGAAGGAAGCTCAAGGCACACAATAGAGAGTGTGTTACTTAGTGTGCAATGGAAAGATAGTTAGCCCTAGAGTGATGGGCGTATATACAATGCACGGGGGAAAAAACCTCCTAAAGAGGGAAAAAATGCCCCGGCGGTCCTAGTGTGTTCACACACATCACTACCACATGTATATGGTAACAAGCAGAGCACCCCCTCAAGGCTGCACACTATGCTTCGTACATCCATTGCCCCTAGCATTCACCTGCATGGCTCTCCTCCCCTCCTCTTCATGCTCACAAAAAGATGGCCTCCCCATCACTCCATGTGGCCTCAATGCCATCTCCTACCCCCTCCACTCAGCCAATGCACTACAAAGAGCCCTACGTCCATCTCGTCATGGCTAATGTGCCTCTAGAAATTGCCTCACACCCTCTTCGTGTTGTCTAGTCCCACCGAGACTCAACCATTGCATGTGCATCACGCCTTGCCTGCTATGACTCCACACAAACCACACAGCAGAGAGATTGTAGCCAGATTGGTATTGCACCTGCATTGGGAGGTGCCCCCATCCACACACACACACACACAGGCAATGATTAGTTTATATGGTGATTGATATTTTCTTATTTTCTTGTGGAAAAAATGCATGATAAAATTCTTGAACACCCAGTGCCCAGGTGCCCACTCACTAGTTCCCATCCTCGAGGCTTGAGAGTCAAAAGTACCCCTGCTTTCATTATGTGTATTGCAGTCGCCATCAAAGGTGTCAACATTGAAATGAACTACCTCCCCTTTCTTGAAGCACAATGAGTAGGTTGTACAACACTACAGGTCCACATTAGTATTGCTGCTCCCCTTCAAAACTCCATGATTTGTTTATGCCTTGCAAACACTACCTAGAGGCTCCTTTCAGCCATCATGATGGCTCCCATCTTGGAAGAATCATGTAAAATTTTATCAAACAAGAAGATCCAGGCCATGAGCTTGATCAAAACTAGCTGCATAGTTTCAACCATTATGTAGCCATTGTGGTATGCCAGAGGAGTCGGCAGGTCATAGCGAGACCTCTTGAGCGAGCCTACCTTGATTTACACCCCTCGGTCATTGGATGTGGAGGGTAGGTGCTACAAGCAGGTTCCATGGACCTCCCTGCTATAGATTCCTAATGAGAATTACAATAGTGCTTGGGCGGAGAGAGCAACAAAAAGCATAACACTTAGTTAGATAGCATCGACTGGAGTGGGTATAGGTAGCAGGTTGATGGTGTCTAGGTCTCCTTGTGCAATATTTTGATCCTACACCTCCTCACGTGACATTTTAGAATCCTATTGACAATACATGAATAACTCTTATTTCTATTTTAACTACTCATGCTACTCTTTTGTTTTCAGCACAATATGGCTTTCGACTATGTGCACATATTTGACCTACCACCAGTTAAGGTTGTGCACTCATCTGAGGAGCTTTCCTTGCTAGCCACAGTGGAAATGCCCTAGTATCACTACATGTCGAAAGTTGTGACAAGGTCGAGCGCATTGAGGGGAGCGTATGCCCCCTCACAACCTTGGAGGAGCTTCATATTATTAAGTGCGGGAGTTGTGCTTGGCTTGAGCAGCAAATGTTTCTTTTTTTTTTTGGATTTGTAATGAGCGGATTTGCAACCACTCTATGGACCCAAAATCAGTGACACTTACCACGCTTGAAACTTAGGTTTGACGAGATGATTGAAATGGTTAGTTTTGGAAGTCCAAACTTTAAGGACTACGAAGAAACTCTCAATTGTTTTTGTTAGGATGCCTCTCATCATTGGTTGGCCTCGTGATTTCATCACTTGTATTTTATAGCAGTACTCACTCAATAGGAGTGAGTGGAATTACATTAAACCGGTCCAAAACGAATTACAAAGACATATGTCGACATAGGGCCACCACCAGGCTAGCCACATGAGAGCACACTTCAAAATCAGCAAGTTGATGGTAGCCACCAAGCAGGACATCTCACACATACCCCCTCCCCTGCCTGCCCACCAGCACTTGACCCTCTACAAATTAATTCAAGCTTACTATTTTTTCTTTGTTGTGTTTTTTTTTTTTTTTTTTTTTTTTGCCGGGGGGGGGGGGGCATTATGGACTTCCTTGCATCTCTAAGCTCTAAATCTGCATTAAATTTAATTTCCATGCCATGGCTTTTGAAAAACAAATGCACCCGCATCATAAAGGCAATGAAGGAATTAGCTGTTGGTTTGACAGTTATGCTGCTTGCATGATGATCCTTACACACTGGCTATCCAAACTTGGGCAACAAGTGCACATGTGTGCGTGGAGGCCAGTTCGTTGATCATGCAAAAGATGGGACAAACAAGAATTAAGCACGGTCAAGATCCTTGACCTGTGTGTGGGTAGGCATTGAACCTTGGACCCTATACCTTGAACACAAGAGCAAAACCAATAGTATGGGTGCCTATGCAGAAACTTGGTAAGATTTGAAAGCATTTTTTTTCTCAAAACACACATGCTTGTGTGTAAGGCACACCTGCCTATCCCAAAAGGGAGATAAGACTCTAAATTAGTGTGTACCCAGTTTGAGAGAGAGCATTCTTTGCTAACAAAAACTTGTACAACATATGTTTGTAAAGCACCAAACTACTTAGATTTTACACATAATCTGAGTACAGTCCTATAAAACAATCAAGCAAGTGATGTAAAGTGGACTCATTGGTGCTAGGGATAAAAGATAAGCCGGTGGTTTTCTTACTCATTGGTGCGCACCGCTATTCATCATCGCTATGGGTACCAATTGAGCTCTTTGTTGCAGTGTATGTATGTAAACTTCAACCAAAAATGCTGCTAATGCCTTTGCTCCCAAGCTGAAGGGCTATAGTCCTGAGTTTTAGAAGAGAAAATTGATGAGCATGATCTTTATGGAGTCTTGGGGTATTAGAACCTTTAAGGCGAACATGGAAAACCCTATACTCGCAATGAAGGTTGGAGATTTCAATTGGTGGAGTACTACCAGCTTTGCACTTAGAGCGTTAGTAGTGATACCCTTGTAACTTAGTTACTTTAACTTTTCCACCCAAAGCTTCATCAAAAGTATAACTGGAGTCACACAAATAAACCCTAAAACATCTACAACACGTGATTGCAACATAAAACAGAAGGTATAACTTGTCATAGCTATAAAGTCATGCATTAACCCCCCCCCCCCCCCCCCCCCCCCCCCCCCCAAAAAAACCACAAAAAAAGAAAATAGAAAGAGTAACTTGCAACCTTAAACCCTTACATCCTTTTTTTTTCTTCATTTATACTTACGAGTGTGAGACCCTTGCTCCAGATGATAGTGAGGAGCGAGGGCAGCGACGAGAGAGAGAGAGAGAGGGGGGGGGGCAAGAAATTATGTGATAATTTTCAAAGTGAAAACATGCTATTAAAATGCCAAAATAAAAATATCTTGATCAAATCTTTAGTTTAGATAATTACTCTGATTGATTTTTTTGTTTAGTTTTTTAAATCAAAAGAAAAAATTTAATAAATTAACTAAAATTATGTAATAATTCTCAAAGATAAACATGTTAAAAAGCTAAGATAAAAGTCTTGATTAGATTTTTAGTTTAGGTATTTACCGTGGTTTTAAAAAATTATTTTTGACAGTAAACTAAAAAGAAAAATTAGTAAATTAACTCAAAAAATCATATCATAATTCTCAAAGTTGAAACATGTTGTTAAAATGCTATAAAAATATATTGATCAAATATTTAGCTTAGGTAAGTACTATCATTCAAATTCTCTAACTTTTGGTATTAAATAAAAAGGAGAAATTAAAAGATTAACCTAGAAAATTATGTGATTAATTGCAGGATTAAATAAAGTATTAGGAACCCATGATAAAAATATCAATAGTAAAAAGTACTATATTTAGATCTATAATCCAATAAAAAGGAGTTAGATTCTTGAAATTTTGAATTATCTAAATTTAAAAGTACTATAATCCAATAAAAAGGATTAGATTCTGTTGGAATTAGGGTTGCAGAGAAACACACACAGCTTGGAGAAGACGAAGGAAGCTCAAGGCACACAATAGAGAGTATATTACTTAGTGTGCAATGGAAAGATAGATAGCCCTAGAGTGATGGGCGTATATACAATGCACGGGGGAAAAAACCTCCTAAAGAGGGAAAAAATGCCCCGGCGGTCCTAGTGTGTTCACACACATCACTACCACATGTATATGGTAACAAATCCCCCCTGGAGTGATGCGGTGAACGAGAGCTGGCACATGAGTAAAGGGAAGTGCCATGCCCTGAGGACAGGATCAGTCCACAAAGGGGAGTAAGCCCAAAGCTTTGCGGAAAGCTTCAAGCTTCTCACGAGACAATGCCTTTGAGAAAAGATCTGCAAGGTTGTCCTGTGTTGGCACATAAGCCAAGCTGATCTCTCCTGCTGAGAGCCTCTCCCTGACATAGTGGTAATGCACCTCAATGTGCTTTGTGCGAGCATGAAAAACTGGGTTCCTCGCAACTGCCAATGCGCTCTGACTGTCAGTGTAGATAGTGTTGGCAGTGTCCTGTCCAACACCCAAGTCAGCCATAAGGCGTCTGAGCCATACACACTCAACCGTAGCTGTGAAGACTGCCCTGTACTCAGCCTCACAACTCGAAGTGGCCACAGTAGGTTGCTTCTTGCTCAACCATGATATACATGAACTGCCAAGCATGAAACAAAAACCACTTGTGGACACTCGCGTGTCAAAACAACCAGCCCAATCTGAGTCCGAAAAAGCATGTAAGTCTGGCGGCAATGATCCCCCCTTGGGATAAAACAAGCCAAGATGTAAAGTGCCACTAAGGTAGCGGAAAATCCTCTTGACAGCCTGCCAATGCTTAGACCCTGGGCTATGCATAAATCTGCTGACCTGCGAGACTGCAAACTGAATATCTGGCCTCGTGTTGCATACATAAATGAGGCAGCCAACAGCAGTTTGGTAAAGAGTGACATCCGCAGGATCGCCAGCATCATGTAGACTCAACTTCAAACCTGTTTCCATGGGAGTGGCAATAGGTTTGCAATACTCAAGTCCAAACTTACATAGCAATGTCTCTATGTAACTTTTCTGACACAAGGCAATACCACCATCACACTGCTTAAACTGTATACCCAAGTAATGATGCAACAGCCCCAAATCTTTCATCTTGAAAGTAGCATTTAAATCAGCCTTAAATTCAGCAATATGTCTCTCATTTGGTCCAGTGATCAGCAAATCATCAACATAAAGAACCACAATGAGAAATACATCATCCTCACGCTTTACATACAATGTGCTTTCTGTTGGACTGTTACGAAAGCCTCGTTTAACCAAATGAGTGTCAGCTTTCTCATACCAAGCACGAGGAGATTGCTTCAACCCATACAAAGCCTTCTTACATTTGCACACTTTGTCCTCTTGTCCTTTTATGACAAAACCGCGAGGCTGCGTTACATAAACTTCCTCAAATATGTCACCATTCAAGAAAGCAGTAACAATGTCTGATTGATGTACATCCCAACCAAAATGAGCTGCCAATGCACATAGAAAACGCACAGTAGTCATACGACAAGTGGGAGCAAAAGTCTCTTCATAATCTATGCCTTTTTGTTGTGCATAACCCTTTGCAACAAGTCGAGCCTTATGGCGATCGATCTCACCATCCGGCTTGCGTTTCAACTTGTAAACCCACTTCGTACCAATGGCCTTTTTGCCAGGAGGCAAATCACATAAAGTCCATGTGTCATTCTCTATAAGTGCATCATATTCTGATTTCATGGCAGCAATCCAATTTTCTGAATTCTGTGCTTCATCAAAAGATAGAGGCTCCTCAACATCATGTAAACTAGACACAGCCAAAGCATAACAATCTGATGCATAAGATGCATGGCGAGAGCCTGAACGAGTACGACTAGATAAAGGTGCATCCAATTTACTGTCACGCAAAGTGTGCACCAGCCATTTTGGCATACCTCTAGCCTGCTCATTTTCAGCCCTTTCCTCATCAAGTACATCATGTACATCTGCATCAGTAATAGGCTGTTCTAAAACATTTTCAGAAACCCCCATAGGCTGTACATTTGCCTCATTGGAACTTACATTCGTATTTCCACCACTGAAAAGAGGCAACAAAGTGTCATAAATGTCCTCTGAGCTTACATTATTGTCTCTAGTACATGACAGCAAGGGTTGAACAGAATCTTCCACAAACACTACATCCCGTGAAACCAAAATACGTTTTGTTTGCGGATGATACAACCTGTAACCTTTGCTTTCAGCACTATAACCAACAAAAATACATTTGACAGCCTTATCATCCAATTTTCTGCGCTGCACTTGTGGCACCAAAGCATATGCCAAACAGCCAAAAACACGCATGTGCTCAATAGAAGGTTTTCTATCATGCCATGCTTCATATGGAGTAATAGACTGCAAAGCTTTCGTAGGACACCTGTTAAGTACATAAGTGGCACACATGATGGCCTCAAGCCAAAAAGAATGCGGCAAAGCTTGACTTTTGACCATACATCGTGCCATTTCCGTTAGTGACCTGTTTTTCCTCTCAGCAACACCATTTTGCTGAGGTGTATAGGGCACTGTACATTGGTGTTTTATCCCACGACTAGCCAGAAATGCATTAAATTCATGAGACATATACTCCCCCCCTCGATCGGAACGGAGGGTGCCCATAGTACATTTTGAGACATTTTCAGCCATAGCCAAAAATTGTTTGAAGCACATAAAAACTTCGGACTTCGCTTTAAGCGGAAATACCCACGCATGCCTGGAGTAATCATCAATGAAAGTCACGAAGTACAGGTAATTGCCCAAGGACGGAGTTTGCATGGGCCCACAAACGTCACTATGCACAAGTTGCAACCTGCATGTGGCCCTAACTGAACCATCCTTTGGAAACTTAGAACGCTGCATTTTACCCAGAATACAGCCTTCACAAACATGTTTGACAGGTGCTTCAAGAGGCGGCAAAGAAGCAACCATATCAGATTTCTGCAAACGCAGCAAACTGGCAAAATTCAGATGACCAAAACGTGCATGCGAAAGTTTTGCATCTGAAATAGCCCTTGAATCTGCAACAGCATTTGCAAAATTTTGTCCACACTTGTCATACAAAGTGAGCTTATACAGCCCACGGCACAAAAGCCCAGATGCAACAATTTCATCACCAAAACTGAGATCATGAACTGTACATCTGTCATCCACAAATTTGACTACAAGTCCAAGTCTAGCAAGTGCGGATACAGACAAGAGATTCTTCTTGATCCCACGTACATAAAGTGCATCAACAAGTGTGAAGGAACTGCCATTAGCAGCAGTGAGCACAATCTTTCCAACTCCCTGAACTGGATAAGAGGCGTTGTTGGCACAAGTGACTGAATTCCCATGAGGGACAGACTCGAGAGAGGTAAACAATTCACGATGTGAGGTAATGTGCTTTGTAGCACCACTGTCGAAATACCACACATGTGAATCTGCAGCAACTGACAAGCATGCATCATGGACAACAGGATTGTAAGTGCACTCTGCGCTAAAAGCCCATTCTGCATCAACATCAACATCACAATCTCCTTTCACAGAAGACTCAACAATGGCTGCATTTGTAGTGGAACCAGCATTTGCAGTGGAACCACCCTCTTTCTTCTTAGCCTCTTTGGCCTTCAACTTAGGACACGACTTGATCAAGTGATCATTGGCTTTACAATAATGGCAACGCATCTTCTTTTTGCCCTTATCACCAGAATTGCCAGACGAAGTGCTGCCACCAGAAGCATTAGGAACAGAATTTTTGCCACTCGCAGCAGAACCATAAGAAGTGGCTGCATTACTGTTACCACCCTTTCTTTGAGAAGCAATAAAAGCCTGTTCAACTGCACGCTGCCTAGTCCTGTTTTTTCTAGAAAGTGACTCTTGCAACAGCAATGTGCATAATGCATCAAACTTGACAACTTCAGGATTTCCTTGGGTCATCAGTCTCCAAGTACTAGCAAAAGTCTGGTAGGAATCTGGTAAGGCATCAAGAACAGTCTGCACAAGGGAACTGTCAGAAATGACTTCCCCTGCAGAAATGAGTTGCTCATTGATATCCTTGACACTAGCAAGGAAAGTGTCCATATCATCTTCCTCATGCATAATCTTCGACTCTAGCTCTTTACGCAGCAAAGCAATTTTAGCCTCATTGCGGCTTGCATAAAGACCTGCTAGAATATCCCAAGCCTGTTTTGCAGATTTTGCTGAACGGATGTGAGGAATAATGGTGCGCTTCACAGACAACGCAATCAATGCATGAGCCTGCGCATCCTTAACATCCCAACGAGCTTGTTCTGCTGTAGGCAAAACAACTCTAACAGCTGCAATCCTTGCAGCAAGACCTGCAACATCCTCAATATCGCCTACATCTTCAGAACCAGGACGTACATCAATGCCCTGCACAATGTTCCAGACACCTTTTGACACAAGAACGTGTTGCATCATATAAGCCCACATAGGGTAGTTGTCCCCATCCAACCTGTCCTCAGCAGCAAACATCTTGAACACATCTGTGTTGTTGTTGTCAGCCATGGTAAATGCTGCACCTGATGTGAAAACTGCCCGAAAATAGGAGAAATGGAGCGGGAACAACTTGTGCTATATAGCACAAACCGTAGAAGACTATAAGGCACCTGTTATGCAGAAAACGGCACTGACAGAAAATCTGCACAAAATGACGAAATAACCTGTGCAGTACTGCCCGTAGTGGAAACGGAGGCCGAAATGAGCCCAAATCAAAATTCTGAGCAGACCGAGCAGAGAAACACACACAGCTTGGAGAAGACGAAGGAAGCTCAAGGCACACAATAGAGAGTATATTACTTAGTGTGCAATGGAAAGATAGATAGCCCTAGAGTGATGGGCGTATATACAATGCACGGGGGAAAAAACCTCCTAAAGAGGGAAAAAATGCCCCGGCGGTCCTAGTGTGTTCACACACATCACTACCACATGTATATGGTAACAGATTCTTGAAAATTTGAATTATCCGACTCTGAAAAACTTAGTCGTGGGAATTCTTATGGTAACCTCTATAAATTTTTATATTTCGTAATGATGTAGTGTTCCTTTTAGAAAAGAAAAGAAGATATAACCCCAAAAAAAGGATGTGTGCAAGCTTCCAGATGGAGGAGGGGGTCACTCCAAAGAGAATCAAGACCACATACGATCATGAAGGCGATCGGAGTACCATTATTAGCGATGAGAGTCTTCATGTACCTGAGCTGCAACAAATTCCAATATCATAGGTGGGTCCTTAGTTTTTCACAACTTTGTAAGTTAGTGTAAATTTTTAAGTTATATCATTGCATCCACATTATGTAATAGATAAGTACTTTAGAAATGATAAAATTGAATGAAAATGAAAGGTTATCTTCCAAAGAAAACATGTAGACTTGTTTGAAAAATTAAGAAAGAAATGCTTTGGACAATCCACATGAAGTAACAAGGAAATGTTTGATCATCCTTAAGATAGTTTGTCTCAAAACAATCTCTAATTCTTGGATATATTTTTCACTTAATGTGACTAGTATGTGGCCTGCACATTGCTATGGCTAGAAAATGTATGTTTGTATTTTTAAAACTACAAAGGTGGAAAATTATATAGATTCTACTTTTGTACATGTATACACTCTTTTGCGTTTCAAAAACGATTCACAACATCTCTCTATGGATTCTCGAAAAAAATTATTAATGCAAGAGGCAGCAAATATTCCTAGCCTTTAATATACAGCTTCACAAGATCTCACATGTTACATAGGACTTTCTAGTCCTTATTCAATGGATCTAGGAGTGCTTTATAGCTATTGAAAAGGGCAGAGAGAGAGAGAGAGAGAGAGAGAGAGAGAGAAAGAGAGAGAGAGAGAGAGAGAGAGACACACACACACACAGACTAATATTTATATTCTCCTCCTCCTCTTCCTCTTCCCCCTCGTCCTCTTCCTCCTTCTCTTTGTTTAATTGAATAGTTCTCAAGCTTGCTTATAGTTTATTTATTCTCTCTCTCTCTCTCTCTCTCTCTCTCTCTCTCTCTCTCTCTCTCCCCCCAAAAAAAATTAAATACTAAATTCCTTCATATTTTGTAGGTTTTCTTACCGTCTGATTGAAAATTTAGAGGTAAGATTTAAAAATTTGTATGTGACATTACACTTTTTTCTCAACCTTTGCTCCTAGTTCATGAAGTCTCCAATGTTTATGGTGTTCGTGAAACACTACAAGTCACTTCTTGTTAAGTAGCATGCTAGAGAGAGAGAGAGAGAGAGAGAGAGAGAGCTACAGAGGGCCTTCCAACTCCATGATCAAAACCTTAAATAGCTTCTCCAAGGAGCTACTACACATCTTTGGTCAACATGAAAGACGATCATGCCTATGTGTACCACATCTGAGAGATGCAGTTGTCCATGGACATGCAGAAGATGTGAGGCATCTTGTGAGGAGTACCATCATCACTTGGTTGCACTCACATCGAGCTAGTATGTTATATATGGATAATTGGAAGCGAAAAGAATCATAGCTCATGTCTGCTCATTGGATGACTTATACATCAAAATCGACATTCGTGAGTCTATGGGATTGACCCCTAACTTGATATAGGAAGAGATGAAGAATGGTTTACAAACATCGAAGCATGTTGCTATGCTGCTAGCCTTCAAAGGATCATTTCCATATCCATCCCACATTCAAGCAAACCAACAATTCAAGAAACCATTAATGTGTTAGTAAATTTGCTTCTAAAATTTCTCATATGTAAGTTTTTCAAGTTTTTTAAGAGAAAGTATCGTGTATCTGAGTGCTCAAAAAAAACCTACGTTTATTGTAATTTAATCTACAAATTTTGAGATTTACCTCTAAATTCTAGATTTGAACGTAAAAACTCCTACAAAGTTTTTAGTGTAAAAACCATCAAATACAATAAATTTGCCTCTAAAATCTCTCATAGGTAGGTTTTCTGAAATTTGGAAAAAATCATTGTGTACATGAGTGCTTGAAGAAAATTGTAAATATAGTAAATTTGCCTCCTAGAAAAGCGACCCCAACGAGTAAGAACTCCTAAAAATGGGGGTGCCAAGTGCTACATAAGTGCATTCCAAGAGGCTACATTTAAATATAGTGTACATGTTGACCAAAACATTGTGAAATGGGAAGATTGTTTTAAAGAGCCCCTCAATAGCCATTTAAGTTTTCTCATGTCAAATACTTGCATGATGCCACATGCCTTTGAGATATAAGGATACACAATTGTATCCAGACACGAGCCCTCGACTTGCATCATGCGCAAACTACTCAGAGCTTTTTTATCATCACCCTTCTCCTTCCAGACATATGCAGCATCCTAAACTACAAACATTAATAACATCGAGAGCTTCTTGTGTGTTTTTCAGTACATGATCACACTTAGTGTACATGTACATGTTGACTAAGCATTTTCAACCATAATCTATTTTTTGGGCTTCTCCAAGATCGCTTGACAGAAATCTCATCATGAATTCTTTCATTCAAGGTAACTTCTTAAATGTTGGCGTTGGATAATTCTATGCAAGCTAATGTTGACATCGTTTGGGCCATTTAATAAGAAAAAAAAAAAGGTAGTTGTGTTGGAACATGAAGCGGGTGACATGGATGTAAGCTTCTAGGAAGAAAAACTATGAGTGATGACTTCTCAAGTTCCTTAGTGAAAGCCCAAAGATTGACACCGACAAAACACACTCTATAGGGATCCACGAGGTAGAGAGCTTGAGGAGTTGCAAGTTTTGACTTTGGGACCAATTAGCATGGATGAATTACAAATCAGAGAGGAGGCATACAATCATCATCATACATGCAAACTGAGAAAATTAAATTTGAAAACCTTCAAATATAGTAAATTTTCTTCTAAAATTTCTCATACAAAATAATTTTTTGTAGGATTGGCCCTTGATGGAAACCTCCAAATTTAGAAAAAATCTTCAACTTTTAGATGCAAATCTCCAAATTTAGTAAAAATCTCCAAACTTTTCAGGGGAAAATTTTAGGAAAATCATGTAAAAGTCTTCAAATATAGTACAAAATTTGCCTCTAAAGCTTCTCATATGGAGGTTTTCCAAGTATTTTGAAAAAACCAATGTATATCCAAGTGCATGAAAAAAAAAACCTCAGTTAAGTATAATCACACCTACAAATTTTGAGGTTGACCTCTAAATTCTAGATTTGAAGGTGAGAAACCTACAAAGTTCAAAGAAATTAGCAAATCAAAGGGGAGGCATACAGTCATCATCATACACGCAAACTGAGAAATTCAATTTAAAAAACTTCAAATATAGTAAATTATTCTCTAGAATCTATCATATGAAGGTTTTCAATTTTCAAATTTTTGTGGGATTCTCGAAGAGCCCTTGATAACAACCTCCAAATTTTGTAAAAATCTTCAAATTTTAAAGGCAAATATCCAAATGTTTTAGACAAATTTTAGGAAAATCATGTAAAGACCTTCAAAGATACTTTTCTCTTATGTAGGTTTTCTAAGGTTTTGAAAAAGAGCACTATGTACCCGAGTGCTCGAAAAAAGGCTAGGTTTCGTGTAATCCCACCTATAAATTTTAAATTCTAGAGTTGAAGGAGAGAAAACCCATGAAGGTTATAGAAACTTAGTGTAAAAACAATCAAATATACTAAATCTCGAGATTAAAGTTCTCATATGTAGGTTTTCTAAGTTTTTGGAACAAAACACTACGCATCCAAGTGCTCGAAAATACCTAGGTTTGGTATAATCCCACCTACAAATTTTGAGATTTACCTCTAAATTCTAATTTGAAGGTGAGTGCCTACAAAGTTCATAGGAAAAAACTTAGGTCTAGTGTAATCCCACCCACAAATTTTGAGATTTACCTCTAAATTCTAATTTGAAGGTGAGTGCCTTCAAAGTTCATAGGAAAAAACTTAGGTCTAGTGTAATCCCACCCACAAATTTTGAGATTTACCTTAAAATTCTAATTTGAAGTTGAGAACACCGACAAATGTTGGGAGGCGTTGTAGCACGACCTAATCGCAACCCACACAAAATTATCAAATCCGTGGATCGGCAACCCGGCTAGGGCATGGAAGCACGAGCATCGGATGAATGGAATAGAGGATTCAAGAGATCACCTCTCCAATGCAAGTAGAGATTAGCCATGGCAAGACTAACTCTAAACCTGCTCTAATCACTAATCAAACAACTCCTATACACATCAAGCCCACCGAAGTCCAACTTACCATAGACTAGAAACCCAAAGCACACTAATGATAAGCACACACTAATTACCACATGTCAATCACGACACTTCATCAATAGCTACACACACGAGGTGAACGGTGCTAGAGCTTCATAAAACCTATCTACACACAAGCAAATAATAGGGCACGCACACTAATTACAAGATTAAGATCCAACTTAATCAATCTAATTAGTGATGCTAAATATCACAAATTGAATGCTTATGGAAGAATAGGAGTGGTTACTGGCAAGAAGTACATACATCTCTCATATCTAGAATAAGGAAAGTGTAATACTACTTCATGACAAGATGAAATGTAGAGAAGAAGAGACTAATGAGAAAATAAGGATTACATTAATCAAGAAGAGCTTACTCTAATTACAATGGTTAGCACTAGCCTCTCAAGCATAGACATTAAGCTCAAGGCTAAGCTATAGAGTGAACACTCTAGAGAGAGGGAGCTCTCAAAAGTGGATCCTCAAGAGTGGATACTCAAGAATGAAGCCGCCTTGCATAAAGGCTTCCTTTTAAAGGCTTTCACCACAATCCCTTCTACTATGGGTTTAAGCTTGAGCCTCCTAGCTACCATATACAACCATGGAACTCCAAGTGAGCCCAAGACAATTGTATCGGAGAGGTAAAGATCAACATTTGCGTCTTTGTGCAAATGAAAACGAGTATATTTCGATTATAAAACAAGCACATGCTGGATTAGCTAGATGTCACTTTTCTAGTGAGATCACCACAAGAGCAATCTTGATGGTAGACATATGGTGGCCAACACTTTTTGTAGATGCCAAAGAATATGTTCGAAGGTGTGATGCTTGTCAACGAGCAAAAATGCCAACACGAGTAGATAGCATGCCCTTAAGACTATCATTGTAGCTACGGACTATTTGACCAAGTGGGCCGAAACTAAAGTAACTCAAAAGAATGATGCCAGAACCACTGATGCATTCTTATATGAGTATATATTCACGAGATATGGACTACCAATAGAAATTGTCAATGATCAGGGAACCTCATTTCCTCAATGAGGTAATTGAGTGTTTGCTTAATGAGTTTATGGTCATCCATAACAAATCAGCTCCCTATCACCCACAAGCAAACAAACAAGTTGAGCATACAAATAAAATTCTTAGCTCGGTGCTGACTAAAGTGGTTAGTTCAGAAAGGACAGACTGGGAAATGAATCTCCATGCTTCTCTATGGGCTTATCGAGTTTCATTCAAAACAGCTTTAAATGCTACACCCTTTAATTTTGTTTATGTTCTTGATACCATACTTCCAATAGAATTTCTATTACCGACATTAAGGGTAGCACAGAATCTTGAGTGGACTGGACATGAATTGTCAGAAAGACTTGAAGATTTGGAAAAGCTAGATGAGCAAAGACTAACTGTTGTAGCTCACATCTATGCACAAAAGCGAAAACAAAAACAGTTTTTTGATTCCCACTTAATCACAAAAATCTTCAAAAAAGAGGACTTAGTTTTAGTCTATTCCCTTAAGCAACACATTCCCAAGTTTAAGAAAAAGGAAAACGGACCGTTTATCATTGAAGATGTATCTCCAACTGGAGCAGTAAAATTTTCCACCGAGATGGTGAACCAATGGCTAATTGGATTAGTGGATTTTGACGGGAGCAAAGCGAACCCCAAACCCAGACGGCCTCTAAAACACCGGGGACCGAATGGCGCGCCTCGAGCCTGTCATGGTAAAGCAAACAGGGGGCACCACCTAGCTTCAGCGGCTAGGACGCAAACAACACACCACCATAACAAAGTTTTCATCCAAGAGAGATGGATGCTTGGGAGTAATGATGAAGAGGAAAGGGAATGAGATCAAGTGAGAGAGAGAGAGAGAGTGAGGGAGGGGGTATAGCGGCTTAGTACTTAGGCACCACAAAAGGATGGCGAATCCGCACACCCTTCACACATACACAAGCTCACTCCAAAACACAAGACTAAGTGGCGATTCCGCACACCTCACATGGGCAAAACATTGCAAGAAAACATACTCACAAAACCTCAAGATTTATTTAGAGAATAAGGCGATGAAATAGGGAGCATAGGGTAGGGGAATGAGAAGGGAGAGAGTGGTAGAGCACATGGCGGATAGGTGGGAGTTGATGGCGAAGACTCGCACGAGGATTATGGCCATCATCCTTCATTTAGTTGCCCTTCATCCTCCATAGCCAAGGGTGTAGAGGTCATGCTCAAGACAAGCATGGTGATTGCGGTGATGGTGATGGTGTGGGTGTGTGTGTGTGCACTAGGCACACACAGTGCATAGTGTGTTCTTTGGTGATGTTGTGTCCTTAGTGTGATGGTGACCCCTCTTTATATAGGGGAGGAGGGGGGGGAGAAATTCTAGAATTTAGAAATGAAGAAATCATTATCTACATAGGCCATGTGACTGTGGGCCCCACTTGTCTGGCTGTGTGTATATGTGCCAGAACAGCAGTCTCATGAGAGAGAGACTAAGAGAGAGAGATGGGTTGATGAAAGAAAGTGAGAGGTGACATGGAGAATAAAGTAATTACAAGAGGGGAGAGAGGAGATTGTGTTCAGAGGTGAATCTGTGTGCAGATGTGTGTGAACACAAGAAAAATCAGGTAACCACCAGGTGGGGATGGGTCTGTGGGCACCTTTTTCAGTGAAACTGAGTGTGTGTGAGTGTGGGGGAGGTTATTTATCTACAAGACAAGAGACATGGCGCCCTTTAGAGAGAGAGGAGAGTATTTCGGTCATGGGATATGATAGGAGAGAGAAAGAGGGGGTGGGGTATACTATTTTGGAAGATAGGGTAAGTTGCATGTGAGTTAGGGTGCATTATTGGTGAGAGGTGGGGTAGCTTGAGGGGAGAGAGAAAGGAGAAAGGACAAAGGGAAGAGAGAGGGGGTTGACCTTTTGAGTGGAGGAGAGGAAAAGGGACACCCGGCGGGGCAACAGTGAAGAAAAAGGAGGCAAGGTGGGGATGGGCTACCCCGCAGGCATGAGGTGGCCTATTTTACCTTTCTTATATATTTACATAATCATACTTTATTTTTTCTTACTTTTTCCAATGCCTTTTATCACTCCCTCCATAAGAGGGGGTTTTCATGGGGTGGGGACGAGAGAAGAGGGGTATGGGAGCTTGGCTTGTAAAAAGCCCCCATCATTAGCCCTCCCCTTTTGGCTAGAGGCATTCATGTCTCTAGCTCATCTGTTTGATCATTATCGTCGGAGGTGGCGGCTGATGGTGTGTCCTCATCTAAAATGTCAATTGGTGGAGCCTGGTCAAATCGAAGAAAATAAGGTTTAAGTCACCAACCATTTACCCTCGTTTTATGAAGTTTTCCATCAGCCTCCATAAGCTGGTAGCTTCCATTGGCATACTTTTTCCTGATGATAAAAGGGCCTTCCCATCAGAGGAGGAGTTTCTTATCCTTGCGCGTGTCGAAGCGATTGTCGTAGCGGAGCACCAACATTCCTTTCTTCAATTCTTTTTTCCGGAGGTGCTCGTTAAAGCTAAGCCGTCTATGCTCTGCTTGTGCTGCATAATAATTTATTGCTTCTTCTCTGTCCAGCTGCAATCTTTTCAAGTTGATGATGTGATCTCTCAAATGCATGTTGGGTTGTTGAAGTTGGCTTGCCATTACTCTGAGACTTTGTAGTTGCACTTCAATGGGCAAGATTGCTTCCTTACCAAATACTAGATGATACGGTGTGAATCCCAAGGATGTACGAAATGAAGTTCTGTAGGCCCATAAAGCTGGTAGTAGATACTTATCCTAGTCTCCAGTATGATTGTTTACCTGCTTGGTAATAATTTTAGAAACCATTCCATTTACCTTTTCAACTAGGCCATTGCATTGAGGGTAATATGGTGAAGAGTGCCTCCTTGTAATGCCCAGTTTCTGCATTAATTCTCCTACCAAGTCTGCTCTGAAACCTGGCCCTCTATCAGAGATGATCTCTAAAGGTGTGCCAAACCTACAACATATGTGCTCGTAGATAAATTTAGCTACGTCTACCGTTGTGATTCTAGTGGTGGCTGTAACCTCTGCCCATCTAGTCATGTAGTCGACCCCCATGATAATGTAGAATTTTCCTGAGTTGGCCCTAGGTAATGGCCCAATGGCATCGATACCCCATTTTTCAAATGGGCCATATGAGAGAATAGGTGTCTGTGGTTCAGGCATAAGTGACCTAGTGTCGGCCTTTTGACACAACTTACATGTTTTGCACCAGTGGTGTACGTCACGATTGAGGCTAGGCCATATGAAGCCTGCTTGCAAGATTTTCCTACTTGTTATGTCTAGGGCAAAGTGACCACCACAAACCCCGTCATGACAGATAGCAATTACTCCCGTGATTTTCTGAGAGAGAGGGACCTTCCTGAGTATTTGGTCCTTACCCTTACAGTACAAACCGTCATTGATGAGTCGATACCTTGTGGCCTTCCGCGTCAGCCATTGCTTCTGTCCCTTTGTTAAATCTGATGGGCATTCCCCTGTTTCCAAAAAATGCATGATGTCAGGCAAGGCATCACTTCCTTGAAATAGAGGGAGCTTTAGTTTTATTGCTCCAACCACCACTTCCTGTAGTCTTTCACTTGCTAGGGCATCTACTTCTTGGTTTTGAGCCCTTGGGATATGGTGTATTTGAACTTCTTCAAACTTACCCAACAAGGTTTTTACACCACTCAAGTGAGTCCTTAAACTAGGATTCTTGCATGTCCATGCTCCATTTACTTGCCTTACCAGAAGTAGAGCATCCCCAAATACATTAAGGCGTTGTACACCTTGCGAGACGCACCATTGTAGACCCTTGGTTAGTGCTGCATACTCAGCTTCATTGTTAGAATGTGAATCTAACAATTGGCCCAACGAAAATACCTTTGTCCCTTCGTCATCAAAGACCACTATGCCTGCAGCTGCTTTGTCGGACGCTCGCTTGTAGGCTCCATCAAAGTAGAGAGAGTATGCTCCTTCTACCATCGGTGGTACTGGAGGTAATCGGAATTCTCCTTCCTTAGATTGCTTCTCCTTCCTTTCAAAGACTTGGTAGGTCATGAGTCCCCCCAAACTTGCCCTTGTCGTGCTTTCTACCTATACCATGTAGTCAAACTCTTGCAGACGAACTAGCCATTTAGTAATTCTAGCAGACACATCCATGTGTTGTACAACGTAGGGAAATATTTCATCCGTGGTTAGAATCACAAATTGCTTAGGCAGCAAATATGACCTAAACTTTGTAGTTGCAAATCTAAGAGCTAGGACTAAGTGTTCCACATGGGTGAAACCTTTCTCTCCTGCTGTCATCATTCGACTAGAGAAGTAGATTGGCCTCATGAAAGATGTCGTCGTATCCTTTTGGAGTAGCACAACCCCCAATGAGTCATCACCAACACTTGAGGTGACATAGAATTTTTCATCCCACTTAGGTGGTAAGATAGTTGGCAGAGTGGCTAAGACCTCCTTTACCTTGTTGTAGTGATGTTCGCTTTCCTCGTCCCAAGTGAAAGTTGATCTTTGAGTGAGTTGTTGCAGTGGTAGAACAAGTTGTGATAGTAGATGTATGAATCTACTTAAGTACCTCACCTTCTGTAGAAAAGAGACCAGTTGACGTGCGGTCGTTGGTGAAGGTAGGGCTATGAGTGTGGACACCTTACTTGGGTCGGCGTTGATACCTTTTGCTGAAATTTCATGGCCTAGTAGAATGACTTTACTCTCCCCAATGTGGCATTTATCCACATTTAATTGCCCACCTAGGCTCTACAACCTGGCCAAACCTTCAGTTACCTTTTCAAAATGTGAAATACGGGAGCTATATATACAAAAATCATCAATGAACACTCTTATGGATGTTCCAAAGAACGGTTGAAAAACATATGTGACATATCTCTGGAATGTGGCAGGTACATTTGTGAGACCAAATGGCATAACCCTGTATGCAAAACAACCCCATGGCGTGATAAAAGTGGTTTTTAGCTGATCTTCCAAGGCTATGCGTATTTGAAAGTATCCAGAATAACCATCACAGACGGTATAGCATTCAAAACCCGCTACTTCATTCAGAATTTCATCCAAGAAAGGGAGAGGAAAGTGGTCTCTCTTTGTAGCTGCATTTAGTGGTTTGTAGTCAACACAAACCCTCCACTTACCATTCTTTTTAGGTGTCACCACTATGGGTGACACCCATTCTGAGTTTTCTACAGGATAGATGAATCCTGCCTCCAACAGTTTCCTTACCTTGGCCAAGAGTGCCTTTTCTTGTATGACCCCCAGTCGTCGTAGCTTTTGCACAATTGGTTTTACCCCTTCCTTCAGCTTAATATGATGTTCCACCACTGTAATGCCTGTGATTCTTTCATAGTTGTCAATGAACAGGTTAGGAAATCCCATCAACATTTGCAAAAAACTATCTTTCTCCTCAAGTGTTAATTCCGTACACAACATACCCTTCAACCTACTTCCTCCTAGGCCAGGTGATTTTCTCTCCTCTTCATTGGGTTTCCCTTTTGGTGATGGATCACCAGTTGTGCTTATGCTTTGTGGATCCTTCATAATGATACCCATCACATCAATGGAACTGTCACTTTCGTCGGTGGATGTGGTCTCCTCCTCAGAACTGGAAGATTCGCTAGTGGTTTCATCTGCCGATGTTTCCAGATTCATTTCCTTCTGCTTGCCAATCCTCATGTCGTAGTAGATTGTCTCCCCTTTCTTACCGGTCATGCGTAGAAGGCCAGTACCCCAGTCCTGTTTTGCCTTCATGGCCATCAACCATGGCCTTCCCAAAATTAGTGGATAGCCCTCCCCCTTAGTAGGCATTACAAAAACATCTACCTCTACCTCAGTGTTGAAAGCTTTGATTTTCACGGCACTTACCACACCCACACACTTTACTTTTGCGTTGTTTGCCATCTTTGCCTTGCATGGAGAAGGCCTGTCAACCTCGAGCCCTAATCGAAGCATCATAGCTTCACTCATTACACAGATTTGTGCACCTCCATCAATGTAGGTGTTTCCAACCCTCTTTCCTTTTATGTTTACGTCGACAATTGGAAGGATGTCATCCATGTTGCATCCTGAAATTGCTCCGGCTACCTTTGTTTTGGAGCGTCTTGTACTTACCATGTTAGACCATTGTCGCCTTACTTTTGGTGCAAGATGTAGCAGCTGTGGCCATGTAATCTTCGGTCCTTGCTCTGCCACCAATGTTAGATCATAGGGCTTAGAACTTTCCCCTAGCTGGAAGTCGGTGATGCCCAATTTCCGTCGTGGCCTGGATGGCCTCTTGCTAGTTTCTCCTCTCATGCTTCTCTCATCATCTGATTATGTAGCTTTCTCCCTCCTAGCTCTTTTCACAGTCATGGCTTCAAGTGGTTCTAAAAAGGTTACCTTCTCCTTACCCTTGTCCCTCTCCTTTGCTCTGGGTGGATCCACTACTATGGCTTTTCCTTTCTCTTCTAGCCTTATGATGTTTACAGGGCGATCAGGTGGTGGGGCTGGTGGAAGAGGTGGGATGGATGCTTGTAGTGGTGTCTGGGGTGGACGTAGAATTTGTGTTGGTGGGGGTGGTGCTCCGGGTGGGGGTGTTCTTTCTCTAGGGGGTGACAATTGGTTCCTCCTACCACATCTATTATAGTTTTGTCGTGGTTTGGGACAGTAGTACATACCGTGACCGTCTTCTCCGCAGTTGTAGCAATGATACTCCCTGTTTTGTCATCGTGCTCTTCCAGGGTCTTGATCTCTTTCTTGACTCCTCCCTTGTTGTATTAAGTAGACAGACAAATTCTGCAGTTGGTCAGTAATATGGGCCAACATATCTTGTTGGTCATCTCTTACCCCAAGAGCCGGTGGTGGTGGTGGAATGGTGGTTGTCGTAGTTGCTGGTCGATGCGATGTTCCTGATTCTGTTGACACGGTTTCTTTGGCTTTCATTCGCAGCTTCTTGTCTTTAAGGCGAGCAATCTCAACGGCTAACTCGTACGTAGCCGGGAATCTACCTTTCGTCTTCTCCTTGAGAAACGACCATAAGCCATGCGTGAACCGATCTTTTTTTAGAAAATCGGGTGCAGCTTCCCCCCTAGCCAGTGACTCAACCCACCGTTCCCACAAATCCACAAATTTGGACTCATAGGTGGCATATTCTAAAAGACCCTCCTGCTTCAAGTCTCTCAACTTGTCCCACAACTTTTCTGAAGTGGTACCTCTCCCAAAGCGCCTCTTAAAAGCGGTTTTTAAGGGTTCCCAGTCATCCTTGGTTGCTTGTGGAAGTGCATTGTACCATGATCTAGCTTCTAGCTTCATGAGATGCTTAAAGATTCTAACCCGGGATTCATCCGTATCTTTGTTGCTCACTACACATGCTACTTCAAAGTCATCTAGGAAGTCTGTTACCAAATCCTCCTCCTTCTTTCCTTTAAATGTTGGAAATGCTACGCTTGCCATGATTACTGAGAGAGAGCTAGAAAGACACACTGCTTAACTTGCAAAAGTTTTTTTCTTCTTTACAAGGAGGCGTGTATACCCTCTTATACTAGGACATAGATTAAAACTTCAAACGGTACATTGCCTTGTACCAAAGGTAAGACAAATGGTTGATCTGATGCCAGAACCTCCAAAAACCGCTCCCCACCCGGCATGGTGTCAATGACGTGTTGGTAGTGAGCCTTCAAATCCAGTATTACCTTGATTGAGCGTACACGTGTTGGTATGTGTGATCTGTCTTGAGGTAGGTTGTACTGATTCATGTGAAGCTTAGAGGTGCTTAGTCACTGTCCAAGCTTGTGGGAGAGGGTGGTGTTCTTTCCTGAAACAAACTCAGTAGATCCCTAGTTTCTCTAGTGAGAGTGTGAGCCAATGCTTCCGTTATCTGTGTTGCAGCATCAGGTGCGACTTGAAAACTGACTGTGATAATTACCTCGGTGACTTGAGTTACCCGATTCTCAAAGTAGAATAGTGTTGATTCTCTATTGTGTAGAGCTCCTTCCATTTTGTTGTTGTGGGTTGGTTGTAGGTTGCGGACATGGTTTCGACCTTCTCCTTCTTCTTCTTGGCACTTGGCCTATGTATATCCACTGGGTTTGGCGTTTTGGTTGACTCTCCCACTGCAAATCGATTACCGTTACGCCTGGCACTCGAGCTTCGATGGAGATGCGGAGTTCGTCTAGTTGTGCTTGGAGCTCTTCTTCTTCTGTCGTCCAATTAGCAAATCCTGCTAGCCATTCATCCATTCACAATAGTTTAAGGGTTTCAGTCTTGTAAACTGAAGGGTTTCATGAAAAGATCCTCAGTGGGGGCACCAAATGACGGGAGCAAAGCGAACCCCGAACCCCGACGGCCTCTAAAACACCGGGGACCGAATGGCGCACCTCGAGCCTGTCATGGTAAAGCAAACAGGGGGCACCACCTAGCTTCAGCGGCTAGGACGCAAACAACACACCACCATAACAAAGTTTTCATCCAAGAGAGATGGATGCTTGGGAGTAATGATGAAGAGGAAAGGGAATGAGATCAAGTGAGAGAGAGAGAGAGAGAGTGAGGGAGGGGGTATAGCGGCTTAGTACTTAGGCACCACAAAAGGATGGCGAATCCGCACACCCTTCACACATACACAAGCTCACTCCAAAACACAAGACTAGGTGGCGATTCCGCACACCTCACATGGGCAAAACATTGCAAGAAAACATACTCACAAAACCTCAAGCTTTATTTAGAGAATAAGGAGATGAAATGGGGAGCATAGGGTAGGGGAATGAGAAGGGAGAGAGTGGTAGAGCACATGGCGGATAGGTGGGAGTTGATGGCGAAGACTCGCACGAGGATTATGGCCATCATCCTTCATTTAGTTGCCCTTCATCCTCCATAGCCAAGGGTGTAGAGGTCATGCTCAA
The DNA here is from genome assembly GCF_014529385.1 of Adiantum capillus-veneris. Classification (NCBI taxonomy): domain Eukaryota; kingdom Viridiplantae; phylum Streptophyta; class Polypodiopsida; order Polypodiales; family Pteridaceae; genus Adiantum; species Adiantum capillus-veneris. Next base: position 130,423,634 of record NC_140952.1, read on the forward strand.
GACAAGCATGGTGATTGCGGTGATGGTGATGGTGTGGGTGTGTGTGTGTGCACTAGGCACACACAGTGCATAGTGTGTTCTTTGGTGATGTTGTGTCCTTAGTGTGATGGTGACCCCTCTTTATATAGGGGAGGAGGGGGGGGAGAAATTCTAGAATTTAGAAATGAAGAAATCATTATCTACATAGGCCATGTGACTGTGGGCCCCACTTGTCTGGCTGTGTGTAGATGTGCCAGAACAGCAGTCTCATGAGGAAGAGACTAAGAGAGAGAGATGGGTTGATGAAAGAAAGTGAGAGGTGACATGGAGAATAAAGTAATTACAAGAGGGGAGAGAGGGGAGTGTGTTCAGAGGTGAATCTGTGTGCAGATGTGTGTGAACACAAGAAAAATCAGGTAACCACCGGGTGGGAATGGGTATGTGGGCACCTTTTTCAGTGAAACTGAGTGTGTGTGAGTGTGGGGGAGGTTATTTAGCTACAAGACAAGAGACATGGCACCCTTTAGAGAGAGAGGGGAGTATTTGGGTCATGGGATATGATAGGAGAGAGAAAGAGGGGGTGGGGTATACTATTTTGGAAGATAGGGTAAGTTGCATGTGAGTTAGGGTGCATTATTAGTGAGTTATAATGCATTATTGGTGAGAGGTGGGGTAGCTTGAGGGGAGAGAGAAAGGAGAAAGGACAAAGGGAAGAGAGACGGGGTTGACCTTTTGAGTGGAGGAGAGGAAAAGGGACACCCAGCGGGGCAACAGTGAAGAAAAAGGAGGCAAGGTGGGGATCGGCTACCCCGCAGGCATGAGGTGGCCTATTTTACCTTTCTTATATATTTACATAATCATACTTTATTTTTTCTTACTTTTTCCAATGCCTTTTATCACTCCCTCCATAAGAGGGGGTTTTCATGGGGTGGGGACGAGAGAAGAGGGGTATGGGAGCTTGGCTTGTGAAAAGCCCCCATCAATGTCTTTTAAAGAAATACAATTTATCGCTAACCAATGAATTGCTAGAAAGAATGCATGCAGCCAAACAAAGGAAGATTAAACCACAGCAGGGTATTGATGAAGCCCAAGAGAAAGCTCGGTTTCGGGTACTCAACTAGAAAGCTGCTATCAAGAATCAACAGATACCGATTCCCATCAACACTAATAGATGACCGACAATGGGAATTACCAAAAGACGCAGTTTCAAGAGATGATGACTGGTTAGACAGAATGGACCTGCGCATCAAAGTATAGCTCAACAATCATAGCACCAATGCTTTGGTCGACACAGGAGCTAGAGTAAATGTAGTCAGTTATTCCACGTACAAAAGGGCAACAAGTCAAGCATTGACATCAGGAATAGCAACAATCAAAGGATGCAACAAGAACCCAACCCCAACATTGAGAGTAGTCAACTTGAACGTGATAGTACATGGATGTTCATGTCCTCCTCAATTTCTATGCTTAGCTGTGTTGGAATTAGGGTTTCAGAGAAACGCACACAGCTTGGAGAAGACGAAGGAAGCTCAAGGCACACAATAGAGAGTGTGTTACTTAGTATGCAATGGAAAGATAGATAGCCCTAGATTCATGGACATACATACAATGCACGGGGGAAAAAAACCTCCTAAAGAGGGAAAAAATGCCCCGGCGGTCCTAGTGTGTTCACACACATCACTACCACATGTATATGGTAACAAATCCCCCCTGGAGTGATGCGGTGAACGAGAGCTGGCACATGAGTAAAGGGAAGTGCCATGCCCTGAGGATAGGATCAGTCCACAAAGGGGAGTAAGCCCAAAGCTTTGCGGAAAGCTTCAAGCTTCTCACGAGACAATGCCTTTTTGAAAAGATCTGCAAGGTTGTCCTGTGTTGGCACATAAGCCAAGCTGATCTCTCCTGTTGAGAGCCTCTCCCTGACATAGTGGTAATGCACCTCAATGTGCTTTGTGCGAGCATGAAAAATTGGGTTCCTCGCAACTGCCAATGCGCTGTGACTGTCAGTGTAGATAGTGTTGGCAGTGTCCTGTCCAACACCCAAATTAGCCATAAGGCGTCTGAGCCATATACACTCAACCGTAGCTGTGAAGACTGCCCTCACTCAGCCTCACAACTCAAAGTGGCCACAGTAGGTTGCTTCTTGCTCAACCATGATATACATGAACTTCCAAGCATGAAACAAAAACCACTTGTGGACACTCGCGTGTCAAAACAACCAGCCCAATTAGAGTCCGAAAAAGCATGTAAGTCGGGCGGCAATGATCCCCCTTGGGATAAAACAAGCCAAGATGTAAAGTGCCACTAAGGTAGAGGAAAGTCCTCTTGACAACCTGCCAATGCTTAGACCCTGGGCTATGCATAAATCTGTTGACCTGGGAGACTGCAAACTGAATATCTGGCCTCATGTTGCATACATAAATGAGGCAGCCAACTGCAGTTTGGTAAAGAGTGACATCAGCAGGATTGCCAGCATCATGTAGACTCAACTTCAAACCTCTTTCCATGGGAGTGGCAATAGGTTTGCAATCCTCAAGTCCAAGCTTACATAGCAATGTCTCTATGTAACTTTTTTGACACAAGGCAATACCACCATCACACTGCTTAAACTGTATACCCAAGTAATGATGCAACAACCCCAAATCTTTCATCTTGAAAGTAGCATTCAAATCAGCCTTAAATTCAGCAATATGTCTCTCATTTGGTTCAATGATCAGCAAATCATCGACATAAAGAACCAGAATGAGAAGTACATCACGCTCACGCTTTACATACAATGTAATTTCTGCTGGACTGTTACGAAAGCCTCGTTTAACCAAATGAGTGTCAGCTTTCTCATACCAAGCACGAGGAGATTACTTCAACCCATACAAAGCCTTCTTACATCTGCACACTTTGTCCTCTTGTCCTTTTATGACAAAACCGCGAGGGTGCGTTACATAAACTTTCTCAAATATGTCAACATTCAAGAAAGCAGTAACAATGTCTGATTGATGTACATCCCAACCAAAATGACCTACCAATGCACATATAAAATGCACAGTAGTCATACAACAAGTGGGAGCAAAAGCCTCTTCATAATCTATGCCTTTTTGTTGTGCATAACCCTTTGCAACAAGTCGAGCCTTATGGTGATCGATCTCACCATCTGGCTTCCATTTCAACTTGTAAACCCACTTCGTACCAATGGCCTTTTTGCCAGGAGGCAAATCACATAAATTCCATGTGTCATTATCTATAAGTGCATCGTATTCTGATTGCATGGCAGCCATCCAATTTTTTGAATTCTGTGCTTCATCAAAAGACAGAGGCTCCTCAACATCATGTAAGCTAGACACAGCCAAAGCATAACAATATGATGCATGAGATGCATGGCAAGAGCCTGAATGAGTACGACTCGACAAAGGTGCATCCAATTTACTGTCACGCAAAGTATGCACCAGCCATTTTGGCATACCTCTAGCCTGCTCATTTTCAGCCCTTTCCTCATCAAGTACATCATGTACATCCGCATCAGTAATAGGCTGATCTGTAACATTTTCAGAAACCCCCATAGGTTGTACATTTTCCTCATTGGAACTTACATTCGTATTTCCACCACTGAAAAGAGACAACAAAGTGTCATAAATGTCCTGTGAGCTTACATTATTATCTCTAGTACAAGACAGCAAGGGCTGAACAGAATCTTCCACAAACACTACATCGTGTGAAACCAGAATACACTTTGTTTGCGGATGATATAACATGTAACCTTTGCTTTCAGCACTATAACATTAAAAAAAAACATTTGACAGCCTTATCATCCAATTTTCTGCGCTGTGTTTGTGGCACCAAAGCATATGCCAAATAGCCAAAAACATGCATGTGCTCAATAGAAGGCTTTCTATCATGCCATGCTTCTTATGGAGTAATAGATTGCAAAGATTTTGTAGGACGCCTGTTAAGTACATAAGTGGCACATATGATGGTCTCAACCCAAAAAGAATGCAGAAAAGCTTGCCTTTTGGCCATACATTGTGCCATTTTCGTCAGTGACATGTTTTTCCTCTCAGCAACACCATTTTGTTGAGGTGTATAAGGCACCGTACATTGGTGTTTTATCCCACGACTAGCCAGAAATGTATTAAATTCATGAGACATATACTCCCCCCCTCGATCGGAACGGAGGGTGCCCATAGTACATTTCGAGACATTTTCAGCCATAGCCAGAAATTGTTTGAAGCACATAAAAACTTCGGACTCAGCTTTAAGCGAAAATACCCATGCATGCCTAGAGTAATCATCAATGAAAGTCACCAAGTAAAGGTAATTGCCCAAGGACGGAGTTTGCATGGGCCCACAAACATCACTATGCACAAGCTGCAACCTGCATGTGGCCCGAACTGAACCATCCTTTGGAAACTTAGAACGCTGTATCTTACCCAAAATACAGGCTTCACAAACATGTTTGACAGGTGCTTCAAGAGGCGGCAAAGAAGCAACCATATCAGATTTCTGCAAACGCAGCAAACTGGCAAAATTCAGATGACCAAAACGTGCATGCCAAAGTTTTGCATCTGAAATAGTCCTTGAATCTGCAACAGCATTTGCAAAATTTTGTCCACACTTGCCATACAAAGTGAGCTTATACAGCCCACGGCACAAAAGGCCAGATGCAACAATTTCATCACCAAAACTGAGATCATGAACTGTACATCTGTCATCCACAAATTTGACTACAAGTCCAAGTCTAGCAAGTGCGGATACAGACAAGAGATTCTTCTTGATCCCAGGTACATAAAGTGCATCAACAAGTGTGAAGAAACTACCATTTGCAGTAGTAAGCACAATCTTTTCAACTCCCTGAACCAGATAAGAGGCATTGTTGGCACAAGTGACTGAATTCCCATGAGGGAGAGACTCGAGAGAGGTAAACAATTCACGATGTGAGGTAATGTGCTTTGTAGCACCACTGTCGAAATACCACACATGTGAATCCACAGCAACTGACAAGCATGCATCATGGACAGCAGGATTGTAAGTGCACTCTGCGCTAAAAGCCCATTCTGCATCAACATCAACAACACAGTCTCCTTTCACAAAAGACTCAACAATGGCTGCATTTGTAATGGAACCAGCATTTGCAGTGGAACCACCCTCTTTCTTCTTAGCCTCTTTGGCCTTCAACTTAAGACACGACTTGATCAAGTGATCATTAGCTTTACAATAATGGCAACGCATCTTCTTTTTGCCCTTATCACCAGAATTTCCAGACAAATTGCTGCCAGCAGAAGCATTAGGAACAGAATTTTTGCCACTCGCAGCAGAACCATAAGAAGTGGCTGCATTGTTGTTACCACCCTTTCTTTGAGAAGCAATAAAAGCATGTTCAACTGCACACTGCCTAGTTCTGTTTTTTTTGGAAAGTGACTCTTGCAACAGCAATGTACATAATGCATCAAACTTGAAACTTCAGGATTTACTTGGGTCATCAATCTCCAAGTACTAGCAAAAGTCCGGTAGGAATCTGGTAAGGCATCAAGAACAGTTTGCACAAGGGAACTGTCTGAAATGACTTCACCTGTAGAAATAAGTTGCTCATTGATATCCTTGACACCAGCAAGGACAGTGTCCATATCATCTTCCTCATGCATAATCTTTGACTCCAGCTGTTTACGCAGCAAAGCAATTTTAGCCTCATTGCGGCTTGCATAAAGACCTGCTAGAATATCCCAAGCCTGTTTTGCAGATTTTGCTGAACGAATGTGAGGAACAATGGTGCACTTCACAGACAACGCAATCAATGCATGAGCCTGCGTATCCTTTACATCCCAACGAGCTTGTTCTACCGTAGGCAAAACAACTCTAATAGCATCAATCCTTGCAGCAAGACCTTCAACATCCTCAACATCGCATACATCCTCAGAACCAGGACGTTGCACAATGTTCTAGACGCCCTTTGACACAAGAACATGTTGCATCATATAAGCCCACATAGGGTAGTTGTCCCCATCCAACCTGTCCTCAGCAGCAGCAAACATCTTGAACACATCTGTGTTGTTGTCAGCCATGGTAAATATTGCACCTGATGTGAAAACTACTCGAAAATAGGAGAAACGGAGCGGGAACAACACGTGCTATATAGCACAAACCGTAGAAGACTATGAGGCACCTGTTATGGAGAAAACGACACTCACAAAAATTTTGCACAAAATGACGAAATAGCCTGTGCATTACTACCTGTAGTGGAAACGGAGACCGAAATGAGCCCGAGTTTAACGCTTGCCAAAGCTCACTAAAATCGGAGAAAGTGAGTAGGCGTGTACTGGAGCAGTTGGTGACTAAGCCCGGGAGGACGCAACCTGCTCTGATACCAATTGTTGGAATTAGGGTTGTAGAGAAACGCACACAGCTTGGAGAAGACGAAGGAAGCTCAAGGCACACAATAGAGAGTGTGTTACTTAATATGCAATGGAAAGATAGATAGCCCTAGAGTGATGGGCGTATATACAATGCACGGGGGGAAAAACCTCCTAAAGAGGGAAAAAATGCCCCGACGGTCCTAGTGTGTACCACATGTATATGGTAACAATCAGATGAACACATGAATGAGATGATGATTCTTCGAATTCCCTGGATGTGGACATACAAAGCAGTACCAGATTGGGATACAAATCAGCTAAAGCTATCACCTAAAGGCGGGCAACTCATTGTTCCAATTGCACCAAGCAAGGAGGAGTGGAAAAGAAGCAATCAGCAGACCAAACCACGAAGTAGTCAATCTTCTCCACCCCCTCGACCAGCAAATGCTACAAGTAGCATGCAAGGAGTCAAGTAAATTTGGGTACCAAAAGCACAGCTTAAGGATAAACCAATTCATATTTGAGTGCCTAAAACTTCACCGACAAAACAAAAGAAGGTTTCGAGGGTTGAAAAACAGAAACGAGCATCTCCGAGCAAGGAACCTAACATGAAAATGGTTTGGAAGAAAAAGGAGCATTTATCTTCTCCACAAACCGTAAAACCAATCAAAAGCACAGCTTAAGGATAAACCAATTCATATTTGAGTGCCTAAAACTTCACCGACAAAACAAAAGAAGGTTCCGAGGGTTGAAAAACAGAAACGAGCATCTCCGAGCAAGGAACCTAACATGAAAATGGTTTGGAAGAAAAAGGAGCATTTATCTTCTCCACAAACCGTAAAACCAATCAAGAAATGGTGAGTTAAGTCTCAAACGACTCCACCACACCATACAGCAACAAGCAGACCAAGCTACCAATGGCGAGAAAAAGCTCGATAACAGTCAAAAGTGCTACCAACAGCTCAAGCAATTAGTGTGCTAAAGCATCCTGATGGTACAATTAAACAGAGAGCACACAAGCTACAAGATTTTCTCTTTAGAAGACATCAGCAGCAAACCTCGACATCAAAAACCCTCAGCTAATTACTCAGACCCAGCTCTTGCACAGCATATTGGTTTGAATTGCATTGATCGTCATAGCATGGTAGAGCCAACCACGGCTATGCATAGACACAATTGTTCAACCCATGCACACAGTCATCACGGAGTACACCATCTAGGAGGGGTGGAAGGGCACTAAGTACTAAGTAATTAAGGGCAATGTTTGAAGAGAGAGGAAAATGTTCGATGTTAACGTGTGATATTTTGCAAAATTACCTAATAATGCCCTTATAATTCATCATCAAAGGAAAATTCATTGATAATATCTTCCCGATGAGTGTAAATAGTGTATATACTACCAAAAAATTATTAAAAATAGTCCTTTTTGGGTATTTTTCATTATTTTTATTGATAATGAGACTTAAAAATAGAAAAATCCAACAAATAATAATAAAGCTGTGTTTTTCAATGGATTTTCTTAATTATTGGATTTTCACTTTACTTTTTAATAGCATTTTGCTATTTTTTATTTTTTTAAATAAACAGGTTAAAAATTAATAATAAATAGCAAGGAAGCTCAGATGGAAAAACGAAAGACATGTTGGTGATCAGAAAGACAAAGCGGACAGGCACAAAAATTTCCAATGAAATCAGAAGATGGAAGCGGGAAGCCTTAATTAGGCGGTCAAGCCTACTTTTGCAAAATTCTTGTAGAATCAGCTACAGAATCTGATCACGAAAATTTTTTTGTCTAACATAGATTTCACGGCCTAGTAGGACTAACGGGGGGAATCTGAGGAAAATTGGTTCAGGAAGTCCGGGTATAGATATCTAAGGTAGGCTAAAACCACCACATTTCCACTTGCAGCCTTTACAGAGAGAGATTTCGATCTCTTTTGTGCGACTTTTTCGGAGTCCACAGTTGACCGTTTTCAGCGCCGTCTCACTCGAGACATGAGGGGTAAGTTATTTACTCGTCAATGATCCATTTTGTACGGTCGGTAGCTAGTCTAAAGCTCTAGAAAAAACCCTAGAAATCGAGGAGTGCACGAAGACCTACGACAAAAAACTGCCCATACCGACCTGTCAGCTCGACCAAATCAGATGAGATTTGAACCATAGCATGCCCTAACCTAATAGAACCTTTCTATATCATCAGTTGACCATTCGACAGGGGTCGAGGGGGTCCCCAATAGAAAAGCTAGGTTTTTGGCAAATGCCAGAATTCCAATCTGACTCCACAGATAGCTTGCTTATGAGGTCCATCAATCATATACAATGTATATGATTGGTTTGGTGAAATCAATCAAGCAGAGCCCTCAAAAAGCAGAAAAAGGCTCGAAGGTTACAAAGCGTCAAATTCAACATACGGGGTCAAACTGACTCCAAATGAGCCAAAATTTGATAAGTAGCTTCATGACTATGTTGCGGACAAGTCCAAAGCCTTGAAGTTGACCGACTAACCCAACAGATAGTATAGTCACAAAAAAAACGAGGATTTCAGAGTCGACAAAGCACAAAGTGATGCCGGCATGACCAAACTTCACCAAATTCAATCTAGGACTTGTTTTAGGTGTATAGAATATGTATAGGTCAAAAGTTGTAAGTTTGCAAAGAATTTGTCACATCACCCCACCTATCATGTGTACACATCTAATACATGCCAAAAAACAAGTATGAGCCAAAATGACCACCTATAACTTGAAAAATTATCAAAAAATGCAAAGAAGTCTTTGCAAGCCAGTTTTTGGGTTATGGACAACATTTCTTGATCCAAATCACCTCATATCTCATACACAAGGTCTATACAATGCTTAGAACCAGTTTGTACCAAAAAATATTAATTTTGAAAGAAAAGTTAATAATCGCGATTATTTACTTTCTAGCCAAAATTGAGGAGTTTTGATATTTTGCCATCATACATCCAAAGTACATGATTTGCTAAGCCCACAAGCCAAGTTTGAACCAATTTGGAGCTCAAAATCTCAAATTTCCTTTATATCTACTGTTTAAGAGACCTAAAGCCAAAATCTAGTATCATTTTCACCCTATGCATCCAATTGAGCCCATATTTCACTCAGAGCATGTATTTGGTATATACTTCAAGCCTATGAAGCCAAGTTTGCAAAAAATTAAAAAATTTGCTCAGTTATAAATAATCACGATTATTTACTTTGGTTGCAAAAATTTGTTTTGACTTTACAGTTTTGTTCTTTGCATGTTTTTATGCATCTATGCTTGTTCAGAAATTGATTTAAAGCAAATTGGACCAAAATTGTTAGCATTTCAGACTAAAGGACATTTCAGAGAAAATTCCGACAAATTTGCTAACTTTGCACTCTATTCACTGAACAGGAGCCATGCAAGCAGCAAAGAGGGCCAAGAAGAAGCTCAACCAAAAGGAGAAGTTGCAAGAACTGTCCGCATATCAGCAAGACCCCGATTCAGTCAAAGCAGCCAAGGTAGCACACCTCTCCAAAGAGCAGCTAGAAGAGCATCATACCACATTCTTCACTGGCAGATTCAAGAGTGAAGAGGGGTATCAGGTGGAGTTGCAACTCTTACCCAAAGAAGTATATGATGTTGCCGTGAAGCCAGAGACCAAAAAAGGCAACCGCATGCTTGGATTCAGAGACTTCTATGAATAGGAGCCTTGTAGAGTGGATTTTCACAAAGCTTACGAGCTTCTATCCGCAATTAAAGAAGATGGAACCGCACAGATATCCGACACTCATGGAAACAAGGTAGAAGTGGTCATAATCAAAGATATAGTGGCAGAGGCACTCAGACTGCCTACAGAGGGAATGACCATGAGAGCAAGGGACAGGAAAACAATAGGCACCTTCACCAATGAAACCGCTGCGGCTACCTTTGCAGATTTGATTCACAAGCAGGTGAAAGAGCCGGCCAGATTATACCATCAGCACTTCCATTTTTTGGCAAAAAGGCCACCAAGGTACATTACGCCAAATCATGCGGTTGCCACCACATTTACCCAAGTTTTAAAGTCAAAAACTAGACAACCAGTATGTCCTGACCACCTTGAAGGGCACCAAGAAAGAAGGAAAAATCACTTACTTGGGTGCGCCAGAAGTCTTGACAAGGATAGCATACCATGCCATCGGCATGGCCGACAATCTACCACCTGCCTCTGACCAAAATACATGGATATTGGCAGCACAACCATCTCCAAGAGCTACAAGGTCAGGAAAGAGATCTTATAAATTCGATGAAGAATTAGATGAAAGCTCGCCAGAAAGGCACAACATTGAGAGCTCTAATAACGAGGAGAAGAGAGCGAGAAGAGAATAAATGAAGAGAAAAGATGTGGCAACCCACCAAGAAGAGCTCGCACAGAAACAAGCTCGCTTCGAAAGAGAAAAACATGCCTACCAGCGCAGTCGACAAGCACAAGGGAAGGACCCAGAGAAATGGGTGCCGAGCGGACTTAAAGGCCCAAGAACGAAGCATCACACAAGAAAAGAGGCTGAAGATTTGACAGAGACTTTGAAGAAAATGTACTAAGAAGCTGAAGCCCTCAAGCTGAAAGAAGACGAAGAAGCAACTAGAAAAGCCAAAGAGGCAGAGGAACAGAGACGAGCTAAAGAAACGGCAAGGGAAGAAGCCCAAGAACAAGGCTACAAGTCTCCCAGACCCACCTCACCACCTACAGAACAACAGGACCATCCTATACCAAGCCCACCACCATCACCTGAGAAAGAGAAAGCCACAAAATATGAGTCCACCAAAGAGACAGAATCTGCACAAGAGGCTAACCAGCAAGAGCAACAAAAACATAAAGAACCAGAGCCAGAACAAGAGGCTACCACTGCACAAGAGGCACTCCTACACAAGAGCAGCAACAACAGAAAGAACCTGAGCCAGAGAAGAAAGTGAGCCCTGCATCTGAAGAGACTACACAGTACGAGCCAACACCTTCTACTTCCACACAACAAGAAACAGTCGAGGCATCCACAAGGCCTCATAATGACAAAGAAGAAGACCGACCCTCTACCTCCACGCAAGAAGAACCAGCAACCACGACGAAGCAGAAGGACACACAAGAGGCTGCAGGCACATCACTCAGCTGGCATGACAAGAGGATTGGCAGTCAAATGACGAGGTAATATTGCAAGTAAACGAATATGCAAGGCAGATGCAAAATATGACGGAACGACTCCGTTCAGCAGCACTTAACCGCAGCACAAAGGCTAAAGAGATTGAGATGGTAATTGACGCTTTCCAAGGAGAGTTAGAAGACAGAATGACTGTCATCTTCAGAGGCAAGTGCACGAGATGAAAGCCGAAGCTGAATAGCATCAGCTAGCAAGAGACCGTCAGCAGAAAGAAATGGAAGAGTTAGGTGATCTGCTCACCAAGTTATCAGATGCTTGCAAAGCGAAAGATGAACAACTGACAGAGGTTACAAATGAACTTCTTACGACATCCCTGTCATCTCAGAAAATTCAAGTGCAATTGGATGTTGCAAATACCTCTTTACAATACTCTGAACAATGAATCAATGATCAGGCATTCTTCTTACGGCAAATAAGAGAAAATCCATCCGTGGCCTCTCACAGATGCAGACACGGTGCCTATGGTCCAGCTATCAAAATCTGAGGAGGATGCATTGAAAGAAAAGATCACACAAGAGGTAGATGAGCAGTGGAAAGCCGCGATGGATTGGGAGTTGGGAGTTCTACACTATGTCAACGTCACTCAACTCACTCCCAATCAGATCAATGCGCAATGGCATCAGCAATCCCTGTCATACCCTCTTATAAAAGTGAAACTACTAGAGGTAAAAGAGAGGCTCTACAAAGACATGCAAGAAGATGGCGCAGATAAAGACCACCCAAAGTGGAGGTTGAGCTGGTTGAACAAGAACCCGTGATATTTCATTATGTTCACAAGAGCACTTGTAGCCCTGCAAAGAGATCCAACTTTCTGTCATGTACCCAAAGTAAGAACATGGCAAGAGCATGAGGCACTAACAAAGAAGAGGCCAACCTGGCTAAACTACCCAAGATTGCCAGCTCCAGAGTAAGGACAAGCAACAGAGGAATACATGGTAAAACCCTGACGGGCGCCATGTCTTTCTTCAAGTCTCATGTGCAATGCTATACAAGATATGCCGAATGCTGCTCACTTGTATTGAATTTTTTCATGAGTTAGAGCAAGCATGCGCCCCATGGATATCATTCCTCGAGGGAAACAAGGGTTTATGCTATGATCTCAGTGGTCAGCCTTTCGAAGAAGTACTCTATGGCTTCTACGCCCGGTGTATGTTATTACCTTCACATATTATGTTGGCGTTTGAGGAAGCTTTCTACATTAGATTCTTCACTTGGCGAACAAAGATCTTTGCGCCAGTGATCAGCAACCTCACATCCAGATTTGTAGGCTACTCAATGGTGGAGCTGAAGAACAGAGTGACCATGCAATTTCTGCAAGTGCTAGACAAAGAAAGAAAAATCAGATACTAAAAGGCACTTGAAGGGGATCGGGGAGCACCACAAACGGAGAGTGAGAGAGAGAGAAGGAGACACACAACACAGATATGGGTGGGGAGACTCAAAGAGTGAGCAACCCCCTATACACTTATGCTATGTATAAGGTATACAAGTTAGGGGGCGCCCAGACTCTGGGCGGCCGGGCAAGGCACAGACGCCTATACCCCAACAACCTCCCACTTAAAGGCGAATGTGCCTTTAAGCAAGAGAACCTAGTCTAAAGACTACAAAAGGCGAGAGAAAACCGCTCTCAACCGATGCCCACTGGCTGGCTGTGATCGTGTGCATCCGGCTGTCCTGCTCCCGTGTAAGTCCATACACCACCAGACATACGGCACACGTACTGCAAGTATGTGCACAATACCTGCATATCTCCCTCGTGCACTAGGCCATCATCAGTCAACAAACGACTGACAACCCCAAGTGCAAATGCTCCCACTGGAGCTGCGATATCCGGTCTCAAGATCAACATCTCATACATGAGACCACCGAACGCCGATGCAATGCTAGCGGGCCCTGCTAGCTCTACGGAGCATGCATCAACATATATATCCCTGGCAATAGGCATCTCTGACTGACAAGGCGTGTCACCCACATGCATCTCCTGACTGTCCACAAAAGACGCATCAACCTGTCGTGCAATCTCATAGCACACCAGCTGCTCTAGGTGTCTGTTGGAAGACATATCCTGCACAACTATATCCCCATGCTCACTGTCGAGCATAGAAAGGAATGACTGCATAATCACTAACATCTCAGTCTCCTCTGCAATCATCCATTGCAAACATGACCACTCAATCTGCTGTGACTCACTAGAGCTCTCATGCTCTAGCTCCGTATGCATAGACTCTTGCACAACGTCCTCCTGTCGTGACTCACTAGAGCAAGACCGCTCTACCTATCTATCTTGCATAGAAGTATCTCGCACAACTGACTCTCTGCTTTGCTCAGTCACTAGCAAAGCATGCATGTCTGAATCTGTCACCTCTCTATGTGACTGCTCAAGTCGTGCCCCAGCTGTGTGCACAACGAGCTCACTACTCTGCACTCCATGCAAAGTACCCTGCAACCCATGAGCAAAAGATACTCGCCTGCTCTCTCGCTCTCTACCTGGCTGCATGATCACAGAGACAACACCGTCTCTCGTGTGATCCACATGCAATGGGTAACCTGTACCACTCCTGGCACCGCTCGCAATCACTAGCGAACCCAAATGCATCACAAAATCTCGCTCTCGTAGCGAAATCTGACATCCACAATCTCTAAGCTGACCAATCGAGATCAAACTCATTGTCAAATCTGGTACATAGTGCACATGTCGTAACAAGTAAGATGCACCACTCGGTAATGACAGTCTCACATCTCCTCCACCTGCTATCGCATGCACCAATCCATCGGTCAAACGTACACTGCCAAGCATCCCGCTAGAATAGCTACAAAACCATGCACGATGCGGCGTGACATGAAACATAGCATCTGCGTCTAGCAACCACTGCGAAGTGCACTATCCACATGTATAGCATCTCGTGCATAGCTCGAGGTAAAAGTGACATCCCCGTCACTAATATACTCCGACACTACATGTGCCTCAACTGTCAAAGCAACTGAGTCCATGGCATCACTACATACATCTCTGAGACTGCCATGTCTCCTACGATGTCGTATACGACGAAAACAGCGCCGTCTAACGTGTCCAGAATGACCACAATACCAACATGTCACCTGTCGGCGTGCTCGTGAATGTACATGTCTCACACGAGTCCGTGATGACTCAGATCTATCATACTATCATGTAATCTGCGCCAAAGTGCTCTCGAAGTAGTCTCATACATAACAAGAGCATATACAGATTCCGCAAGGTGCAAAGAGAGTGTAGATAGTGCCATCTCCTCTAGCTCCTGCCACTGATCGTCAGACATGTTTGAAGGTCTACCTGCATCACCACTCAATGGTCGATGCAACCCTCGCTGTGTCAATGCATCAAGCATACACTCTCTCCATGCCGCAAAGTCTGACCCATCAAACACGTGCATCTGCGAGAGGTCACAATCTGATCGATCACCTGTCTCTGCCATGAGCACAATGTAGCAAACTAGAAAGCAAAACCACCTCACCAACAACACCTGGAAACTGTCTACCAATATGGCCAGAAACACAATGTAAAACCTGTGTGAGACACACTCCAAAATAGAGCTCCCGCAATGTCAATACAAGCCTCGCATGCTCTAGTATCACACTGCAATCTGTGAGCTAATCACCAAGCCCACACTGTGCGGTATCGATGCATACATACGCACAAATCTCCCACCTGCAGAGAACACCGCACACAAATGCTGAGTGCAACCCGCAATCTCTACCTAGATCACATAAATGATACGCATAAAACTCCTGGGAAAATTTCGCCAGAGTTTCGACGCACAATGGCTATCAAGACAAAATAACCATTGTCCTGCAAGCTCAATACAATGAGCAATCAATGCGCATCAAACTACACTCAAAATACATGCATAAGCTCTGCAAAACTATGGCAAACAATGCTCGAGATCACAAGACTCTCGCACCTGAGAGCAAACCACTGTCTCAAGCAAAGAAAGATACACAACTCCTGACTCTTGCGAGAGTGGATACAAAAACACAAAACTGTGTACAAACTGACAAAACCTGTCAAAGTGAGAGTAAACACTCAATCACAAACTATGGCGAGAATCTGGGAAAAATCCGAGAAAATTTCCCCTCAAAACTGAGCAAAAAACTCAAGTATAATCTCTACCATAAACCATAACACTACTCAATGCCAATGAGTAGAAATGCCAAAATGGCTCCACATTTTCACATACAATGGCAATCCGCACTCAACGTACATCAACGGAGTGACTGCGCATAAGCAAACGCCAAAAGATTTGCAATCCGGAAACTTGATCAATGCGAAAACAATGCTCTCAAGAGAGCTCACTGGCACTTGAAAGTGCTCGCCAAAATGCATGTATAATGGGCATCAACCATGCGCCATAACCATATGCAAACCATCCACAAGGATCATGAATCCAAGCACAAAATCACTGCCAAAGTATCCTGTGAAAACCAGTGAAAGAAGCTCCACCTGTGTGCTCCAAAAACCTGCGTCTCTCAAGAGACCGCCTCGATGGTGTGTAAACGCCTCCGTACTTCGTTGCCCAAGTCTACCAAAAAACCCTCAAACCACAAGCTTAACACAAGCTGCAATTGCATCTTCAGCTCAGAATTTATGCACTCAACTTCAAGCATCTCCCGTGCTTCCAAAAGTGCATCAAACTCGCACACAATGCGACAACAGAAAATCTGGAATTTCTGTATACAGTCAGTCTGAGCTGAATATCAGCAAAATGGTGAGGAATTTGCAAAAAGTTTCTTCTGCAAAGTTGTAGACCACGTCGAAACGGATGGGCTTTCCAAATAGAATTCTCAGATCTGCATTCTACAAGGAGAAAAATGAATCTGAAAACTGTGCTGCTGCGCACACAGTTTTAGGGCAGCACCTTCACTTACACACAATCTTCCACACTCCTTTCTGAGCTTCCACAAGAGCATACATCACTCTCAACTGAGCTCACAAGCTCCCATTGCATTCTCACAAAGCTTCCAAGCTTTCTTAATCTCTCTACCGTCGAGAGCGAGCGAGCTATCGCCTCTAAGCTCTCAAAGCCGTCGTGCTCTCCGCGGTCACCATAGCTCTGATACCAATTGAAGGGGATCGGGGAGCACCACAGACCGAGAGTGAGAGAGAGAGAAGGAGACACACAACACAGATATGGGTGGGGAGACTCAAGAGTGAGCAGCCCCCTATACACTTATGCTATGTATAAGGTATACAAGTCAGTGGGCGCCCAGACTCTGGGCGGCCGGGCAAGGCACAGACGCCTATACCCTAACAGCACTGAATGCGCTTAAAGACCGCCTTGCCAGCCGTCAACCCGAAGATTATTTCAGCCCATAAAGTTGTGTCAAGGGACGACACAGGCGAAGAGGGGAGGAATGTTAGCAGCAAGCGACACCATTTTTCGGAGTTCTCTTTGTAAAACATTTCTTATTTCGATAAATCGGGAATATTGTAACTCCTATTCTCTCGGCTAAACTTTGTAATTAATGAGTTGGGGCTACAAGCTTCCAGATTGTATTAGCCGATCATTTTTCAAATTTGATAGAACTCCAGATTATTAGTTTTGACCACCCAAAAACCTTGGCTAAGGTATAAAAGACAATTTTTGTAAGTTTTTTATAAGTTTTGGATAATGAAATACACAGCGTGAGCTAACTGCGCTCACTCCTCTCCTTCTCGCGTTTCCTACTCCCTCCCCGGTTGTCACATTGCAGTCGCGTTTGTTGCATTGCAACCGCAGGTAAAAGCTCTACGCATTGACGTAAACACATCACAGTATTTCGTAGCTTTTGGCATCGCCAACCCGCGGCCTGCAATCCGTGGCCTAATTTCGTCATAACTAAGAATTTACACTTTCAAATCAAAGATTAAGCATAGGCGGGGTATTGGGACATCATTGCTAAGCATTTCGATGCATTCTGGGTCAATAACGACTAGGTCAAAAATCCACTGCTATTAATAATCGTGATTTTGGAACTTGACCTAAAGTGGGGTTTGAGACCATAAACATGTGTGCTTAGGTCTTATAAACTTGTCCTAGAAGTTTTGTTACGTTTGGATGTCATTTGATGTTGTAACGAATGTGATTTGTTTGCCGATGAGCGATTGGTTCTTGGTGATTTCAGTCACTTGAGTGTAACTTGAGTTAGATACGAGTTGTTAGTTGTTTTCCAAAAGATTGACAACCTCTTATAGCCTCTATGCACTACTCGAGTCAGCTTCATCCATGGATTGATAAATTAATCGTGGTTCTCGCTAATACTGCAATAAGATAGGAGGGTGAGGTTAGACATGCGTCCCACACCGCAACAGTAATAGATTTACATCCATGCCAACATTGTGCCCTTTGGCTCCAACCACCTTCTGAGATGCCCATCGTGTCTCTGTGTAGTTGAGGAGATACATGTAGATACGCCAAAGGGTAAGCACTGTTGCGACACTAATTGCGAAGAGGAAATCCATCGCTTCTTCTTTGAGGGCATCCACCTCTCACCTGTGGCGTTGAAGGATTGTCAAGGCCTCCTTTTGTAGCCACTGCATCTACGTTTTGAGATGCACCGCCAGTGAGTGTTTTGAGAAGCCAGTGCCAAGAGCAAGGCTCTCATACCAGATGTTGAGGCATAGGCTACGGCGGGTGGTACCGGTTGCAGGTCATAGCGAGTGTGCAGGCAGAACGAGCGAGAGAGAGAGAGAGAGAGAGAGAGAGAGAGAGAGAGAGAGAGATTCGATACAGCAAAGAACAAAAAACACGCTATTCATGATTGAGAAAATAACCTTAGATATATAGCTTTCCATGCTTGCCATGCAATGGCCATGCAGACTGGAACTACCTGCTACTATAGGCTCTTGACATATGTAACAATACACACACAGAAACAATCAGCATCGTTGGAGATGAGTGGAGTTTTGCCTCTATAGCACAAGCTCAAGAAACAGTGAAATAAAAGGCAAGGGTGCGTGTGTGTGTGTGTGTGTGTGTGTGTGTGTGTGTGTGTGTGTGTGTGTGTGTGTGTGTGTGTGTGTGTGTGTGTGCACCACACACACACACACACACACAAAAGATGAAGCATGGGTAGCACTACAAGAAAGAGGTGATTTTTTTGGCCTTGGGATGATTTGGAGGTAATGGCCGGATTGGAGGGGGCAATTCAGGCCCCACATGCACACACACATGTTCGAGCCACTCAGGTAAAGAGAGAGAGGGAGAGAAAGACTTATCTTTAGTTATGACAGAGAGAGAGGAGAAAAATCTCTCGGACACTCTATCTTTTGGCTCGCTGCATTGATGAGCTTGGTCTACGGCATTAGACCTTCTTTGCGTTTTCAGTACTTTCGTCTGACGATGGAAGACTTCATCAGCCTCTTCCTTCCAACTTCGACTTTCGGCTTTTTGGCAAGGGACTTTTGTCCAACGGTGGAAGATGGCATCGACATCTTCTTTCCGGCTTCCTCATAGCAAGAGCGAGAGAGAGAGAGAGAGAGAGAGAGAGAGAGAGAGAGAGAGAGAGAGAGAGAGAGAGAGAGAGAGAGAGAGAAGTTTGGCTCTCCTCTAACATAGCCTTGCCATTGGCTCTTCTCCTCTAGTACACATCTAGAATGACTAAGCTCCGACATAGTCTCCTTGGTGACCTTTTCGAGATTAATTTCTTCTTCGATGACAAACATTGACACATAGCAGCTTTGACAGACCATTCCGGAGCAATTTCTCTCAAGGAGTGGCATAGGCTCTCTGCTAGGTGGTTGATTCTTTTGTGTTTAATTTGTGCCAGATTCCAGGCATTTTGCTCATACGTTGTACTTTTTCTAGTGTGGATTATACAGAACAGGCATTGTGCTCATGCATGACAATGTGGGTTACTTCATATGGTTTCCCATCACTGTTTTGTGCGGTTTTTTGCTATGTATTCACATGCAGATACAAAGTGAACTAGCTACAACTTGTAGGTAACATTCATAGGTTTACAGGAATTCTGGATAGTTGCAGTTGTCCATAGAGCGGCTCGTTCAAGAGTGAGTTAGATTGTCAGGCTTTAAGCGATTTATGTATACCATATGTGGATTTGCTACTAAGAAAGAATTAGGAGAAAGTTGGACTCACTTTTGGGCCCTGTAAGAAGTGCCACGTCGGCTTAGAGAGAGAAAATGAAAATGTTAAATTGTGCATTTTATGTGATACTTTTCTGCGCAACAAAAAGCCAAAATGACATTCTTTGGTAGGTAGTTGCCGTCTTTATCATTCTTATCCTTCATTCTTTTGTCAGGAATCCAACTAACCATATGACTAATGATTTGAAATGCCAACTTACAAGCGTTCCCTCCAGAAACATAAGCCACATGAACTCTATCAACTCTAAACTTGAGAATATGGCTTTCCCTCCCAAAACCTGAGACATTTCTCTGTCTTCTTCTCTATCAACTCTAGGAATGAAGAACGCATCTTTTCCTAATGAAAACACTAATTTGAACTTACAATCCTCAGCCCCTTCATCTTTAACACTTACCTAAATAAAGAACACACATCATCTTCATGTTGATGTATTGCAAGAGTACGCACCGTTGCAGAAACGTAGGAGGGAGTCTTTCTTATCCCAACGAGAGAAAGAACTTAGAAGGACAAACAAGGAACATCATTTGGATTTGTGGACCGATGGGTCTATTTATCCAAAGGATCCTACGATAAATGCGCCACCTCCCTTTGCTGATATCACTAATCTCTTACATTTCACAGGCGATGGCAAGGATGGGCTATTGGGATACACAGAACATTTGGAAAGGAGAGGATTGAATGCGGAAAGGCAAAGAAACTTCCTGGCGATGGAGAACATGCAGCTGAAGAAACTTAATGAAGCATGCTCTCAAAAGATTTCATCAAACAAAGAGACAATCCAAGGCCTTGAGAAGAAGATCACAAGTTTGCGAGAGAAAGACACCGTGCTTGGTAGTCGGAAAAGAAAACAAGATCTGTGCAACATTGAGAACATGAAGGTTGGTAGTGGTGGCCTGAAAAAACGAATACCAGCTTTAAGGTAACTCGAAGTTTGTTTCTTCAATGTGCTTCATTAAGAAATGGATACACTTACTTTCCTATACATGATCATAACACATTGTGCTTTTTTGGCAGGTCTTTACTGCATCCAAACTCGAACGGTGCAGGCTTCAATGCCGGAGTGCATTACAGCCGTTTAGTTCGAAAAGAAGTAGTTGAAGAGATGATAACTCAGAAAAAATTTCATAAGTTGAAAGGGAGGCTACTTACCTCATTCATGAACGAGAATCAGCTGGAACCAATGGAAGTGCAAGCAATACTTGATGAGAGTGGCATCTCGCAGATGGGATACAGGGTACTCTTCAAAGCATTAGCTAGAAAGTCTCAAAATAAACTACAGAGAGGATCATTGTTTCCAAAGCCATCACATGTAAAGGCTGCTCGCCGGTACATAAACGATGAGGTGTTTGAGAAACTTGGGTCACCATTCCATATTGAAGCAACGTTCTTAGGCAAGGGCGGCACAGAGGTACAGTTTAACGAGCACAACAACCTCTTCATTGATCTTGAAGCATTGCAAAGGTATGCAGTTCACTTCTTTGACATCAGTCGAGACAAGTGCGGTGGGGTTCTCAAGTTTGTTTTGAAGCTCGACGAGTGCGAGGTCCTGAAGAACAAGAAGTTGGAGAGAGTCACCATTACCCTCATGAACAGAGCTCTGGATCCCTCAATAACGAAAGAGGATCCACGATACTTCAGCATGCAATCAGAAAATAACATTCTAACTTTAGGATCATTTCAGGTATACTTCGTTCACTCTATGATAACAAAAATATTGATTATTTGGTTGTTGATTTTGTGTTTTCATTTTTCACTACAGGTTGATAAGGAAAATTTTGAAATCCTCGATTGGGTTTTTAGTCAAACCCAAATTCTTCTATCATTAGTGAACAAAGAAACGGAGCCGTTCTTTCAGTGGAAGGATTTGGTGACTACACAGTGGAATGGCACATGGCAGGTGACTTAAAGACTCTTAAGTGTATGTACAACATAACACACAGAGTAGCTGTGGCATATCTATGCTTATATTGCATGGCTGATGCACAATCACTTGAGAGTGTGCAATGGATTAGAGCTCCCAACAAACATCTTCAAGATTAAACTTTTAAACCAGTGCTTGATATTCCTCTGAGTAGAGTTCACGTCTGTACACTTCATGCACTCTGTCGAATAATTGAAAAGGTGGTTCATTTGTACATATGTTTTGCATGGACATTAAAGCTAGAGAGTGAGTCCAAAAGAGTGATCAAAGCATTAGAGGGAGTGCTCTCAGACATTGGTTTGCATGGAGGCAATGTCAAAATCAAAGAGGACCCTAAGATGTCTCAAAGTTGGTACAAGGTACCGAGGAAAGCATCGATAGGCGGAGTGAAGGCAAGAAGGTTCCTTGGGTTTAGCCTCAAAGATTCAGATAGAGAAGAAAGGAGAAACCTGTTCAACAAATGGAAACACTTACATAAAGTGGTTAAAGACAATGCTGGTGGTAGGGCAATCCAGAATCACAAGGCGAACGTGTGGAAATCACTAGATAAAATTTTCCATTATTTTGAGCAGCATTCTTGGGACCAAAGTAAGCTCACATCATTTCAAGCAGCCTTGCTGGATTGGAAAAAGGCTTACCTTACAGGGTGGGGTGGGCAACATATCACACATTACATGGTGGGTTGGCATTCTACGTATACAAAACAAAATTTTAAATTGTACTCTACTGACCATTTTGTTTTATTTCAATGCAGCACATATTGTTTAACCATGGTCCATATTTTGCCAAGACATACGGCTCACTATCAATATGGTCCACACAAGGCATGGAAAAAACCCACTACATGGCAAGAACAGGTTATTTTAAGCAGACTCGACATGGGGGAGGAAAAGAAAAGGCCAATAGCCTATTAGAGTTACACCAATGGACTTATAGACGACTAATTCATAGAGCAAGGCAGAAGGAACTTCTTAAGAGTTCAGAAATTACACGGTCTTTACAACACATCCGAAAGAGAAGAAACAGATGGCTTGGGGAGCTTCAAATGCGGCGGAGCGCCATGCAAGGTGGCGACGGTCACGAGTTAGGAGCGGGAGAAGTTGGACCTGAGCTCGTCGTTTTTATCATCTTCGATGTGCAAGCTTTGTAGACGAGCTCGTTCCTCTGTTGATGGCAGCATCCCCATGGACATTAGGCGTCTTCTTTCCCTCAGAAACAGCCGCTTGTTGTATGGATCTAAGCTTTCCGGGTCTTCAACCCCTGCAGCCAAAGCCTGAGCTGTGTAGGACATGAAATAGGGGGCTTTGAGTGCTTGGCACCCATACCGAATGCCAAATACGCGTAGAGCAAACTGTTTCTCAATCAGAATTAGTTTTTCTGCGTTTAGTGGGAGGGGGTGCCCACCACACAATCTTGTAATAACTTTCATTGCAAACAGTGGGAACTTTGCATTGTCATCAGAGTATTCCTTGTGGTATATTATGATCTACATAAAAATTGCAATGAATTTATGGGCCGTAAGTGAGATGAGTACAATTGCCAAGTACTTGAATTGTTTCTACAAACCTTTTTGTGGTTGAAACGCCCGATGTAGTGAGACAACGCCGCATCCTTGCCTTGGACTCCAGTGACAAGCCCTTGCTGTGAGCTTCGCGCTCTTCTAAGGAAACTATCGTCATACACTAGCACCTGGCAACAAAAAAAAATGATCATGATATTTTATCACCGGGCCATCTCTAATACCATCTGAATGCACAACAAAAGTTACCATCTAATTCTCGTCCATTTTCAGCATCGACCTCCCCCACAAGTGAATAGACTGACTATTCATTACCTGATCTTTGGGTGCCACGTGCCTACCCATGTTTTCCAAGCCGAGTTGTTTTGTTGTCGATTCAAACTACTCATCTGTTGGAAAATTGGCCTCTCTGGACTTTGCTTCATTGAACATATCTTTGATCAGTTGCCACCCTGAAGTGAACTGTGAGCCACGGACAGCTGTGTCAGCAATAAGATATTGGTCCACTCCATCATCGTCCACAAACCCCATGTCTGCCTCACAAAAATTTGCAATTGCCGCTAGGCAGTAGTCCTCCCGTATATTGAGCTCATGCATGATATCTGTGAGCAGAACATAGTGGGTGTCGCCCGCCATAGTAAAGCTGGGAGCACAATTCAGAGGCAAAGTCACTTCCTTACTTGGACTTTCTTGCTTGCACCCTATTGTTGCATCCGCAAGAGAAAAAAGAGTTAAGCCCGCATCAAATGTTTCCTTTAGTTCCTCTACCTTCTCTTCTTTTGGGTCGAACTGCACCTCCACATCCTCTACCTCTTCCTCCGGCGCCAATGGACTACCCAAAGTTGTTGACTGCAAAGTCTCTGACTCACCATCCGTCTGCAAGTATAAGTAACAGACAAACCCATGGTAGAATTCCACTAAGCGACACTTTTCTAAGTGCTTCATACACACGTCTTGTACAAGCAGTGCATTGGAGGGACACTTTTCTAGACAGCGATTCAGTCTCCTTGAAGCACTCTTGTCAGGGTCAAGGTTGGCTAGGTGCACATATCTCATGCCATCAACTGTCATGGAATTGTCACAAGTGACTTCCTCATACTGTTGCAAATGGGTTTGTAGGTACTCAAATGAGCAATCTATAATCCTCTGTATAGAAACTCTGCATTGAACATTCTTGATAGTTCTAGTGCACGGTGATGAGCACGAGCGTTATATAAGAATGTGAATAGTTTTTCTTCACATGTATCCTCGCTCGTCTGTCTCCAGGACTCTGATCCCCATGACTGAAAGAAAAAGCAAGCCAAAACTATTTGGTGTCATGACCAAGCGAATGTTGAGCATCGAGTACCCCTCAATGTCTCTTTTCGCTTGGTTCTGTCTCGTGCGCTAATGTCATAAGAGGTGACGTCAGTTGAGTCAAAACCAAGCAAGTAGGGCCCCCAAGAATTTTCGAAGGGCCCTATTCACTTGGTTCTGTCCCATGCGCTAATGTCATAAGAGTTGACGTTAGTTGAGTCAGACCCAAGCGAGTAGGGGCCCCAAGAATCACCGAAGGGCCCTATTCGCTTGGTTCTGTCCCGTGCGCTAATGTCATAAGAGGTGACGTTAGTTGAGTCGGAACCAACAGAGTAGGGGCCCCACGAATCACAGAAGGGCCCTATTCGCCTGGTTCTGTCCCGTGCGCGAATGTCATAAGAGGTGACATTAATTGAGTCAGGACCAAGCGAGTAGGGGCCCCAAGAATCTTCGAAGGGCCCTATTCGCTTGGTTCTGTCCTGTGACCTAAGCATTCGGAACAAGTGGATAAGAACAAAGCATTTAATGTTATCAATGATAGATTTATAGGCCTACTCACTCACTATGCCCAGACTCAGGCACGGTCACATAAGGAATAATTATTCCAACCATGAATGCGGTACGATCACATAAGGAGTAATTATTCCAACCATGCATGCGTTTTTCCCCTAATGCAGTGGCTTCGGTGCGCACACAGTTAATAGTACACAGGAAGGGGAGAGGCAGGGAGAAAGAATCTATCTCTGAAATATCCAATGGCGTCGAGTTGGATGGTGATGTCGCAGGCCACCGACAGCAAGAACCAGAGGGGGGCGATGGCGATGGCGACGCGGCAGCAAAGGACTCGACCCAGTGGAGGTCGCTCAACGCAGGATCACGAGAGATGGCCAAGCGGAAGAGCGCAGAAAATGCAAAGGCAACGGTGATCTTTTTGTTCTACTTGGACATGGAGATGGCGACTGCAAGGGCAATCGGCATCTGACTCTCAACGCAGGATCACGAGAAGTGGCCAAGGGGAAGAGCGCAGAAAATGCAAAGGCGATGGCGATCTGTTTGTTCTACTTGGAGATGGAGATGGCGAATGCAAGGGCAATCGGTGTTTGACTCTAAACGCAGGATCACAAGAGTTGGCCAAGGGGAAGAGCACAGAAAAGGCAAAGGCAACAGCGATCTGTTTGTTCCACTTGGAGATGGAGATGGAGATGGCGACTGCAAGGATGATTGGCGTTTGTCTGACCCTAAACGGTCACTCAAAAAGGCACGTGGGCTGCGCTCTCAAGGACAACAGTAATAAATGGTCTCAGATGCCCATGTAGTACGATTTACCAACCACAATCTCGCCCATAAGTGAAGTTGTCACCCTCCCCGAGGTAAGCATTCTAAGTTGAGGCATTACCCCCGCCAAACATATCAAGTTTCAACTATTCTGCCTCTTTTCGCGTCCTCTACTGCGCACCATTCTAATTAACTCTACCCCCATCGACGCTACGCTGTAAGAAAACTCCATCACCTCTTACTATCGCGCATCCTCCTTCTCTTACTCTTGTTCTGCAGTGCTTCAGTGACGCGGAACTCTACACACAGTGAAGAGGTATGCTACTTACTACCCTTCTGTGCACTTGTATTTTGTGTAGTCAGTACCAGGCGAATAAGGGAAGGTAAACCCTGTTTGCTGTACCTGTTCGCTTAGTACAGGTCATCGTCCTTGGTCAGTACCAAGCGAATAAGGTAAGGTCACTTAGTCCGAAGAGCCCTATTCGCTTGGTACTGACCAAAAGAAAATTTAAGTGATGTCTGCTAGTACAAAGGTCAATACTAAGCAAATAAGAAGAAGGTAAACCCTGTTTGTTGCGGATTTAGGGTTTTTTTTTTTACCAAGTACGCGTTTTGATTTTATAAGAAAGAAACAAAATTACAACTAAACGCCGGGTTTTGAGTTAGAAAACACTTCAGACTTTACAAAGAGTGGTCTACTAATTTCCGGGGGTTTAGGGTTTGCAATAACCATGTGGTCCTTTTTCTTCACAGCCAGGCTATCTCTTCGCAAAGCCTGTTGGCAAAGTTAATGGCTTCCTCATATTTACTGGCTAGCTCAAGCACTTCATCCTTCATTTCCTGAAGCCAATTAATGATAGCCTCCATAGAGCCATTCTCGGCGAGCAATCGCTGCATGTCTTTAAGCCTTCTTGCTTACAGAGAGTCTTTAAGGATTGAGACCCTCTGCTTGACAATCAGCATTTGTTGCAGCTTCAGGCCAGCTTCAGGCTAGCATCCTGCACAGAGCATTTAGCAAATAAGCTCTTCAAACTAGGAGCTTGGAAATTGGGAGCAGAAAGCAAAGAATTACCAGTGGCTTACCTCGAGAATTGACTCCCGTGTTGACAGCAGCCACTCCCGAGCTGTGTCGATCGAGAACATTAAGGGTAACCTCGGGGGAGGGCCAAGGAGAGACCTCATGAGGAGGGCCCGGATGCGGTGTTGCTGGCGCTGCGGGAGTATACCGTGGAAAGGCATCACCACTATCCTAAGCTTCTTGTAGTTGTTCTGCGAAACCCTAAGAGGTTCTGAAACAACTGCCGCTTAAATAGACTTTCAGACATGCCTAAAAAGAAGAGCCTGGGTTCTGGCTTATGAGTGAGTGGTCTGTGAGGGGTGGTACCGCCATGCGGTTTCATGAGAGGTGGACGTGGGAGAGAGAATCAATGGTACCATCCCCCCGATATTAGGGGAAGTGATGGGAGGGAACGATATGACAATTAGGACCGCATCGATTTAAACATCTCCTTCACATTGGTATTTGTTGCAGCGGATGCAAACCTGTTTGCTTGCTTGTACACTTTTCTGAGGTCACTACCCAGCAAATAAGATATTTTGTTGCAGGGGATGCAAACATGTTCGCTTGGTAGTGACCTCAGAAAATGTAAGTGATGTCTGCTATTACTATTTTCTGAGGTCACTACAGAGCGAATAAGGCAAGGCAAACTCTTTCCTATGCACCTATTTGCTCGGTAGTGACCTCAAAAAATATAAGTCATGTCTGCTATTACTATTTTCTGAGGTCACTACCGAGCAAATAAGGCAAGGCAAACTCTTTCCTATGCACCTATTCGCTCGGTAGTGACCTCAGAAAATATAATTCATGTCTGCTATTACTATTTTCTGAGGTCACTACCGAGCGAATAAGGCAAGGCAAACTCTTTCCTATGCACCTATTCCCTCGGTAGTGACCTCAAAAAATATAAGTCATGTCTGCTATTACTATTTTCTGAGGTCACTACTGAGCGAATAATGCAAGGCAAACTCTTTCCTATGCACCTATTCGCTCGGTAGTTACCTCAGAAAATATAAGTCATGCCTGCTATTACTATTTTCTGAGGTCACTACCGAGCCAATAAGGCAAGGCAAACTCTTTCCTATGCACCTATTCGCTCGGTAGTGACCTCAGAAAATATAATTCATGTCTACTATTACTATTTTTTGAGGTCACTACCGAGCAAATAAGGCAAGGGAACCGTTTCCTATCCACCTATTCGCTCGGTCGTTACCTTTTCTGAAATGTGAAGTCCCTTGTGCTGACAAATGAATTGTCTATTGGTGTTATGCTATTTGTAGAGATGCCTCGTGTAAAGGCCTACGCTAGGAGGGCAACAGGTGAATCTTTGAATGCTCAAGCAAGAAGACGCCGATATGAGGCGCACAGAGGTGTACTGCAAGAGCTGCACAGGATAGAACGACACGTTCAACCTGTTATTCCACGTCTCCCTTTCCAGCGAGTAGTGCGAGAGATTTGCGAGCAGTGGAGAGTCGACATGCGATGGGCCAGCAGTGCACTACTCTACCTTCAAGAAATTGTTGAAGACTACCTCGTGGAATTCTTCAACGATGGATATATCCTGGCTGCCCATGCACATCGCGTCACTATCATGCTGCGGGATTTCGATACTCTTCGTAGGCTTCGTTTCCGCTACGATGGGCTGCTTTAGCCATTGCCTATTCGGGATAGTAGAACCATGGATATTCTCAACATCCCCCCTCTCCATCCTCGTGCACGATAGACAGAGCCATTTAGGACTGAAACAAACAGCAGAAGGACCCGATCACGAGTCAAGAGAAACGACACGGATGGACAGGCTGAGATAGCCTCAAAGGGGCATGAGCAAGCCAAAGTGGATCCCGAGGCAATCATGGACAAAAAAAAAAGTTATCGAGGAGCCAGCTAGACACCAAAATGACCAAGTCATGGAGGATCCGCAGCCCATCGTGGATGATGAGGAACAAGAGCAGGTCAGGGTGGAGCCTGAGGCATCTATGGAGCAACCAATATTGAAGGAAAATGATCCGGAGCCTGAGGCTGTTAGGGAGAAGCCTGAGGCAGCCAAGGAGCTAGCTCAAGAAAGGCAAGGGCAAGGCTCTGCATCACAAGGGCCATCCAACTTATCGGATGAGTCAATTATTTTAGAGCAAATCAATGAAGAGAATGAAGAGGAGTTGAAAATTTTGTTGAGCTCAGCACCTCTGCATGCGCAGATACAGTTGCCTGCAAGGTCAGAGGAGGCGTGCATTTTCAACCTCGATAATGTAGACTTCCTGTGCATGCGCAGTTTCACCGACTCGCTCGCAACGAATGAGGTCGTCAATGTTGCTTTGTGGTAATTCTCATGCTCATTAAATGGGTCTCTACCGAGACATGGGTCAATACCAAGCGAGACAGTGGCTAATGAAATTGGATATTGGTACTACTCGCTCGGTATTGACCCATGTCTTTGCAGCAGTCGCCAAGTTTTTCTTTATAATGGCTCACTACCTTAAAGACATGGGTCAATACCAAGCGAGTCAGTGGCTTATGGAATTGGAATCCGCCACTGATTCGCTCGGTATTGACCCATGTCTTTGCGGCAGTCGTCAAGTTCTTCTTTATAATGGCTCATTTCCGTTAAGACATGGGTCAATACCAAGCGAGTCAGTGGCGGATGGAATTCGATAGCTGCCCCACTCGCTCGGTATTGACTCACTTGGTGTTCAAGTCTAATCTTTGCCATTTGTTCATGTTAACCACGGTGTTTCGCTTCTGCCCCCTGAGGTTTAAGAGAAAGTATACGTAATAGATCCGTTGATACTGTCTTATCTGCAGAACAACTCAGTTTCCTTTTGAGTATGATGAACTAGTTTAGCAAAGTCAACTTTGATCTAGCGCACTTTCTGGTCACTGCGTACAATCAATCGTGAGTATTTTCTTGCCTTGTAAAAAACATCTTGCATTGAGAATCTCTCCTCATCTTTGATGGTGTCTCTGTAGTGATCATTGGAGTCTGATGTTATTTGACATGGAAGCTAAGATTGTTTACTATGTAAACTCCGGGCAAAGCAGGGCGTTTCACGGTCCATTTGGGTACATTTGGAAATCAATGTCTCTTTGTAATGTGTTGCTGACTCAAATGGTTATGTATGTAGTGCCGCGAAAAAACTTGTATGCTGTGTAGAGCATCTTTTGTTAGAACATGATCTAGGAAATGTAGTCCGGTACGAACGGGTAACCGTACCCACGCAGACTGATGACTATAGTTGTGGCTGACGAACCTGTTTGAATGCCCTGTTGCTCATCAGTCAAATTATGGATATACCGAACGTAAGTAATCTGCCGTTTTATTGTTTGCTGCAACGTATGCATGAAGCAACAAATGTCTGTATCACGCTTCTACAGGAACTTCGATTACATAACTACACCAACAACGATGTGCGACATTTTTCTGTAATGGACATCCAGCATATTATAATCTCGGTAAACAGACGCACAAGAGAGGAAGCGGCGAGAGCTGAGGAGTTCGAAGAGGCTTGCATTAACGAAATGACGCAACGCCACAATCAAACTCAAGAAGAAGTTCGAAATATGCAAGAAGCAATAAACCAATATTATGTGGACGCCGCAGAAGTAGAGGAATGGACTACACGTCGACGGCAAGAGCAAGAACAGCGGGAAGCTTCACAGGTGCAAGAAGCATGGGAAGCCATGGAAGAGGCCCATGATTTCGAGCGACGCGAAAGGATGCCCGAGACCAAAGTCCCCAGAGGCAGAGGTAGTAGCAACCGGAGCAGAGGGCAGGGGAGCAACCGGAGCAAAGGGCAAGGGACGAGTGGCACAAACCAGGGGAGAGGACAGGGGACGAGTGGCATAAACCGAGGGAGAGGACAGTAGCGGGAAAAGGGAGAAAATTACTTGTATAAATCTTGACAGAAACAACACAATATGTAAAGTTTTGAAACATTGAAAATATACATTTTTGAAACATTGTTTGACCGCCAAAAAATGTCTCTGCATTAGTCATTTTGAAGAGTACATCATAGTTTGCATGGCATCAAAGCTCTTTGCATGCACAAGGTATGTGACCTAGCTTCCGGTGGAAGCAATTAAGTGAAGTGTAATTGTTAGTGACTCCTTGCACAATGTTGTTTTCTCCTTGCGCCTTGGAATCTGAAAAGAAGAAAAAGTTAGATTCAGTCATAGTGTATTAAAGACAATCAAAATTTATCGATTTAGTAAGCACCTTTCTATTGTTGAGACTGAATGCATACAATTCCGGCAAAAGTGGAAGTTCTTCACATGTAAGATCTATCCTGAGCTGTGCAAGAGTTGTGCTTGACATTGTCTCCATCACAATAAGTAGGCTGTCTCAAAAGTAGAGCTCCATTGATGCAGGTTTGTTTTCGAGGCAATTCTCTGTATCTTGGTCGAGTGGAATAGGCTGCCCACTAAGAAGATGATATCTAATATAGTAAAACGATACTAAGAAATTTTGAGAGCTTATAATGAACTTGCAAATTATGGACTTCTTTTGCAAAATACAGATTTTGTTTTGTGATTGTTTCCTATCCCAGTTATCATCTAAAAAGTCAAAACAGCTCTCTGACTTGCAAATGAACATTGTTGCGGTAGTTCTTATTTGCTTATTGAAGAAAAAATCTACAAACACTTCAAGAGGCATAAATAGTGCGAGCCGAACTATTTTTGTGGCAATTGAATACTTGAAGGACTTTTGTATATCCTGAAACAACTTATTCCTGAAGCTTTCACTAGTTTGCGAAGCAGGCAGGGACAAATCCTTGCTGTCAAAGGATGGAAGTGACAAAGGAGCTACACGACCCCAACCAATGGAAGTCCTCGGTTCCACAGATGACATATCATAAAAGAAAATTCCATTATCTGCAAGTTCCTTGTGTTGTCTTCCTCGGTACATTTGCTCACCAATAAACGCATGGAAAGCATCAAAAATCCCAACTATGCTCTCAATTGGTTGCCAATCTGTCCTATTCGATGGATAAATATCTGAAACATACCAAAGATGATATCCACCACTTAATATTCAAATATAATCATGCACTAAACGAGATGCTGAAATAACTTATAGTTGGGTCGATGCCTTGGAAAACGTTTGCAACCTTTAAGTCTGCATGCTGGAAAGCATGTTGTATGAGGACCTCTTTCACCCGCTTGCTTTGTGCACACACTTTAAACTCTTTAACTTGACCCTTGAAAGCCTCCACAAAATCATTGCGTTGCCTCCTCTTCCTCCTCTTAGTTTGCAGTAGAACCCAACTTTCGATAGTTATTCGAGATGGAATCCATGCTTGATTGTCTGTAGTATAACTATTAAAAATGCTAACAGAGTCAATGGTAGTGCTAGGCCTTCGAGAAATAGACATGGTGTGCGGTAGAATGAATACACAGAAAGGTTAGCACAAATATGAAAAAGGGAAGAACTTTTGAGAGGGAAGTAGAGCTACTCAAAGTCATATATGGGCGGGAACAAAGATACTAGATAGAGTCTTCAATGAAAGTTCTGAAATTCCTCGGTACATAGTTAGTACGCTTACGGCATTTATGCCTTGAAAGCGTGAAATTGTGCAATTTGATGAACCAAAATAATATTTCCTCCCTTTTTTTAAAAGATCTTTACTCCAAAATGTCGATTTTCAACGTAACGTTAGCCTCTTCCTCATTGGTCGAGCGCCACTCTCTCTCTAGAACTGAAAGGCCCAAAAGTGAGTCCAGCTTTCTCCTAATGTGAGTGTATATTTTTGGTCTATGCAATTTTCGTGGATTTTGGAGATTTTGCTTAATTTTTTGGGGAAACTCTGTTCGTAAACTCTTCGCTTTTTCATAGATTTTTTCAATGCTTTATATGTATCTGTAGATTGCTCCCTAATGCTTTGTGGTTGAGATTTACTCCCACTATGACAGTGCTCGAGTTTTGACTCTCACTTTGAGAGGTTTGGTCAATGGTCAATTTTAGTCACAGATTGGTGTTCTTGTATCCACTCTCGTAGAAGTGAGAATTATATATGCTCATAGTGGCTACATGTTACATGTTATACACTATTTTCGATCGATGGATATTCCTATAATGAGTTTACTGCTTATTGGTTACAATTAGTCACAGACTCTACAGGTTTCAGGTACTTCTGGCAGTTAAGACTTGCATCAATGTGACGATTACAGAGCACAGTGTGGTTACACTACTATGGGAGTTTTATGCGTTGATGCACTTCAGCACTACAAGTGATGTTGAGCTCTCTTGAGAGCATTTTTTCCCTAGAGGGATCTCCTTTTGGTCTAGTTTTGGTGCACTTCTCTTCCGCATTGATTCGTGCAGATCGCCCTTGTACATGTTTTAGAGACACAACTCTTGTTTATGCTTTGATAGCATTGTATCTATTGAGATTTTTCTTGAGATATACGGACCATGCTGTTGGTTTTTTCTAGGATTTGTCATTGTTTTGGTGATAGTGGTTGAGTTGATCTCCCACTTTCTCATTCACTTATGGGAGCTGATGTATGTGTCGGTTCTAAATCCACAACGATGATTCATGTGAGACAGCGGTCTCATTTGTGTCTACAGTTGAGATATTAGCATTGTGGTCACGCAGGGACATTATACAATGTTGTTTCAAACGCATGAGGCAGTGGAGGAGATGTATGCAAGATATAGATGCAGCTTTTACACATGTTAAAGAGGCAGTTGCAGTGGTGGTATATACCAATGACGGTGATGTCGCACTTGCCTCGAGATATCTTGCAGAGATATGTCTATGGATAGCACATTTTCTTCATAGTGGTTACTAGATGGTGACGTTGCTTTCCACATCAAACCATGTCGTGAGTGGTTTAGTAGTTTTTCTAGTGAAAGACTTGGTTGTGTGCAACTCATTGATATGGTTAAGCGTGTGATATAGAGGACGCAAGAGACGTATGTTTGTCATTGCATAGTGGCGCATCATTCACACTTAGTCATGTGTGGTACATTCCTCAGCTAAGACAGAGCTTGATCTTGGTGAAAGAATTCAAAGACAGTGGATGTCAAGTACTGCTTAGAGAGCACTCTTTCGAGATGCATTGTAGTTCGCTAGTCATTGCGAGAGGATTCAGCATTGGCTTGGTCTACCCTATGCATGTATCTGAGATACAAAATGGTAGACTTGATTGTGTTGTAAACATGTTAGCAAGAGATGAAACAAGTCTCTTTCACAGATCTCCAGATTGTTATCCACGATATGTTTGTTGCTATAGAGTTAGAGCAGTCATGCTCTAGCAAAACATGGTAGCTTGATCCTATTAGGATAGAGATGTCTCCTACCATGAAGATGAGAAATATAAAATTTTTTGACATGCGCGTGCTACTAGGGGCTAATATAATTATGCCAAGACATGTGGATACAGTCCCTACAGTCAATAGGGAGTGAAGACTACCTTGGAGTCAGGATTGAAGCATCCATACACGACCAGTTATGGTGGTGATAAAGTGAGCATTGAGATATCTACCACGTATATATTGACAAAGATCAGCGCACATGGAATTGATGCGATTACTATGGATATGCTAACAGAGACTACACGTTTATTATCGGCTTTGAGACTCCGGTACGACATCTTAGTGTCGAAACCGGATATAGCAACTGTAGTGGGAGGGTTTGCAATTGGGATTGTCAATCGTGTGATGATTAACATTAGCATAATGCATCAAAAGTAGTGCAATTCATTACAAGATACTTTTAGGGTATGCGTGTTGATTCTAACAGAGATATATGCTTATGCACATTGCTAGAGCCTATATGGCGACATGCACTGACTTCGAGAGAGCCAATGAGCATAGGTTGAGACAAGATTCCTCCATATATCTCATTGACATTCCAATTATCGACACATTCTTTTAAGTGGGAGCTTGTTTGCGTAAAGGCGATATGCCTCTTACCCAACTGAATGCGCCAAATGTGTCCGACCACCCATCATTTGTACACATACCTCATTCTTTACTAGATAGAAAAATAATGGGCTCTCTCTTTCACATCGTGGTGAGTAGCTCCACCTAGACCGCATGTCTCCCGATGCTCCTCCCTTGCACTGTGCAGCGCTTTCGCACCTAATGTGCTCACATATAGATCAGCACCATTGGAGCATGTTGCATGTACCATCCCTCTTCCACAATCATTGACGAGCTACCCTCTTCATAGACTAAAATTGGTACTAAGGTTCTCTCATCCATTACATGTTGATTAAAACAGTACCCCACATGACCTTTTTCCTTAAAGCAACCTTCGACCATCAAACTCATCATGACTTTCTATCACTTTGAGTCCATTACTCTCATTCATTAATGTAAATCTCTTCTAGTCTAAACATTGTACTTTATTTTATACATTAAGGGTTGATAATTGGAGCAATGAGCTTCCAAATTGTAATTATTTACTACTTAGGTATGATCTCCAACCTTACATTAATACAAGTTTGAGTCAAACCCTTCATTTTAAACCTTGGCTAAGGTATAAAAGACAATCTTTGAAAAAAAGACCCAAGTTTTGACTAATACAAAGTGAACGTACGACTACTGATGTTGTTTGTGTCAACCCTCTTGCTTCTTCCATTCATATCTCTTGTACGAAGTAGCATTATGATTTTCAAAATGCAAAAATTATTAACAAATCATTATTAATTTTCTTTTTAACAATCCCTAACTAAAGTGCTTCGTTGACTATCTTTATATTAAGTTGAAGTGAAACCAAATGAATCAATCAAGATCACATTTACATTTTCTTCCATTATATATGTCTAACTGCACATTCTTGCCATTTGTATAGCAATATGCTTAGTAACTCGATATTGTCTTGTCCTAATTCTTGGACAAGGGTATACATGTTTGAATAAGAAACTTGAAGAGAAAAGTTTGAGTGAGTGAGAGAGAGAGAGAGAGAGAGAGAGACAGAGAGAATGAATGAAATGAAATGAAATGTTATATTAACGTCTTCAAAAGGCCAGAATGACCTATGAGACCAAACTGATACAAAAGTGGTGAATCTGTTACAATGTCTGGGTACCTTGTACTAAAGTACTCAGTGTGAAAAGTGTGAAAGTAAATGTCAAAAAACTAAATACAAAGTATTAAATAAACTTCTTAGGAGCATTCTGGGTGTCTGGCTAGAATGCTTCTAATCCTTTGTTGTAGTCTCCTCCGGTGAAGTGTGCTTCTGCATCTTGGTCGTGGTCGTCTCGATTTCCTAAGCTCAATCGTCTGTCAATTAGGGTGCCTTTGGTATGAATGTGGGTACTCCTTTGTGTTGGCTACTGGCCTATTGCTTCCCCTTCCGCTCCTGCTTCTCTCGATCCGAAGAAGTCTGTGATCTGCCTCTGAGGCCGTAGTGCTCTTTGTCTTCTCATTAGATTATCCCTGTGCCGATGTAGTTCCAGTAGGTACAAGCCTAAGCATCTTTGATCTTGGTATTGCATGATTCTATCTAGAGGTCCAAATCCTTCTTTAAAGAGGCAATGAAAACGCCCATGTATCTCATAGTATACTGTGCAGTGACATATATAGTGTAATTCTGTCTCCGGCTCCATTCCGCATAACTTGCAAGTTCTGCTCTCAGGTGGGATTCCCCTAAATTTGCCAAATTCAATTTCCAACTGGTGTGAGGATGTACGAATCTGACCAATAGCACATCTCAAACCATGAGACAGGTGGGTATCCATGTAACTCGGGCGAATCACAAATCCATCTTCAGATAGTTGTAGGAAGTTTTCTTTGTAGTCGGCCATCTTCGTGCCCAATTCTTGTGTAGGGTCTACCCATGTCCTCTTAGTATCCAACTGTATAAGATCCTGTCGGATGATTTTATTAATCTCCGTTCGTGTAATTGCCAGTGATGGAGCCTCAAGAGAGTATTGGAAGGGGAGTAATCTTTCCATACTGAACCCGTGTCTCTGAAACCACGAGGACAGTAGCGCATACCAGCATGATGTATCCCCTTTCATTGCCAATTGTCGAGAGGATTCGAGGGCCAGTCTAGTATATCGGCCATTATTTGTATCCCACAAACCATGTATAAAGGACACTGATCTGGTAAGAGCTTCAATTTCTATTGGAGGGGCCGCTAGTTCCGCTCGGGTAATCGCGTGTGGTACGAAGGCCTTGGCTCTAATCATTCGGGAAATCATAGATACCAAAGGTCTCTCCATTGACTTCCAATTATCCTGATCCACAGATGGTCCCCAAATCTGGACCCCATAAAGCATAGCCGAAGCCACCACAATATCAAAGAGCCAAAGTTTTGTTCGTGGTTCCTGAAACTGCACTTGTGAACACATCCTCTCCAACCCTCCCAGGGCTGCAGAGGCTCTCGATAATCTAGCGTCCGCTGCTTTCTTAAGAGTAAATTTCGGTCCTACAAATACCACCCCAAGGTATGTGTATGCATCTGTGTACTCTACTGTATCCTGGCCATATGCAAATGTAGGTGCCGATCTCCTAACCCACTGCGGTGTGGTGTTAAACACCATAACTTTGGTTTTACCCAAGTTTACCCACAGTCCACTGTCCTCCGCGAATTTATGTAATGCATCTAGCTGCCTCTGCATTCCATCTGGTGATTCTGCTATCAATACAATATCATCTTCATACAACAACAAAGGGATCCATGACTCTACAAGTTGAGCACCTCTGTCACCTTCTCTATCAATGTAATCTGATACCTCATCTATGTACAAACCAAATAAAGTAGGGGACAGTGGGCATCCCTGCTTTACTCCAACGCTGGAGTGAAAAATGTCGGAATCCCCTTCTGGAGTACGTACATAACCAGTTACTGACCCGTATAAGCCCATGATCCCCCAAATAATCTCTTTGGGGACCCCTAACTCTTGCATCCTGCGCATCAATCTGGCCCTTGGTACTGTATCAAAAGCTTTCCGAAAATCCACAAAGCAACAATACATCCTTCTCCCGTTTGTTCTTCCTTCCTCAATAATGGCTTTGAGCATAAGAATATGATCTAAAGTGGAATAACCCCTTCTGAATCCAGCTTGTCCTGTTGCCCTTATGCCCTCATTCTCTGCCCATCTACTCAATTTTTGTTCAAGAATGGATGCGTACAGTCGGGTCAAAGTGTGACCTACCATAATGGTACGGTAGTTCCCGGGTATCATAGGATCCCCTGACTTGAAAATAGGTACGATAGTAGATAATTTCCAAGATTCAGGTAATCCTTCACACATGACCCAATTAAACAAACGAGCAAGGACTTCTGAAAGTAGATCCCTGGCATGGATCAGATGTTCTGCTACTAAACCATCATGATCATATTCTCTTCTTGTCTTCATCTTATCAATGGCTTTTTCCACCATTTCCGTAGTAAAGAGAGTACTAGTAGCAGGGCATGGCTCTAGCGGATCTGGTAATGGAGGCTGTCCAGATACCATATATAATGATGTTACATATTGACCCCAGATCTCATGAGAAGTAATCGTTGGAGGCGGTGAGTGCTCGTGAAATAAGCGCCAGGCCTCATGTGAGTCCTGACTCAAGAAGAGCTGATATAAATCCTTCTCCAATTTGGCTAAAAATGCCCTTTTCTTGCGACGTACTATACGCCGAAGAGCAATCCGAGACTGCTTATATGTGATGATCCCAAGTGTAAGCTCTTTCTGGACCTGGGTTCTCGTCTCTCTGCATTCCTCGTCATACCAACTGTTTTGAGGCATGTTCCCAGATCCTCTCTTTTGATCAGGTTGAGTATGTGGGTATGCCTCTTGTGTTGCTCCATGTAGTATCTCTGTTAATTGAGAAGTAATCTCCTCTATAGTATATACTGGCTTGGCTGTCCACATTCTATTATAGATCTCTTCCACATAGACTGAATCAGTTTCTAGTGTGAAAGAATATCTTGTGTGTGTCTTCTTCCTTTGTGCTTGAGAGGCATTGTATTGGAAGGAGATTGATAAGGTCAATAGAGCATGATCCACTGCAATCCCAACCGGTCTGGGTCCCACCTTAAATTCCTTGATACTAGAAATAAAGCTTGGTGAAGTCATGACATAATCCACTGTACTGGCCCCATGCCTGTGCGGGAAGCATGTGAATCCCCCAGATGACGGGAAATTCTCTAGACCATTAAGTATGGCCAAACCATGTATAGTTGCCATCTCCATGAGATGTCTCCCATATTCAATGTGTTCTTTATCCTGTGAGTTTCTAGTAAGCCCCCTCTGTAATAAATCCACTTCTCTGAGCATTTCCTCAAAAGTATCATAGAATACTGCTTGAGAGTTGGCCGTTCTGGCATTAAAGTCTCCTAAGAGAACGATGTCTCCATCTCTAGAGAACTCCCATATATCATTATTCAATATGGAGAAAGGGGATTGTCCTTTAGGTGAGGAGTAGACTGAGGTACTCGGAGGGAAGTAGCATATAACGATATATAGAAATCTACCTGTCTCGGCTCTCATTCTCACCCACATATACCTTGCTTGCTCATCTTTCCTGATAATCTATAGTAGTGGTTTCAGCTCCTCCTTAAATAAGACTGCTGCTACTCCTGAACCCCGGCTACCCTGTAGAGATCTCGTCTGGTCGACCAGCTGTTTCCCATAAATAACCCTTCACATGTGGCATACGCTATCCCGGTATCTGGTGTGTCTTTAGTAGAAAACTATGTCTCTGTCCCTAAAGCTATCTTCAAAGGCACCTACATCTAGCCTATATGATCCATTACAATTCCACGCCGCTATCCGGAGCGTCGCCCCATAGGTCTCGCACCGTCATGCTGAGAGCTTTTCCAGAACCACTACTTTCCCTCCTCTATAAAAGGTGATTTTCCCCTTTTCCTTGCTGCCCTGATCTCTGGCATCAACTCTTGCATGTGTGTCACTTGTGCCAATGTAAGGTCATCTCCCAGGAAAATACCGGTTTTCTTAAGAGTTGGCCTCTTTTTTAGAAATTCTTTCCTTATTTCTATATTCGAGAATCGGAGAATAAGTGCCCTATCCTTTACGTTTCCCTTCTCATCGATTCCTTTCTTGCCGACTCTCCATGCACTTGTGTGAGTAGACTCTGTGATGCCCATGCGTTGTAGCAGTTCCTTCACTTCTTCATCTACATTCTCTTTCTCTTTGACTCTTGTGACCCGCACATGCAGAGCCCGAGTCTTCCTTTTCTGCTCTTCCTCAATGGTCATATTAATATTGGTAGAAGTAGGTGTGGTCTCGAGCATCTGGGCCTTCCCTTTCTTCGCATCCTCAATCCATTTCTCTGCTTCATCAACCTTTTCTTGTGTCTTCACAAGACGTTCCACCCATGAAGATGCCGTTTTCAATTTTTGTTCATCTCCTTTCCATAGAGTTTTCATCTGATCCTTCATGTCCTCAAGGTCCTTCAACACCGAAGGTTGGTCGTCTCCCTTCTCCTTAGTTGCAGATTTGCAAGCCGCAAGTTCTCCTTTTAGCTCATCGATTATTGCATCCTTTTCCCCACTTGTAATGATCCTGGTGATAGTACAGTATCTCTGTTTCTCCGTTTAAATGTAGCTGTTGTTTTTTTTGGGGTGGTGTAGCTATCTACACCCGGCCCTTCCCCTTCGGTAGGCGGATCCATCGAACCCGACCCGCAAATGTGGCGACCCCTGCTACAAGCTGATGGAGAATGGAGATCGTATTAAGACTCTTCAGGCTGACGCACACGTAAAGGATCAACAACTGACGCGCGTGTGAAGGAGCAACAACTGACGTGCGCGTGAACCAAACTCCGGCAACTGACGCGCCTTTTGGGAAATTTCTCGCGCATGAAGAAGCAGCAACCGACAACCTTAGGCGATATAGAGATGGGCAACCTTAAGCGATAGGCTAACTCAATAACACGCGATAGGCAACCTTAGGCGATCGGCTAACTCAACAGCTCGCGATAGACAACCTTAGGCGATGGGCGATAAGCAACCTTACGCAATGAAGCTCACGATAGACAACCTTAGGCGATAGAGAGAGAGGAGCTGACTGCGTGTGCCTCCAAGCCACCTGCGTATTGCTCTCCCCTTCGCCCTCGCTGACCAAGGCAGGTGCACTACCTCCTCCAACTCACCTGCGACCAGTCCAGATGCAAGTGCGCACAGCCTAACTGTTCGCCTGAGTTGCCTTGGCCTCACCTCTGCTATGCGTCGTCCCCTACGCGACCTGGAGAGAGAGAGAGAGAGAGAGAGAGAGAGAGAGGTGTTGCTCTACTTCATAATGTGTTACTTTGTTTTTAACTTGGTACCATGTCTAATACGTAATCATGATGTGCTATATTGATACGTACCTTGCCAAAGGATCATAAGGGCTAGAAATTATTTAATTGATGATTTACATCATTTGTAATATGTTTTCTTGAATTAGATGTTGCTTCTTATGTTTGAGAAAAAAAAAGAGAACATTCATGTTGGGGAGTTTGCAAAGTCCTCCCCAACTTTGCTAATACGTGAAAATGTCATTCCCAAGGCAACGTGAAATTTTCAATGTGTTCGTTTCACTGCATTGTCAGTATCAGTAAAGAATCGACACTTTCACGTGCCCTTTTGTTCCCAAGGTGCCCTGGTGTTGCGTCCAACAAAAACAATTCAAAGCTTCCTTAGCCAACAGCCCTTGTTGGGCATATCCTCCTAAAAGAGTTCTCTAACAAACCCTCACTGCACATCTGGTTAAAACAATCAAGGGCTTCCTTGCCATAGCCATGTTGGGGCTTCCTTGACCAAAGTACGCAACGCACGTCATCTTTCTCCATCTCATCGCAAACTCTTTGGCCCATGTGAAGGTCTTGCATAAGGCCAGATGCTTTCAAGGTGCAAAAATTGGAGAAAGGTCTTCCCTTTGCATCTGGTTAAAACAACCCATAGCCTCCTTGCCACAACCATGTTGTGCATATCCTACAATCACAGATTCAGAGATGCCCATCAAGACCTGCAACAACAGCCCACGACTATCAACATTATCAAGTATTCTCCCTCATGTGTCTAGCATAAGGCCATAAGCCTTTAGGGTCAATCATCGCATTCTCAATGATGACATTCAAGAAGCGATGCCCATCAAGAGACCTACAGCAACAACCCATGACTAGCAGTATTAACAAGAGTTCTCTCACCATGTGAACATCTCCACAGGCCTTCAAGGTGCAGGTAGAAGTGACTGCGTCTAGAGAGAGGTCCTGCCTTAGGAACTAGTGAAAACATCCTAGAGCTTCCCTGCCACAACCAAGTTGGGCATATCTTGATATTCCAGAAAGGATACCCATCCAAGAACTTTCGTGGTTTGTGAGGGCACCCCCATTTGGCATACATATCGACCAAAGCACCACAACGCATGACAACTTGCCCAAAAGCCCCAAACTAGCAACCTCTTCATGAATTCTCTGGTCCATGTAAAATTTTTGCAGAAAGCCACATGGAGAAAGGCCTTCCCTTCGCATTCGGTTAAAACAGCCCATAGCTTCCCTGCCACAGCCATGCTAGGAATATCTTGCAATCAATACATTGCAAGTGACGACATTCTGAAGAGGATGCGCACTGAGAACTTTTTGTGCTTTCAGAACAGCACTACCTTTGGCCTACATATCAACCAAAGCACCGCCAAGCACATGTTTCTGTAACAGCCTGTGACTAGCAATCTCATCATCAATTCTCTCACCCATGTGAAGGTCATGCATAAGGCCACAGGCCTTCAAGGTGCAAGCAAATTGATATCATCTGAAGTGTAGCCTTTCTTTCGCAACTCGTAAGAACAGCCCCAAAATTCCTTGAAACAGTTGTATTGGGCATATCCTACAATAGACATATTTTAAATAATGACATTCCGGAGGGGATGCCCATCAAGACATTTCATGGTGATGTGAGGACACCTGCATTTCGCATACATATCGACCAAACCACCGTGACACGACATCTTTCTCTGATAGCCCCTAACTAGCAATCTCATCGTGCATTCTCTTGTCCATGTGAAATTTTTGCCAAAAGCCACATAGAGAAACGCCTTCCCTTTGCATCTGGTTAAAGCAGCCCATAGCTTCCTTGCCACATGCATATTGGGCATATCCTGTAATCGATACGTTCAAAGTGACGTTATTCCGGAGAGGATGCCCATCACGAACTTTTCGTGCTTTTGTGACAGCACCACATTTAGCATACATATTGAACAAGCACATCTTTCTGCAACAACAGCCCCCAAGTAGCAACATCTTGTGTAAGGCCACAGGCCTTCCCTTCACAACTGGCGAAAACAGTCCAGAGCTTCGTTGCCGCAGCCATGTTGGGCATATCCTGCGATCAATGCGTTCATGAGGGCACCCGCATTTGGCATACACTTCAACCAAAGCACTGCAACGCATGACATCTTCCTCCAACAGCCCCTGACTAGCAATTTCATTGTTAATAGTCTCGCACATGTGAAGGTTTTGTGTGAGGCCACATGCCTTCAAGGTGCCAAAAAAGGAGAAAGGTATTCCCTTTGCATCAGTTAAAACAGCTCATAGCTTCCTAGCCAGGTTGTGCATATCTTGCATTTGAGAGAGGATGCCCAACAAGACCTTTTGTGCTTTCGTGAGGGCACCAGCATTTGGCCCTTGACTAGCAATCTCATCACGAATTCTCTTGCCCATGTGAAGGACTCGTGTAAGGCCACAGCACTTCAAGGTGCAAGCAAAAGTTATTGCATTTGGAGAGAAGCCTTGCCTTTGGAACTGGTGAAAACAACCCAGAGCTTCTTTGCCATAGCCATGTTGGGCATATCCTGCCAGTGACAACATTCAAGAGAGGATACCCATCAAGAACT
Source organism: Adiantum capillus-veneris (assembly GCF_014529385.1). Taxonomy (NCBI): domain Eukaryota; kingdom Viridiplantae; phylum Streptophyta; class Polypodiopsida; order Polypodiales; family Pteridaceae; genus Adiantum; species Adiantum capillus-veneris. The sequence goes on from NC_140952.1 coordinate 130,467,095, forward strand.
TTTGGTCCTTTTGCAATGGCACCACATTTGGCATACATATCGACCAAAGCATTGAAACGCAAGCATCTGGCCTTCCCTTCACATTTGGCATACACATCAACCAAAGCGCCACCTCTTTCTCGAACAGCCCGACTAGGAATCTCATTGTGAATTTTCTCACCCATGTCACAACATCTTGCGTAAGGCCGCAAGCCTTCAAGGTGCAAGCATAGGTGATTGCATCTGGATAGAGAGCTTCCCTTTGCATCTGGTGAGAGCAGTGTAGTGCTTCCTTGCACAATCGACACATTCCAAGTGATGACATTTCAGACGGAAGCCCATCTTGTGCTTTCATGAAGGTACCAAGAATGAAAGCAAAGCACAGACCAAAAAAAAAAGGGGGGGTGGGGCACAAAAAGACTGAGAAAACCGCCCGCTAGAAGCCTGCAACTCTTCCTGCTCCGCTGAAAGGCTGCAATTCTGCTGGTTTCTCTGCTGCAAAGGCGTTATTGATGAAGACCAGCATGCATACTCTCTTCAAAGTCGCTTGATGAAGAAGCAAAGACCAGGCTGGTCGTCGATCTATAAATCCACATTGGGCCATTAAAAAAGCGAAGGAGGGTTGTCGTTTGAAAGTCCATGCCACATGGATGAAGGACATTCGAGATTTTTAAATGTGAGTATAGCTAACGAATTAATCAAAATTTTGGCAAATGGGGGCATACCAATCCTCTATCTCCAACAACTCTGCTAGCAAATAGCACATCTAAACTCGTGAGCGATATGTTTGTCAATGTCTCTCAGACAAATCATGAATCAACCATCTATACTATGACGAAAATGCTCGTGATAGAAAGTCACCTTCGTTCCCAACCCTTACTTTGGAATCCGGACATCTATCTTGTTGGTGTCATATCTCATGATCTTGCAGTGGCTCAAGTAAAGGAATGGTGCATCAGGGAAAAAAATGCAAAGCCTCTGAGTGTCTAGTAGTCCGCATGAAGAAACAAACGGTGTAAAGACAATGGCCATTGCATAAGTCAAAAAGAGAAAACGGTGCCAAATATCGAAGGCCCTTCCAAACAACAGAGCATGTAGTCCATCTACTAGTCCAGCCCTTAAAATTGCATCCCAAGTTCTTGTGAAAGACCACGATGAGATAGTTATCGATGCTGACGCACAAAAGCCTCACCTCGCTGAGGCGTGAGCTCTGACAAAGGTACATCAGGAGTGTGGACCAAATTGTCTCCCTAGAATAGTAATACCTCCAGCACTAATAAGAAGCTTGCGTGAATGTTATTAATCCGATGTGCACAACTTAATTGAAGGTTAAAATATAATTAGCTGATTATGAAAGAAAGAGACCAATGGGTAAAAACCAAAAGAAATGTTCATCAATCATAAATCTCATTCTATATCAAAGGGTTATGTCCTTTCTGTTTGAAAAAGACCCCCAAGTTTCATATGGCTAGCTTAGTTGAAGAGCGAACTGAAATCATCTCAACATCTCGTATTTTCTCAGAGAGTGTTACTTTTGTTGTTCTATATATATGTGGATGATTTGCTGATCACTGGTCCGAATGAGACACATATTGCTGAATTTACTGGTTAGCAGCCAATGGCACTCAATATGTTACAATGTGGGAATAAAACCTGTTTTCAGGCTCCTCCCAAGACTACATCAATAGATTGGTGTGATTGAGGTGAGCCAAAAATTTGAAAAAATGGTCACCTGCTAGATGAAACTACAAAAATAGGCCATCAGTGTCACTTTAAAGGGGCACAACACATGGAAATGTCTATTCCTGCCACCTCCATAGCATTGCACACCCACTCCGGTACATCTCCAAGAGGAAACTGGAACATGCCAGAAAACCTCAAATTGAATCGCTTCCAAAAAAAAAAAAAAAAAAAAAAAACACTCCGAACAAAAAGAGTTCCGCGTTAAGTATGCATTAGTCAGAAACTCCAATCAAATCAATCATTTAGTTCCTAATAAGTAACTGATCAGCCGCAGCAATTTTGTTTCCAAAAACCGTACACCGAGAGAGTAAAGCCTCACCTGTTTCCGAAGAAACTCCTGAACAAACCTGAAGTCGTATAAAAAATATCAAACTGTAAGGCACTTGTATATATGCATCACACCAAGCCCACCAGAAAGTGCAATGAACTCAAAAGATAGTTTTGTGACAACTATGCTTAATTACAAGTATGAACCCATACAAAAACACATTTTTTGACAGACTTTCTTGAGTGTTTTAAGTTTGAGCTCAAGCTTTACATATTAAACAAGTGTTAAGTGATCAACAAGCACTTGATGCATGTACACATGAAACATGCACAACAGTAACGACATAGGATATTACTCCACAATTTTTATTAAACATTCTTACTGCTCACAAAGAGTATCAGTAAATACTAGAGGTGAGAAAATACTTACTCTGGAAATCGACCCTGAAGAATCGAATCATGCAGATCTCGACTCAACTATTATGCAAAAGTAGCATCATAGGATTACATATGGCAATACATTCCAAGAGAAAGAATTGTAAAACAAATGTACACACCTTCATCATGTAAGCCACATTGTGATACGACACCAACTGCGATCCCATTGCCTCTTTAGTGACTAAACTGTGCAGATAGGCTCTTGTGTAACGCTTGCAAACCTTCATGACGTCAAAGATAGCTTCATTTTTCGTTTTCCCCACCAACCTTTAAAAAGCAATGGAAGGCCTAAGCACATACCATACATGAGCAAGTGTCATCCAATGGGCGAAAATCGGTTGCCATTGATGCATGCTTCAACTTCAAGACACCCTGAATATATGAGAAACAATACAAAATTCATGCTTGCAAAATATCATTTTTTTATGATGCAGCTTTTAAGAAGCTCAAAAGTCCAACCTCAGGTACAAGCGCTGTTCCGAAGCGTGCAGTGCGGGTAGGATATACACAGTCATACATATCTGCTCCCAACGCACTACAAACCACTATATCAAGAGGAAAGCCAACCCCCTGCCAAAGCAACAACAAACTGAAAACCTGCCTTTTTTGGCTGAAAAGAGTTCAATTCCTCATACACAGTGAATCAAAAAAAAACTCAGATGGAGAAGGGAACCAGGGTGAGTTGGCTTTTTTCAAGGATAGCCTAAAATATGTCACATCAGGCGCTAACCCTCCATCAAATGAGCAGCAAAGGCACAACATTTGTCAGCAACTGCTGACAAAATCTATCTACAACAAGGATGAGCCAAGCCAAGGGGCAAAAAACACTCCCCAAGCTCATACACCAATGTTAAACCACTCAAGTACCAACTCTACCCAGCCTCTAGCAGTTACAATAGCATACGTACATCTTAAATAATCAATACCCCATTACAAAAAAACACAAACAAAAAATAAGCATAGGCCCATCTTTCTCAACCGCACCTGCACCACAAAACAAGGCTCTCAAATTCATTCAATTGCAACAGAAGAGCATCCCTCCCCAAAAAGGCAGTAATCAATTAAAAGCACGAAATTCCATTTACAAATCATCCTTCTGAGGTCTGAAATGAAACCAAGACATTATACATCTAGCTCATTATATCAGTACAGAAAAAGATTCATTGATTCCACTTTGTGTGAAATTAATGTGAATATAGGTCAAAATTTTGTTAGTATAATGAATGACTCAATGATTCTAGAATCAAACTTTAAATCTCACCAGGATAAAGTTAATGAGAATTCTATAGCCCTCATAAACTCCACTTGAGCATGCTATTCAAGAATTCATAGCTAACCAAAATGCAAATGCATTTAAAATGCAGTAGAAAACAAGAAGATTAATCGGGTTCTACCTAGTTCCCAAAGCAAAATTCACAACAAGCATATCAAAGGTTGGCAAGGACGATTTACCAGCATCAAAAGTTTCGCTCCAAATGTCTCTCATAAGTTACGGACGCTTAAAAAAGTATACTGGAACACTGAAAGATTCATAGTGCCTTATTGCATAACAGGTGCATCTGCCATCGGTTGGCCCCACCTAGCTAAATTGGAGACCATCACATAAAGAATATACACATACCATCACATAACGTGGTTTGTCCTCAGGTAATCCTGCAGTGCATTGTGCTACAACTCTCCAAAAAGAATCCTTCTCTTCTCCACCTGCAAGACCCCCAATAGCATATCTACTGGGTAGAAACTTATTAAACCATGAGAATTGAACAACTAACTCAAGGCAGATTCAAGCATTTCAGAAACCAAAGCTTTACCCAGGAAGATCAAGTGCTACAAGACCCTTCACACAAATATCTCTGCATTCAAATGGTACAATTTGTGTCAGTCTTGTAATAAAGATCTGCATTCCAAGCAGTAAAACAATCTCCCATAATTCTCGTCTTTGAATCATTTTTTGTTCATGCTTGGTATCCTTTTCATGCTTGGCATCCTTGCCATAGGTAGACACAGTGCCAAAGCATTCTTCTTTTCATTAAGTCAAATTTACCTCAGCTGTGGATCTAGGCCCCCTTGGACAATACCAAAGAGGTTCTGCTCGGTTGGTCTCTTATGTGCTGCCAAATACATAAGAGTATCATGAAAAGGCGTTAAAGAACACACAGGGCCACCACCACAAGATGGTACCACCACAAGACAAATACAGAATCATAAAAGATAAAGCTTATGGCTGCACCTTTGATACATCGCTTCATCCACCGGAGAGTTCGATACATAGCCTCCTCAACCCTAGGCCCTGTTGTTGTAGTCTTCACTACATCATCGAGGGCCATGATTATGTCGGCTCCAATCTTATTCTACAGGAAGATTGCTGCTTATCAGATGATGTCAAACTACAAGATGAGTAGGAACTAACACTCAAGTAGCTTACTTGAATAGTGATTGACTCCTCTGGTGTCAAGAGCATTGGCTTTCCGTCCACAGGCGACTACAAATTAAGATAACACCAAATCTGTCACCTATTAATAAAAATACTGTTTTTTGAATATAAGCAAAGAGCATTGAAATTCAGATGCTGATTTCTAAAGAAAAACTTACTGACACACCTAGCGAGTGCGAATTTGATTAATAATACATCTCCATTTAAAATTTGGCAAAGTTAGAATTCTGAAATAAGATCTTAAATGAACTGTCTCGATCATTGTAAGGACCACACACAAGGTAAATAGGTTTTCCACGCATCTGTATTCTCTGCCTACCTAAATCTAGCTGCCACATGAATAACTGACTTTGGTTTCCTTTGCATATGCAATTAATTCAATCTATTTGTTTACTGTATCTCTTATCTCATTTTGGTCTTCTTAAGTTTGCAAGGTTATGCTGTGGTCTTATAACATCTATCAATAAACTTCATTCGTGATGTCTAACCTTACAAATGTAACTACTACTACAGGTATCTAGTAGCATATGCAAAATCGACTGCAAAACAAAAGAGCCTATCTGCTTTGCATCATCCCTCAAAAAAAAGGATTTTTCGCTTGCCAACTGCAACTCACAACTATATGCACTTTAAATGCATGATCCTCGTTCTGAAAATGAACACACCTGAAAAGTAACACCTTCTTCTGTGATGTCAGCTAGATGCAACAGAGAAACCTGAGAAAATTAAATAGCTTCAGTCAGAGCTCCCACTAGAGCTACATTCCATGCCATAGAACAAGAATATAAACAAAAGCATGCCACAAACTATATGTAATCAACTACATTTGCTTTTGTTGTGTCAAGTTCAATCTTGCTCAAGATGTGTTAGTGTAATTTCTTTCCCGTCGCCATGTGATGAGCTATATTCCATGCCATAGAACAAGATTATAAACAAAAGCATGCCACAAACTACATTTGCTTTTGCTGTGTCAAATTCAATCTTGCTCAAGATGTGTTAGTGTAATTTCTTTCCCATCGCCATGCGATGAGCTACAACATAGTTAAAGGCCAAACACAGAAAGGAGCCCCAATCTATTGCTGAAGCAAATATTTAATATACCAAACGATGATCAAAATACAAGACCAATGTGAGTGCACAACAAAAGTACTGGACAGCAGAGGATAAAGAAGAGATAGAGAGATAGTGGAACCAGGAAAAAAAAATTGATCATGCCGGCATGAGTCAAGAGTCAAGACACATGCAATGGATTCTGGACCCAATTGTGAAGCTAGACCACAAGGAAGTGGATAGTTCCATAGGTGCTCCGGGCTGCTCGGAAACGACCAGAACAAATGAGAAAGTATGGGCTGTACATATGTATGGAGAGAAGTGGCAAAGATAACACACCTAAGTCAAGAATCTCCACCAGTTGGAGGAGCGATGGGAGGAAGAAAGGGCTAGAGCAAACACGTTGTCTAAAACAAGGAGGGGCTAAAGCATGTCACGTGCATAGACACGCAATGTTCCACATTGACATGCTACTACGACCTGAAGCCAACCTGTTGATTGGTAAAGCCTGGAGCTGGGAAATATGCTATTGGAACCTTTGTGAGCCTATTTGTAGACATACATGTCCATTGTCTGGACAGATCCTTGCATAACCTCTTTTGTATAATTGATTGTATGAGGCGTAGCGTCAAGCGCAATGTATGGTAAACGTGGCAGAGAGGTTAGATATCAGTCTAATCCAATAACTCTTGCTTAGTTGTGCTACTACTTAATTCTTGGTTCTTTGCTTCAGAATGTTCCTTGACCTTTTGAGATACAGCACGCATGCATGCACATGTCTGTGGGGGTGTGTGTGTATGTGTGTGTGTGTGTGAGAGAGAGAGAGAGAGAGAGAGGAAATAAATGTTTATTAACATATCTCAAGAGGCCAAGGTGGCCCATGAGACCGATCAAGGTACGATTGATGCTGGCATCTAATCATAAAAGGTACAAATATGAAATTTATCATCCTAACTAAACCTCTAACTAGATAGAAATAAAAAAACTCCTCACGATCGTAAGCTTTGTGAATCTTGCTCATCCCAATATCTATGTCATTGTGGGCCTTGAGAGGGAGAGACACCCCAAAAGTCGTACATTGTTCTTGCCATGACATGCGACGATGGCTTGAATTTGTTGGTGGTGACGAAGTTGTGGACGTGGTCCTTTGGTCGTGGACATCTCACTCTGCAAATGGCAATAGCCTTGTCCATTGTCATCCCTTTGGTGGGAGTCGGGACGTCTGGCAAGTGGACTCTGCTGGAACCACTCGAGTTGCTGAAGTGACACCCAAAAAGTCTGTGAGAGTTCTCTATGTCGATGGCTTGAGCTTTGCTGCTCTCTTATCTCTCAAAAAAGTTTTTCTGTGGCGCCTAAGCTCAAGTACAAAGAGCCTTAGGCAACTCTAATCCTCAAAATCCATAATCTAGGGTAAAGGTCTAAAGCCTACTCGAAAAAGACAATGGTACCTCCCAAAGTTACCGAGAACGGGAACGGGGGCCCTCGGAACGTTTTCGAAATGCCCCCCCGCCCCCGGAAAAGCGGAACGGGAACGGGGGCCGGAACGGTAAGCTTAAAATAGGCTTAAATTAGGTTGGATTTAACCTATATGTTGCAAAAGAGTCGATGTCCGGCTCCATGCTTCCAAATGCTTTCATATGCATGTTCCTCGCTCCTAGTAGTTATCTGCACACAAATAACAAGAGCTTCCAAAAACATTGATTCCACACATACTGAAATTTTCTACAAAAACCCTAATTTTCCAAAGTTGTTGGATATAAGATCCGTTCGCGTCAACGCATAGAGCTTGTTGAGAGGATCAACTTTGCCACATATCCAAATTCTCAATCCTTGAAGCGATTCTTAAAGGTCTTCTGGCAAACTATCCTGCCGAAAATTTGTCGTATTCTTCATTCTTTTCTTTTGTTCCCGCATCGGAGTTCAACTTTTCTTTGCCTGCCCACCGAGAGGTGTTATCTCTGTCAGATTCTCCACAAGAACTATCGCCTGTAAGACAGAGCGATGAGGACGGGAGCGCGCCCGATGCACGATGAAGTAAGGGTAAGAGTGGCTAATAAGTCCGGGGTCGGGACACGAAGATTCTTTAATAACAATTTCCGAAGTGCCAAAGTGTCCTGTCTGCTCTTTGATAGGACCGGTATGCTTTGAGAAAAGCACACGCTTGATGCTTTGATACCATTGTCACAAGACTTGGGCACCCCAAGTCGGGAATCTGTCACGACACACGGGAGAATCACTTAAAATACTTCACAACTTTAAAATCACGGTTTAATTTGGTCGACACGGCTCGGCGTAGTTCCGTGCCCAGAGAGATTGGCCCAAAAGATTGGCGTCCTTTCGATATTTCTTTTATATTAATCTTTGAGCAAAGTACAACTCTCGAGGGGACCTCTGCTCTCAGACTCTGCGTCCATATGCTCTGAAGAGTGAGGCCCCTTGGGTCTATTAGGGATGCCCCAAAAGCTGTTTAACTCAAAAGTAGTCAATTCCAAAAAGCATCTGGTCTAAAATCTGTCCCAAAAAGCAGCAAGCACAAATTACGAAATTCCATACAACCTACCACGTCATCAACAGTCATCGCATAACGCGGAAATCCGTACGACAGCCACATCAACAATCAGCACAGATTGCGAAAAATCCGTACAACCTGTCCACAACAGCATCCGTACTGTTGGTCTTGCCCAAGTGGTCATGCCACGTCATCCATTTGTGACATCAACAACAGAATCAACCGAGTGTTTTGCATTTCAAGCCCTTAGCCATGCAGATCCAAGCATCTACTACAAGATCCCATCAACACCTCAACATCCAGGACCATTGTATCAACATTTGTGCAATCTATAGCAAATACCTCTCTAGCGATACAGAGGGGGGCCCTTCATAGTTATTGGAACGGGAAATTGGAACGGGGAACAGGGAACGGCAACGAGCATGAAATGCCATTCGTTGTTCCAGATGCTCACATCTGAAACACGAAACAGGGATTCAAAACGGGAAGTTGGAATGGGAAGACCTAAAAATAGCCATTCCTTGTAACTATGGGACCCTTGGGACCCACCATGTAGTGTTAATCTACTCTCTCTCTCTCTCTCTCTCTCTCTCTCTCTCTCTCTCTCTCTCTCTCTCTCTCTCTCTCTCTCTCTCTCTCTCTCTCTCTCTCTCTCACAAAACCTTCACTCGCAATACCATTCTCTCCTCTCTCTAGTCTATTGCACATCTTTGAGTCTCTCATGTGAAATAAAAGGAACCTTGAGTACACACTGAGCACTCAACCTAAGCATTCACCATCAATCACCTCCGCTGCACATTACAACTAGCCTCTTCGAAAGTGGGTTTCCGACCTAGATAGCCGAGATATCTCTCTGAGTTGCTCTTCTTTCGAGAGTGCTTTGTGCTCTTCATCAACTGATTGACTTTCTCTTCAAGAGCATCGTCAAGCTCGTCTTGTAAGTATAATTTCTACTTTAATGCACTTGGCTTTGCTTTCTCCTTCATTGTCGACTTGAGAGGTGAATGATCGGTGTCTCGCCATCGTGAACGAACCTCTTCGAGCAAGTGAGTTCTTTAGACACTTCACGCAAAGTTCTTCGAGTACTTGATCATTGCTTGGCCCATGTTTCAACTTGCAAGTGATGTCAACACTCCATTTTTTCAAGATCTCCTGTCGAAAACGGGACATGATCCTCTCTTGATTTCTCAAGAGGAGGTCAACTCCCATTGGAATCTCTGTGTTCTCCTCTATTCCTCCATTGGGATTGCAGTGCTCTTTATCTCCCTAAAGTTAGATAGTCAATGGAACTGTCACGTGCACATGGCTCTATGTGCCACGTGGACATGCTTCATCGACTTCTAGAGCCAATTTTGTACCTATCTCTAGGTAGGAGTGTCTGAAACCTAGGAGGATTGGCACCCGCAATTTTGTGAGCTTGTTCGCAAGACCTCCATGTCCAGACGAGTCCATTAGACTAAGCTTTCCAGTTTTAAAGCCCCCTTGAATAAATGGTTTGTACACACATTTTGACATATTTTATTACACTATGATGGACATCTAGCATGACGAGCATGTAGGTCTAGGTTAGAGGAACGTGTCAGTCCAGTCAATTCGTCAAATAGTTCACCGAGCAGTGAATGATTGCCTGGGTGCACACATTTCCACATTTTTACCGACCTAACCTAACTTTTTCGACATGGCCAAAAAGTCGTGAAGGTTTTCATAGAGAAAAGCCGAGATCGCATTGTGATGGGGTCCCAACCAACCGGACCTCCACTCCGTCACCAAAGAGGTGTTTTTATTTTTTAATTGCATAAACATGCGTACAAGAACCCTACCATGATGTTCATGCAATAAAGACATTACCTTGGATGTTGTCACGAGGACGTGGTAACTTTTAACTATGTCACGAGCACATGGCAACTGCTAACTTTAGTTGTTGGTTTCTTTCCAATTATTTCTGTTTTATTTTTGAGAACCTCTTTTTGAAGTTGCAAATGGTCGGACATTGTATGGCCAATGTGAACGGTAGTTTCACCCGCAGACGGGAAGTTGGTCGGGGAACTCATATAGTAAGATGATGTCTAGGCTCAGTTCAAGATCATGTAGGTCCCCCCGTCGCACTTAGCAAGTTAGTGGATACTAGGAAGTGAACTCAATAAAGACATAATGCCAAGGTGGGATCACCAAAGGAAAGTACCCGACAGTTGGGCCACATTGCATTTTTGGATGCGGTCCCAGTGGGGATAGATGGTCAGATGACCAGTGGGAGTCCAGCAAAAGCATCCCCTAAAATTTAGGAAACTGCTATTTTGGACCATAAAATATGTTCACGCCATTACCTCCGGAATGACAAGGGGAACATTTTAGAACTCTATTGCAAAGTCAATTGGGCAACCAGTCCGGTGAAGCGGCAAGCACGAAACGGGAAATTGTCACAAACTGCTGACGTGTCAAAGCCTTGAAGAATGGGGCCAACTTACAGATGCTGGCCGTGGGGCCTAAACCCTAAGAAGAACAAGTAACAGAGGAAGTCCTACCAACTTATGGGGACCCTGTCCGATGGGACCCCAAGTGACATACAAATTAAAATAAAGCAAGACCTCGCAGCTGATGACGTGGCAGTTTTTGAAAATTGCCCTGACATGATGACGTGGAAGACTATGGATTTCCACGTTTTGCGTTGGCTGATGACGTGGCAGGTGTACGGATTTCCGTGATATAAGCTGGCAGCTTTTTGGCATCGCTTTTGCTAGGGCCCCAAGTGACATAAAGATTAAAATAAAGCAAGATCCGCAGCTAATGACGTGGCAATTTTCGAAAATTGCCTTGACATGATGACGTGGCAGGCTGTACGGATTTCCACGTTTTGCGCTGACTGATGACATGGCGGGTGTACGGATTTCCGTGATTTACGCTGGCAGCTTTTTGGCATTGCTTTTGCATCGAATGCTTTTGAGTTTGAAGGCTTTTCACTGTAAACTGCTTTTGGGGCCTAGGGCCTTTAAATATGAGGTTAGGGCTCATTCTCTGGCATGCTTCCTGGAGAAGGTGCAGAGTCTGGAGTACCGGCTTGTATTGTGTTGATGCAATATAAAGAAATACCGAAAGGGGCACCAAGGTTTGGGGCCAATACTCTCCGGGGTGGAATTCCGCCGCTCCGTGTCGCGTGTCGTCTCTCTCTTTCAGTTCAGTTGTTATTGAAGGGTTAAAAGTCTGTTCAATCTGTTCTTTTCTATTGGCACGTGGTGCCAGTCTTGTGCCAGAAATTGCCTGCAAATGTGCCAAGTGGCACTCTCTGGTGTACTTTCCTCATGCAGAAGAAGGTAGCGCTCAATTTCTAGCTGAGAGGGACCTCATTTGCAAGTTGTCACAGGTTAAGAGCTATTGACTGCAAGCATTCCCTCTCATGTACAGTGTGGTGCAAGAAGTCATATCTTGCACACCTCACACTGCTCTCCCTCTTCCCTATGTGCAGTAATGTGATGCCCCAAAAGAGGGCTCTTCCTTTGACTCATGTACAACTGTGTGGTCATATGCGTTTTTGTTGAGGCAAGAGCCTCTCTGAACATGAACAGGAGTAGCTAATTGCTGCTCCAAACGCAGGCACCGGTGAAGGTGATAACCTCACCGTACAGGTGCGTTTTCAGTGCTGGTTATGCGCTGAATTTGGACTGTTTTTCAGCCATACGGATGCCAGAACCATTGGGAACAGTGTCCCACTGTTAGAGGGCAGTTCAGAGACTGTTTATGGCTGGAAACAGGGCAAAAACCAGTAATACAGCGTGCTGAATTTAATGTTTTTAGGCAGAAATCAGAAGGCTTATGTCAGTGGAAGTGAGTTCCAACAGGGGAATTAGTTTCGAGCAAGTTTTGGGACTGTTATGCTACCGAAGTTTTGGCAAAACTAGGGGTATCTAGCTGGATACAAGTAAAGAATTCCCAAGACTCTTCTTTCTAATTACCCTCTTAAAGGATAAAGAAATACCGGAAGGGGCGCCAATTTTGGGGCCTACAGGTTGTCCGTGTCTGCTCGGAGCATTCTAGCTTCCGAGTTGTGTGTGTGCCTAAGTGTTAACTCCCGTCGCAGGTTACCTTTCCAAAGTGCTCTCTGTGTGTGTCTAAAGTAAAGAATTTCGGGTGAAAGCCAAAGTCTACCGCCCTACGGACCGGTTTCATGGTTCCCTTGCCGAGACATAAATCACTTTTTCCTCGAGAAGTGAGCCTCAATTGTTTTGGCTAAAGACACAGAGTACAGGAACACGGGATTACACTATGACCGACAAAGGGAAAGGCATTATGGAAGAGGGTTCCTTCTCCGCAGGATAGGCAAGAAATTCCTATGGTGTTTGAGGTTGACGAGAGTTCACGGCCACCCCTGTCTGCGCCTCTTCCCAATGTGAATATTTCTCCAATACAGAGCTTTATGATTGGGCAACTTGAGGATGATGCGTTCAGGACTCGGTTAGTTGCCGCGGTGAATGTGTTTTCGCAACTGGTGCAGAACCCAAGGTTTATGGAGTTTTTGCAAGCGCCACCAGTGCCACAGCAAAATAGGCAACCTACACCGTGAACAGAGCTTGTTGAGGCTCAAGCCCAAGTACTTCATGCGTCTCAACAGGATAACACGCATGTTGCGGAGTCAAGGGCTCCAAAACAGGTTCCTCCCGTCCTTGAACAAGTGGTTAGGACGCCTATTCCACAGGCAATGCCAGTTCAGCCCGCCACCTTTCAAAGCCCGCATGCTGTCTTGAAAGGACAAGAAACTGGTTACTAAACAATGCATCCAGTTTTTCCACCACCCACGATACATCCTGGGTATTTCGGGGGTGCATCTGTGTTCCAGAGTATGGCTAGTTATGCGCCTAGAAGCCAGCCGTACATGCCAAGAACAGCGTTTGGGGGTATGCAAGGCATGATGCCAAACCCCATGTATGGTAGCATCGGCATGCAGCAAGGCTTTCAGAGCAACCAGGGCCAGTTTGGGGTGCCACAGGGTCATTTTGGCATGGCTGGTTTTTCTAGACAGCAGCCAGATATGGCACCTATGACACAAAACGTCAATGGCTAAGACGTGCCGATGATCCCTACTACAGTGCCCATGTTGCAGACAATTCCTTATGACAATTTGGGGACACTGGAAAAGCCGAAAGCTTCCAAAGAAGGTGGTGCAGCTGTATAGTTTAGCACTTTCAGCAGCTTCGAGGATAAGCCAAAGACTCTTACTTTCCTCCAACAGTTTGATTCAGCTTATCCAGGAGGGAATTTTATAGAGGCCTCTTAAGGTCAAGAAAGTTGCCACTTTCTTGAAAGACAATACACTTACATGGTAGACGACATTGCTAATGCAAGGACAGGCACCCGCCACATGGGTCTACTTCAAGCAAATGTTTGCATCTGCTTGGCTGTCAAATAAATTTGAAGTCGACGTCATGACAGATTGGCACCAGCTTACTTCGGCTACTTGCAAGAGCTTGCTAGAGTACAATCGGAGGTTTTGTAAAGTGTTACTCTCAGTGACCTCCTACAGATTTGTGCCATTGACAGAGCAGATAGAGAAGTACTATTGTGGGCTGCCTAAAGGGCTTCGAGACTATTGTACCAAGAACAGAGTGGCTACCCTCACCCAGCTCATGGAAGTTGCTAATACTGGTCTTGCCTTGTTAAAAGGAGAGGACAATGGGTTTCCTAGCAACGAAAAAGGAGGGTAGCAAAAGAAAAATTCAGCGAAGAAGCCCTTTGTGAAAACGGCTCCTGAAGCGTCACAAGGGTTAGAAAAGGCCAACAAAGATAAGGACTCAGCCGGGACTTCTGGAGCGCAAGCAAAGAAACAGAAAAGAAAGCCTTTTGTGCGTAAGTCACTCGAGGAAAAGAAGGTCTTAATGGCTAAAAACAAATGCATGGGGCAACCTGGTCACTTTGCTACCAATTGTCCACAAAGGGAAAGACCAGCTGACTCAAATGACAGAGGACCAGAAAGGCAAGAAGCCTAAACCCACGGCAAGTATGGTGCCAGATATGGTGGGTGACAAGCAGAGTAGAGATGCCACGAGTTATGCAAAGCATGGGGTAAAGTTAGGATCAAACGGCACTCATCTTCTTTGATCCAGGTGTGCCAAAGCAAACTTTATCTCACCAGTGTGAGTGTGTGTGTGTGTGTGTGTGTGTGTGTGTGTGTGTGTGTGTGTGTGTAGTGGTACAGGTTTACAACTTTAATGGAAAGCTTGCCTTCTCCATTGTTCTATGTAGCACGATGATTCCGCTCTCGTGCACCTCACTCCCCTTTTGAATACAGAATCATGACGCCCAGCTCAAGGGCTACTCATCTATATGTGCAGTTTTGTGGGTTTATGCGCCATTGGCGAGGCAAGAGCCTCTTGTACAAGTACCAGATTAGCTAGTTGCTAATCCCTCTCAAGTACAAGTTGATCAGAGAGATTTCTCACGAGAAGCTAGGGAACTGCGAAGCTGATTATCTGGTGCATTTTAGAGGCGGAAAACAAAGATTCAGCGTGCTGTATTTTCTCGCTAGGTTTGCCAAAGTGCTCTAATGCGCGATAGAAGTCACCTAGGGTATGGGGATTTTGTCTATGAAGCCTCCTACTACAGTTATGCTACTTGAAATTGGGCTAGAGTAGGTCATTTTCAGCCCAATGAAAATGGGACAGCACGTAAGAATTTACAGATTTCTCCAAAGTTTAATTAAATAGAGTAATACCGAAAGGGACGCCAACCTTTGGGGCCAACGCGGCGTCAATGTCTACTTGGGAGCACTCTAGTTGCAAAGTCGTGCTTTATTTGAAGTGTTGAATTCCCGTTCACAGGTTTGTTTGTGAAGTTCTTTTGTGTCATAAAGTTAAGCAGTGAAAAGATCGGGTGAAAGCTAAGGTCTACTGCCCTTTAGTGAGTCTACGGGCTAGTTTCACAAAGAGGGTTATGAAAGGAATCTAATTGACCTAATAGATATACCAAAACATGCAGGTCCTACGAACAAGCTCACTGAGGTATCGACACATAGTCCCCTAGGCTTTCGAAGTCTATGGAATGACTCTGGGTCATGGTAGCACGTCTACGTGGCACATTGAGCCCATGTGCACGTGCACATGCACATGTGGAGAGCATACGCGAGTAGACATACCACCGATATCACCTCAACAAAAAAAAAGGTGTAGAAATAGCCAATATAGAAGGAGCATGAATAATACCACCAAAGGATGTAGATGATGGAGAGGACGTGGAAAAACCGATGGGAGTGACAAGAGGCATAGTGGTACGAGGGCAAGTCCATCTCTCGTGTGAAACGAAACCCCCACAAACTAACCAATAATCACTCCAGTTGAAGAGGATCTCATGAACATAAGAGCCAAGGGCTTCAGTAGTCCACCCTGTCAGGGATTGACATACTCACTCTCTCTGTCAATCCATGACAGTTGATAAAGCAACAAAATCTTTGCACCCACACATGAACACACACACACAAAGCAGGTCAGACAGAGAGAGTCAGTATGTCGATCCATGACAGTTGATAAAGCAACGAAAAGTTGACAGAAAAACATACCCAGATCAACAAAAGGTTCCAATTAAAAGCAAAAACCAAGATCAACAAACATACCATTTGAAAACCACCGGAGTCTGTTAATAGTGATCTTCGCCAATTCATAAAACTATGGAGGCCACCCAATTCATCAATTAATTCTGCACCTGGTCGCAATGCTAGATGATATGTATTTCCTAAAATAATCTGGCATCCTACATCTTCAAGTTGTGTGTTGGTAAGACCTTTAATTGTGCCTACAGAAAATCAGAAAACCAATGAACAAAATACAATTCTGAATGATTCTAAATCAAATTTCATTGCACAATATGAATCTAATCAAACCTTGAGTGCCAACTGGCATGAAGAGAGGGGTTTCACATTGAGAATGTGGTAGAGTAAGACGACTAGCTCTTGCTCGGTTAAACTTTCCCAAAACCTGAAATAGAAGTAATTCTCATACATTAATCGAGGGCATTCAAGGTGAAATCGGTAACTTAACACCTAGAGGCCCTGATTTCAAAGGAAAATGCAGTTTCACAAAGGATAAGTAGAGTTAAATGTTTCTAAAATGCTCAAACCCTGTCCCATATGTGATAAGGCGGAGGCTGTTCACAAACTGAGCACGACAATACCAAAGGACATTCACAATGGCATATAAAAATGTACAGAACACTTTGGTAAATGCTTACTAAAAACTGAAGAAGTGAGTTATCGATAATGAGTCATGCAAGATACTACTCATCCTTGCAAAGAGTGAAATTGTCAAAGCTTCTGCACAATTGTCATGTACATTTCTTGTTGATTTTCTTCACACGCTTTTCCAAATTACACATTTCTTTCCTTTCTTTATTCTCTTGGCACACATACGCAAAATTCTTGATTTTTGGGCACAAATTACCCACTTTCTTGATTTTCTTGGCAAACATTAGACCCATTTACACCCTTTCTTGATAATCTTTGCACATATCGCACATATACAGACACACTTAGATCATTGTTGCAACAAGACGTGCACCACGTGCCAATTGAAAGGACAAAATGAATCAGACGTTTAGCACTTCAAAACAATTGAACAGTAAACTATAAGAGAGAAGCCACACAAGACATGGAGTGGTAGAGTTCCACTCCCCGGCTGCAATGGCCCCAAGCAATGATGTCCCTTTCGGTATTTTCTTTATATTGCTTCAACACAGTACAACTCTGTGAGGCTCTGCTCTGCATCTCCGGCAAGTAGACTGTGAGAGAGAGAGAGAGAGAGAGCCCACAACACGTTGGAGAGGGGGAAAGGGGAACACACCCAGAACACAACACAATGCCTCACTATAGCCCAAGGTATACACAACGCCCCAATCCACTAGAGTTAGCCTTCAAAACTCGACACTATCCGCAAGCAAACCACCGCTTGAGCACAACCATACGCACACACGCTTTGCAATGCACCAAACAGACCCGATCATTCTGCTCCGCTCAACTCACAACCTTCCGCACACCCACAGCCTCTCTCTATCTCCCTTTGCACGACAGACCTCGAGGGACACCCACGCCGACACACGCCCGGAAACACGCGCACACCAACGGAGAAGAGAAGCGGGAAGGGGAAATCGACGCCAAGAGACAGCAATGATAGCTTTCCTTGCATCCACACAACCATTTACAATCAATTCCTCGCCGGCACAACCCTCGGCAACATATCCTTGCTCCAATGGCCGCCTCAGCAAAAAAAAACTTCAATTGGCCAAAAGCCTGTGGCAAAAAAGCCCCTAAAATGGACCATCTTTTGATATTTATAGGAGAGCTTATCCTTATTTGGTAATTTGGGGAGCATCGGACACTTGTCCCTTTGCTAATTTGGAAAGATTGCATGGGATTTGTTTCCTCTTGGGAACTTGAACTTTGTTTGCTCTCTTGAAAGGGGTGTGCAACGTCGCTAGTGCCCCTTGGCATTTTTTTATTATTTTTTTTGGTTTTATTTCTCCTTCATTTCCACCTTTGATTTAGCCCATTTTTGGCCGGCCGCTTGAATGGCCCTTCTACTGGCTCTTTGGTCTGCCGTTCTCTTCAACCGCCCTTTGGGCTCTCCCTCTCTCTCTCTTTCTCACCCCATGTGATACCTCCCCTGCCCCTTAACACTAGCGAGGTCACTAGTGGGGGGGGGGAATCGACTTTACACTTCAAAAGAATGGGGCCCTTACGAGCACAGGAACAACCACTACCAAGACGCACTGCCCCGTCATCTATCGCTGAACGCCGCCGTCAACCAGTTCCCCGCGAGCGCGCGCCACCTGCACCGCCCATCATGACCAAAACGGCCGCCAACATCATCCGGTACAGAGCCGCCCAAGGCCTCGCTATAGCCACGGGGTGAGGGAGCTCCCCTCTCTTCCCCTTTGTGTGATATTAATGGGCTCACGCCCTAGGTGAAATACCCCGCCATTCGGCCCGACTTCCCCACATGTGGGTTTATTGGGTACGTCATGTGGCACCCCCGGCCTCATTGACCTCCAAAGCCCAGCTTTTGATGAGAAGTTCTACAAAAGCCTCAAAAAATCCCAAGTGTTTTTAATCGCCACTCCACTGACTGCCATTTGTGGCCCGACAATCCGATGATAAGCCGCAAAAGCCAGCTTCTAGATCCGGTCCCCGGTTACAACCCTTACCATCCGCAACGCATTTTGATTTCCCGAGGCACGTCAACCGATGCGACCAAAAATTTAAAAAACGCCTACAACCTTCTTTTGGGCGACTGCTCCAAACTTTGACCATCCATAACTAGGCACTCGAGACTTAGAATGGAGAGCCGTTACTTCTTGTTGACTTCATTTGATGTATACCCCCTTCTAGAATCCTGTCGAGGCCAAAGAAACACCAAGTGGCACAATTCCTAATGAAATCTGGCTTCACACACCTGGCCCTCGACAAAACTTCCAAGCCTCGTACCTTGATGTCCGTGACTCTGATCGCCAATCCAAAAAGACCAAACAAGCTTCATAAATCAAGCACTATGCATCAATCCACTAAAACCGGCTCAGACACTACCTGGATCCATCAACCTTGTCCGTCTCAGATATACAATGCACTGCACCTTCAAACTCAAATATCTTCGGCTCTGTAGCTCGGTTTGACGAGCCGTTTGGACCTGCTCTTTCAACAACTCAAGCTCTTCATTTATAGGCAAAAAGACTGCTCCTTGAACCTCCTTCATCTACCACGCATATTAGTCCCCTTTTGGAGCCCTTCTTGGCCTATAAACCGCATCAGTCATATACATCCATTGCTACCTGTCTGCCCAGGATCTTTGTAGTTGCTCTTGTCCTTTGCCATGCTTCTGCAAGCCTATACATATTGTCCATGCCATCTTCTATGGTCGATCAACTTTGGCTGCACCAATGTATCTAAAGGTCCTTGCCAAAACCAAAAGCTTTGATATGAAAAGCAGGCAATCTAAAAGCATCTAGGTCCAAAAGCTAGCGCCCAAAGGACTAATCCATAGAACACTGCCACGTGGCAAGATGTTCACAAATCGTGGACCATTCGTATAGCTACCACATCATCTTCATCGAATTTTTAATCCCAACCCAATAAATTTTTGGGCCACTCGGTCGGCTTCAATAAGTTGGTTAAACTTCTCCTGCTTCTGCTAGAGTTTAGGCCCCTCGATCAAGATTGCAAGTTGGCCAAGGTTAGGATCGAGGAGTCCTAACCCTCTAGGTCTTCAATGGTTGACACGTCAACAGTTTGTGACAATTGCACAAACCTACATGCACAATGCACACTCACAGACGCCTCCAAGAGTACTCCCATTGAAGTCATGCGCGTCTTGAGACCCTTGCCCATGCCGGTCACACTTGCATACCCTTTTTACACAATACAATCATTTCAGCATGAGCATTTTCCATAGCATAGAACCCTTTTTGCCAAAGTACACATTTTTCACTTATTTATTAATAAGTGACTTTTGTTGGAAAAGTAGGTAGGGCAAATTGCTAAAGAAACTATAAAAGATGGTTTCAACATGAGCATTTTCCATAGCATAGAACCCTTTTTGCCAAAGTACACATTTTTCACTTATTTATTAATAAGTGACTTTTGTTGGAAAAGTAGGTAGGGCAAATTGCTAA
Source organism: Adiantum capillus-veneris (assembly GCF_014529385.1). Taxonomy (NCBI): domain Eukaryota; kingdom Viridiplantae; phylum Streptophyta; class Polypodiopsida; order Polypodiales; family Pteridaceae; genus Adiantum; species Adiantum capillus-veneris. The sequence goes on from NC_140952.1 coordinate 130,487,152, forward strand.
AGAAACTATAAAAGATAACCATTGGGCACTCAGTAGAAACAGAGGAGCAGTAATTTTTTGTTTTGTTTTCGGAGTCGGGCGGGGCAAGCCCAGCCGCTCCCCTTATCCACCGTAAAAGTGGACAAGAAGAACGACCAGGACTATGCCCCGAGAAACCGAAGGCAGACGCTTTTGTCACTAGTTTCCTTTGGACTCGGGAGGCCAGAATTATCTACTCTTAGGGCGATGACTGTTCCCTTGAGAGACCCATTTCGGTGGGCGTGACAACGACCAAGTACCTCTGTTCAGAGGCCCAGGTACTGCGGGACTTGCTTCGGTCTTCCCTTTGGAGTTGCCTCCTCCAGGTAACTTATCACTCACCTCACTAAACTGCCTCTGAAACCCGACGGTTTTCCCCTAGGAAATGCCATACCCGCTTGGAAGGGTGTCGGCTCACAGGTGGCGTCCGTTGAGGCTGGTAATGTCTCCCATTATGCATTTCCCAACCCCTTTTAGGTGGAGTTGACCCCCCCCGGGGGGGAATGGCAGTTGGGTGCTCTCGTAGCTCATCTGGCTTCGCTTGGGGAGAATTACGTGATTTCCCCCGAAAGGGATCGGATTCAACTAACGGCATAGGAAGGGGAGCATTATCTCCCCATCCGCCTATGCAGAGCACCTAAATACTGGGGTACAACTTCACCGAGGAACTTCGCCACAGGCACGTGCCCTGCAGTTCCGTCCCTCGAGTGCGGATCACGGCGTACCCAGAAGGGCAACCGCTTCTCGCGAGCCTCCCCACCAAGGAGGATAACGGTCCTTTCTTCAAGGTCCAACGAAGGGTCGAGCGCGTTGAAGGTGGAGTTGAATCGGTCTAGCCAACGCCCCCTAGAATCATCTGCCGCCGGACACCTCGTCAGCAAATGCGAGAGCGAACGACCCTCTAACTGGGAGCACAGCATGCAAATGCTGTGTCCGCACATATAACTATCAGCGAGTTTTAGCCCACCTACTCTCGCGAGAGCCAGCATTCTCTCCTCCTTTCTATTGACTAAAAGTGCTCCTATTGAGCTGCAGCAGGTATCCACGTGTTTGTTCATAGCCGGCCTCCTTATAGGGCTCCAACGCAAGGCACGAATGCCTCTCGTCCCACTTGTCCCATGCGTGGTAGCGTACTAAGCTAAAGTCAGCCGCTGGATATATTTATTCATCCAATTCTCGGTTCTTGTTGTCCAAGTCCACTTCTTGAACGGTTGGTTCTTAGGCTTCTTGTTTACCAAGGAGCCTATCCAAGTAGATGAAACCGAGCGGTACTTGTCAAAAGCCCGTGCTCGTTGTCCCCCACAAAAGGCACATACAGGTGGTATGTTAAACTCGTGTGGAGAGTTGCCATCCCTACAAAGGTTGACCTTGCTCCCTTTCCGAGTAACATTCGCATCCTGGTGGCGACGAGGCGCTGCAGAGAGTGAAGGACACGCTGGTCGTGGGCCCCCATAATTTCCGCGCCATAACAAATCACTGGATATACACACACCTTAAAAACAGTCAGTCGAGACGAGATAGGGATGGCTCGGTTCGCCAGTAGGTGTTGACATGCGAAGAGACTTTTCCTCCCCTTGTCCGCTCGCTCTTTAACGATACGTTCAATGGAAAAGGTCGAGTCAACGTCGATGCCAAGGTATCTGTACGTTTCACCTACTTCAACCATCTCACCACCCAAAGTAAAGATCCTCACAGAGAGATCTTGCAGGTCGCCGTGGAACACCGTGACCATGCATTTGTCAATTCCAAAGGTCATGCCCCAGGTCTTTGCCCATTCACTTACCTTGTCAAGGCTTGTTTGTAGGCTTTCAGGAGAGTCAGCTAGTAGAACCAAGTCGTCGGCAAAAAGGAATCCTTTTATTCTCTTGAGGAGGTTAGGTACTTCCAGGCCCCATGTTTCCCCATCTGCGTCTAAAATATCCAACGGCAGAAGGAGCCCCTCAACAGAAGTCCCAACAGCAGCTAGCATTTTGCATCCACTACAGAGCCTAGCATTTTTGGGCAATTTTCAGCCATCGGCGTTTTTGCCATAGTACCAGCCATTAGCCTCGCCGCGTACCAGATCCCATTCCCGATAGCAGATCCTCGCTGAAAAGCCATCCCTCGCGACGGAATTCAGTTTCAACATCGTCGTTGCCATGACACAGTACCGCATTTTCAGCCCCTTACATCAGCGTCAGTTTCAGCCCTACAGATCAACCAATGTTTTCAGTTTTGAGCCCTTAGTACGCGCGCGCAACAATCATCATCACCGTGCAATAGTCGTCATCGCCACGACGATCATCGTCGTTGTCGTCATCGACATAGTCCTAGATTTCAACAGATTCTTGGCGACAGCAAATTTCAGCCCTAGCGTTTCAGATTTCAACCCTAGCTTCGCGTCTTCGTCGTCATGGCGACATCATCCTGTCCGTAATGGTCGTCGTCGTCGTTAGCATCGTCGTCGTCGTCGCCATAGTACCTCCAGCATCTCAAGAATGACCAGCATGACCCGCATGACCCCGTTGTAGACCTCCCCGTCCTCGACATAGAACCCGAATGACCTTGTCCTCGTCTTCGACATAGAATCCGCATGACCTCGTCGTTGACTTCATCATCTTCGACATAGACCAGCAGTACCCAACATCGACATCTCCGTCTTCGACATAGAACCCATCGTCGACCTCTCTGGCTTCGACATAGACCATCAGCACCCCCTCGTCGTTGACATCACCATCGTCGACATATTCCACATCAGTATTTCGTCGTTGACATCATCGTCATCGATCTAGAACCTCAGTACCCATCAGTACCTTCAGTACCCAACATAAGTAGCATCAGTACCTTCAGTATCCAGCATCAATACCCATTAGCATCAGCATCTCAACATTTAGTCATTGTATCAGCATTGTGCAAGAATAAAGAAAGTACTTGCTCTGGCAACAGAGTAAAGGGGCCCTTGAGGGTTGGGACCCAACATCCCCGTATCATCTTTCTCTCTCCTGTCTCTCTCTTTCTTTCAGTTCAATTCTTTCAAGTGAAATAAAGCGTCCCTTGTGTTAGTGTGGAGTACTAGATCCAAGCTAAATCCGTAAACACTTCCGCTTCACCTAACAATCAGTACGTAGAGTCAGTGTCTGCTAAACTGGTTTATGGCCTCTGTTTGTTTTTCAAGCGTAATCAAGGGAGGTTACCATTCTTTCAAGAGGGGGTTATGTCAAAAATTGATGACATGGCAACCAACTAATAAGTTGTTCCAACTTATGGACAATTGCCGAGGGGCCAAAGGGACACATAGGTATTGAAAAAAATGCGTAAGAACTACTGATGTGGCTAGTTGTACCGACGCCCACGATCTACGCTGCTAACGTGGCATGTTGTACGGAATTCCGCAAATCATGTTGGCTGTTTTGGGCGACAACTTTTGGCACCAGATGCTTTTGGAACCTAAGCTTTTCATGTAAACTGCTTTTCCAAGGCCAAGGGCCTTTAAATAAGACCCTAGGCTCTCCCTCTGGCTCATTTAAAGTTGACGAGCCAGTGAGCAAAGGAGAGCTAGGGCAATTGTACTTGCTCAGTTGTAAATAAAAAAAGAAATACCGAAAGGGGCACCAGTCTTTGGGGCCAATCTCTCTAGGCACAGAACTACGCCGGGCCGTGTCGACTCAATTGAACTGTGATTGAATTTTGTGACGTGTTTTAAGTAAATCTCTCTCGTGTCGCGACACATTCCAGACTTGGGGTGTCCAAGTGTGTTAAAGGCTTTGGAAAAAGCCACTCCTTTCCCTTTCGTTTCCTTAGGGGTGCCTTCTCAACACGTAAGAGCACTCAAATCTCTTCCTTCAACTTCAAGTCGCGTCGATGTTGATCCGCTGCCTTCTTGTGCCGTGCTTGAGACTTCTCTAGAGCCTCGCGAACCTTGGCAAAAGCAGTGTCCAAGTCCCTCATATACTAACCGACTTCAAAAATCTTGTCTTTAGTACTTAGAAAAGGAAAGACCTTCTTAGCACCTTCGATTACCTCAAATGGTGACTTCTCCGTCGAGGAGTGAACCGAGTTATTGTAGGCGAATTCCACCAAAGGCAAATATTTTTCCCATTGAGTCTTCTGATCTGAGACGTAAGGCTTCAAAGAATTCAAAACCACTAAATTGGCTATCTCAGATTGAATTGGCTATTTGTTTGCAGGTGAAATGATGACGAGAACTGCAACCGCGTGCCATGTAACCGAAATATCTGAGCAATGAACGGTCTCGCTAAATAATCAGGCTTGATTGTTTTCTTTACTGGAATGAAGTGAGCTTGCTTGCTAAATTTGTCGATAACAATCCAAATGCCATTGTGTCCACTTTGAGTCTTCGAGAGATCAAAGATGAAATCCATAGCAATGCTTTCCCAAGGGTGGGTGGAATGGGCAAACGTTGTAGTAGTCCATGTGCCTTATGCCTATCAAACTTGACCTTTTGTCATACTAAACAACTGCGAGCAAAGTCGTCCACATCCTTTTTGAGTCTCGGCCAATAGAAGTAATGCTCCACACCCTTCAAGGTGGTATCAATGCCGTGGTGACCCGTAAAAGGTGGACAATGGCACTTTGTCAAGACCTTTTTCCTCAAAGGCTTTGTAACACACAACATTGTTTTCTTCATGAAGTAGCCATCCCGTATGGAATACCTAGGAACTGCCTCCCCATTTTGTATCTGAGTAAAAATATCCGGGATTTATGGTGTATTAGTCAACCATATCCTCAAAGCTTCTCTGATGAATCGCGGAAATAGCAAGACTAGGGCCTTCCGAGACAATGCATCTGCCAATAAATTTGTGTCCTAGAGCATGGATAATTTGGAAGTGAAACTGTGACAAGATGTAAGCCCATCGCATCTGCTTTTTTGAAAGTTGATTCTGTGACAAGAAGTAACGTAGACTCTGATGGTCTGTAAAAACTGTGAAATCGGCTCCGAGTAAATATTATCGCCACTGTGTAAGAGCATGGATCGCTGCCAATAGCTCTTTCTCATAAATCTGTGCTACCAACTCTAGCCGTGAAAACATCCTCCTTTCATAAGCAATCACATGGCCTTCTTGCATCAAGACCGCTCCCAGACTACGACCACAAGCATCACAATAAACTTCGAATGGCTTTTGCAAATCTGGCAAAGCCAATACTGGTCCAGTAATCAATTTTTCTTTAAGAGTCTGAAAAGCAATCACCTCTATTGGTCCCCACATGAAAGGGACTCCTTTCTGAGTCAATAAATACAAAGGTGAAGCTATCTCTGCCATAGTAACAGGGAACGGGCGGAACGGGGCCCTCCCGTTCTCGAAACGGGTTCCCAAGCCCGGCACCTCCTCGAAACGGGAATGGGACCGGAACGTCGTTCCGTTCCCAGGCATCACCGGAACGACAGTCGAAACGGGGCCCGAAACGGTTGGAACGGCATCTAAATGCAGAACGAGAAATCCGGAACGCCAAAGTTTAAAAAATGACAGTTTGGGACAGGTCTTTTGAGCTTTTGCAGGGGTTTTATTTCCATCCTCTCCTATATAAAGAAGGGCTTTAAACCCTCTCTCTCAAGCTCTCTACCTCACCCTCTCCCTCAAGGTTCTCTCTCTCCCTCTCCCACTCCCTTTCCCTCAAGGCTACCGTTCCGGCCTCCGTTCTCGTTCCGCCACCCCGAGGGCCCCCCGTTCCAGAAACGTCCCGGAGCCCCTCGTTCCCGTTCCGTGTAACTCTGATCTCTGCCCCTATAAAGTTGTCAAAGAAAGTGCCCACAAAAGACCGATACTCTCGAAAAATCCTATCCATCATTCGATTGAAAATTTGCTGGAGCATTTGTAAGTCCAAAAGGCATCACCAAAATTTTGTATAAACCAAAGCTTGTCCGAAGACAGTCTTGTAGACATCTACCGAAGCGATTCTGATATGATGATATCCGCTTTTCAAATCAATCCTGTTGAAACAAGAGGATCCCTGAATTCTGTCGAGAATATCATCGATCCTTGGGATAGGGAATCTGTTCTTGATGGTGATTTTATTAAGAGCTCTATAGTCAATGCATATTCTCCAAGATCCGTCTTTCTTTAGTACTAACAAAACCCTTTTCTAGAAGTTCTTTCACTTGGTGTGCTTCCAAGAATCAAGTCAATGGTGTGGTCTTCAGAACGAGGTGGAGGTAGCTCGCCTGGTAGGCCTTCAGAGAAACAATCAGCATGTGTGTAGAAATTATTGTCGTTCTTTATCCAATTCAGACACATTGGTTCTTTGTTCATCATTTAGTTCTTTCAGGTAGATCGAAAGACTAGATTTCAGTAATTTTGAAATGGTCGAAGCCGATACAATAAGGACAGACTCGCCCTTCATCAAGTACAATTTTCTTGCCCTTCTCATTCGTCAAAGTCGCTTTCTTGGCCTGATAGGCAACCATGGCGTTGTTCTTGTGGTACCAAGGAATTCCTAGGAGCACGTCACACCCTTCCAAAGGCATGATGTAAAAGTCCTCGTGCCCTAATTACCACCTATGACCCCATCTTGTCGGGCGTAATTCCAAGTCGAGCCACCAATTCAGGTGAAATGAAGTTGGCCTTTGTAACAAACTGTTGACGTGTCGACCTACTGAAGTATGGAGCTACCGGCCGAGGGGCCTAAACCCTAGAAGAAGCAGAAGCAGAAGCAACAACAGATTTTCATAAATTGCGTAGCTGCTGATGACATGGCAGATTTTCGAAAATCACGCTCGTTGATGAGTCCCATAGTCACACGAAACGACGTTTCAAGAGGGGGAAACAGGAGCGACGTTTCCCCACCGTTTCAAACCGGCCGAAACAGTGTTTCGGCGTGTTCTTTTTTTCAAGGTTCAATTTGGGCAAAAAACTTGAGCGATGGATTTTGCGAACAGAAACGTGTGGTGATTTTGTGAGCGAAGGAAACGCGTGGCGCCGATTGCAGGTAGAGTTTTTGCCCCTCTTTGCGCACCTAATCCTATGTGATTCGCGCTGTCATCTAAAGCTATCTGAGTGTTGTCAGTGTGTGTGGGTTTTGTGGGCTAAGTGTGTGCTTGTGAATTCTCATTTTTCAATTTTGAATGACCTATGGCCCCTCCTAGACTACTTCTTTTATGAAATACATTTTTTACAAATTGAAAAAAAAAAGTGCCGTTTCTCAACCGTTTCTGCCTCGGACAAAACTCCGAAACACCAGTTTTTCCGTTTCCATTTCGGGTGGTGACTGTTATGAGCGCATATAGAGCTAGAAGAGAGCAAGAGGAGGCGCTCACAATGTACAAGAACTTGGATTTGATGATAAGCTTAATATTGATTACAAGACTTGATACTTTATTAAGAGAGCTCATAGGAGGCTCACAACTGGTGTTGGCAAGACTGAGGGACTTGTGGCCCAAGACCCCTATTTATACTTGAGGAGGTTACTTGAGGAGGTCAAGACTTTCTAGGTTCTTCTTGAGGAGGTTAGAATCTTCTAGAACCTTCTTGATCCTTCTAGTCCTTCTAGAACCTTCTAGATCCTTCTTCAACTTTCTAGAGCTTTCCAGAAACTTCTAGATTCTTCCAGAATCTTCTCCAAGCTTTTAGAAACTTCTTGATCCTTTTAGTTCTTCTAGAACCTTCTTCAACTTTCTAGAGCCTTCTAGAAACTTCTAGATTCTTCCGGAATCTTCTCCATGCTTCTAGAATCTCCTTATACTTTTAGAACTTCTAGAATCTTCTAGATCCTTCTAGATTCTTCTAGAGCCTTCTAGCGATGATGTAGGCGATGATGCAAGCAGCCCTTGTCGAGAAAATCATACTGTTTGGCTCTATAAAAGTGTTTCTTCTTTGCATTAAACATGTGATCATCGGAGTCCGAACTGTCAGAGGATGACTCCTCAGAAGAATTGTCAAAAGCGGGTCGGGATTTGCTCTTCTTTGCCTTTTTCTTGTTCTATCCTCCTCGCTCGAGTTGGAAGAGGATGTCCGAACTGTGAAAAGAAGAAGAAGAAGAAGAAGAACTAGGTAGTCCTTGCTTCTTCTGTTTTCGTGCATTTTGCAAGAAGATTGACGGCTCAGGCATAGTCACAGAAGACGTCCTTTTCCGGGCATCCCGTCCCCACTTGCCGTCCCGCTCTCTTTTTTACACTTAAAATCCATTTGGGCCCCGTTCCCCGTCTCGAAATGCATCCCTTGTGACTATGCTCAGGGAACCGGGGAAGTCAGTCCCCTTGTTGCGCTTCTTCAATTGCTTCTTTGTCGGCTTCTTTGATTCCAGAAGTTGATTGATTCATTTTTCGACGACGTCATTAAGTTCTTCTTCAGTAAACATCTTTGGGGTAGGAGGTTGCTTGAGGGCCGGTTTTATGGATATCTCAATGGCTTTCTGCCAATGAGTATGCACTTCATCCATCGGGTGCCGGATCAAAGATTTGGCATATTGTGGATCCTTTGCAAATTGAAGCATCTGCTTTGTGCACTCAACCAGCTGTTAACGTTGCATCTCCATAAGTTGGTACTCCGTAGGCCGAGGTGGCCCGTACTCATGCTCTGCTAATTCACTAGAATTCTCCGTAATGCCTCTTCGTTCCCACGGTGGCAAGAGAGGTGGTCTGATTCTTGCCTGATTCCATGTGTGCCGCGAGAAAAGGGATTGCATTTCCCAATAGCAAAGAAATCGACTGAGCTCTGATATCACTGTAACAAACTTGGACACCCCAAAGTCTGGAATCTATCACGACACAAGAGAGAGATTTACTTAAGACACTTCACAAAATTCAATCACAATTCAATTGAGTCGACACTGCCTGACGTAGTTAGTTTGCCTAGAGAGATTGGCCCCAAGGAATGACACCCCTTTCGGTATTTCTTTTTGTATTAAGAATTGAGCAAGTCCTCTCACTAGCTTGTCAGCTTTGAATGAGCCAGAGGGAAAGCCTAGAGTCTTATATAAAGGCGCTTGGCCTTGGAAAAGCAGTTTACATGAAAAGCTTACGTTCCAAAAGCATCTCGTGCCAAAAGCTGTCGCCCAAAACAGCCAATGAAATTCGAAGAATTCAGTATAGCATGTCGCCTTGGCCCCTTGGCAGTTGTCCATAAGTTGGAACAACTTATTAGTTGGTTGCCGCGTCATCAGAGTTTGTGACTCTCTCTCTCTCTCTCTCTCTCTCTCTCTCTCTCTCTCTCTCTCTCTCTCTCTCCAACACCTTTTGCTACAATCTAGTATGTTACATCGAGCACAAGCCCAACACCATCTAGACCTTTTTAGCAATCAGAAGTTCCCAATCCAAAGTGAAGGGATTCCAATCCAAGGCACCCACCAAAGGAGTTCATAAGCATATTGGTTGATGCAAAGATCTCAATTCATCCATTGCTTTCATCATCCAGAGCTCCAATAGAAGCCCCAAGAGGAGCATCTATCTTTGAGCAGTTACTAGGTGGTTTGTGCAAACATCATCTAAAGAATACCATTTATTGGGGTCTATCTTGAAGCTGCGAGTTTGCATGAGCACCGAGTACTATCACTTGTACATTCTATCCATGCGGTATATACACCATATCACTTCATTAACATGGTGGGGGGGGCTCTTGAAAGGGTTAGTTGGGACCCTATCATGTTGTGATCTTCTCTTCCCTACAAAAAGGGAACCTTCTATAAGTCAACGGATAAAGGCTTGTGATTGTCTGATGTTGCATCTTAAGTATACTTGACAATCCCACAGTTTGAGTTTGATTGTCTTCCAGCTTTGTACCATATAAGCACAATAAATCTCTTGTTGAGGCTTACCTTACTTGCAGTTTTGGTGAGCACGTGAGAGAGCAAAAGGAAACAATGTCACATTGCCGGGACAATAGCCATGCATTTCTCCTCCACTAGGCCAGTATCACATACAACCCAAGAGGAAAATGGTCCATTCTCTGATGAAAAAAGAGGGATGTGTTTGGCAGTTACAATCACCTAACAGCATGAACGTTCATGGTGTACCATATCACTGGTCATGCAACAAAATCTAGACTTGGTTAAGCAGTGCGTACCTCAAACTGCAAGCTCATGGTCTCTGCCCGAAAGGGCGAAGCGTTCACCTCTGAAAGTGGCAAAAAAGAAAGGAGTAAGACAAATCTCTCTCTCTCTCTCTCTCTCTCTCTCTCTCTCTGAGCAACGGATAGAAAAGCCAGAAAGCACACCATGAAAAGAGGTGCTTGTAATGCAAGCCGCATTGCGAGCTACCTGCAGAAGCGAAGCTGGAGAAGAGTCTCAGAAAAGATCGAGCTTTCTGTAGCATGCTAAGATGTTTGAGGAGATCACCTTCATTGAAAGAAAAGGCCCCGTCAAAACAGCTGCTGCTGCATGGAGAAGAGTCATTAGGCGTTGGTGGGAAACGAAGAAAAATACTGTCAGCTGGAGTACGTGTCACTAGCCATCTTAGGGTTTTCAAACTTCCCACCTTTTGGGAAAACTGTTCCTCATATTAGGAGCCAGTTGTAACACATGTGGCTTTTAAAAGTCATGCAAGCCCCAATTTAGAGACAAAGATTTGGAATATGCTAGGAATCTTGCTTATGTATCAACTTGTGATTTGCTGAAATTGTACCATTATTGAGCCTTGGGTGTTTCTAACCCCTCAACGACCTCAAAATTTAAACTTTCTCAAATTGACTGCCCAAATTAAATCAAAAAAATATCAATCTTGGTATTACCTAATCCGCTTTTGCATAAGGAATCTCATGCAAATTTCAAAATTCAAATCTGACCAAATTTGCAAAATCCCACCCAAAATTACACTTTTTTCTTGAGTGTCTCTAAACTGGCTCCTTTACCCTATAGTCTTTAAAGAGACCAAACGAGCTTAAGTGCTTCATTTGTGTTAAACTAGCTTGATAGACCGGCCAGCCAGTCTGCCTCGCTTTCTTTGGCTACTTCCCGGCCAAAAAGTGTTGTGTTGGTTTCTTTATTATTTTTTGTCTACTCAAGTCCTATCACTTGTTCTGCATTTGTGTGAGGTCCCCGTCTCGTCACCAATTCCGCTTGGCAATTGGAAGGTGCCTGACAGGTCACTAAGCCCTAATTGTTAAAAAAACATAGTCAAGATAGTATTGATTCCAATGGACAGGATTCTGTCACAGGGTAACTCGAGCCTGCTGAGCCATAAGATTGGTTTCCTAGTCCTGTCTCACACGGGAAGCATGATCTCTTACAAATATTTAAACATTCCTAGATCTCATCTTCGAAAAGAGAGAAACTCAAATGCCTTTTTTTCAATAGCTTTCAAAGGCACGAATCATTTGAGACTTCTCGACTCTTGGCCCAATAAGGCTCTAATTTTGCTTTTGCTAAACGAATAGGGAGCGAAGAATCAAGACCACCCATCCATTGACATGGCAACCTGAGCCACTCCCCACTTTCCACCCCCACATTCACACTTTAATCTTGTTTCCTAATTACTAACACATATTTCTTCAAAACACATAGTTCTTTATTAGACTTCCCAACACAAGTTCACTTAAGCAGCCCTTCGAACAGTAAAAATATGCTCCAAGGCAATCTTTCCTAGGAAAAAAGCTCAACATACAACACTACTTCATAATTATTACAATACTCCGAAATCATACAAACTTCTTATGTTAGATATTCACTCCACCCGTTGTCATTGGCTGCACATACAACCAATAAGTACTACACCTCTTGGAGTAAACCTCCAGATGAGTCACATTATATGTCCATAGAAATGAACTAAGCTACCTCGTAGAAATGGGTCAGGATTGTACATAGAAATGCACAACTCCTACATAGAAACACAAGCTATCTTCTTGTTATCAGAGGAGAGTTCAGACTAAATCAATATTGGAATAGAATGAAGTAAAGTTAAGAGAGTCTTTCCTAAGCAAACATTCTTTCCTACTTCAGACAGTATATCATCATACAATTTCTTCATAATAATTCAAACTTAAGAAAATAACAAGTTCAAATGACGTAGTCTCCAATTGGGAGTGACCCAATATTTTAGGACAATTTTTTCTTCCTAATTACTCGTGATGCAACGAACATTAATTAGCCAAAAAGTTTTCCTACCTTCTCATGAGTGATGTCATTGCTTCGCGAGATGATTGGCATTTCTTCATTCATAGAGGCTTTTCTTTTGCCTTTTCCGTCAATGGTTCCAACCTCGTGATCATGTGAACCACCAAAACGAGTTCTCTTGGGTGTCATTCTCACAACTAATTACTTAATTGACTTGAAAAATTGTAAGCTAATTGTGTAAAGAAACCAATGGAAGTAAGGTGAGTGAATGCAAATGTTTTAATGCCAATAAGAGATGGGCATGTCACACATTACTATAGTGTGCTTAATCTTGTCATAGACTTATGATAAATATATACTATTACTCATACAGTAATCTCATTTTCCTATATTCATGGATGACCATGATGTATCTTCACCGATCTTGATGCATACACAAGTTTAGCTTATGAATTATGCTATCATCCTATACAAATAGTTGATTATTTTGTTTTAAAATTCTTTTTCTCAATTTTCAATGGAAAATAAATAAGATGCGTATGTATACCAAGACAAAGGAGTGCATATAGAGCAGCACAACTTTGATCGCATCAATAAAACTCTTGCTTTGAATTGATACCATCTTGCATGCATATTATCCATTTGTGCAATAATCACATGATTAATTTCATAGATTTACTTATAAGCACAATCCATCATTTTAGTTGGACAAAATTTTGAATGAGATTGGCTTAATTTCTACAAGCATCTATGTTACATTGATGAACAATTTGAACGTATAGTCAACACAAATGATTATGTAATCAAGCAATGAGATCATTATCATTAATCCATAGAGTATATATAGAGAATTTACCAAAGAATAGGTGCAATTATTTTGCTGATTCCCAGCTAAGCATAAGTAAATAAGAGTATAGCATTGAGAGTATTGTAACAATCGGAAAGTATTCCAATTGAATGAGAAAAGAGAGGGAAGATAGTATAAGAAAACAATAAATCCCATTACCTAATTATGCTTTGGAGTTTTGGATCTCTCAAAACTTTGATGGAGTAATCACCAAGGTTATTAGCCACAGCAACAGAGCTTCCTTCTCCCAAGTGTGTCTCCAATATGAGTGAGAGAAGGTCACTTTTATAGATTCTAGTAAGATGGGGCGCTACTTAAGTTGGCCCCTTGCTTCCGCTATTACAAGGTGGAGGGGTGTCACAAGTCTCATTTCTTGCCAAACAAGGTGTCAAGTGACCACTCCCTAAGTCTTCTATACCATTTTTGGGTGCTACATCTCATGTAACCCCATGTTTAGAGTCAATCTTTCCAAAAGAGATGGGTCCATGGTTATGGGTCATTCTATGGGCATCCATGGACATGCATACACATATATACCTTAGAACTTTGACTTAATTTCATTAACATTAGGATAATCTAGAATAATTATTAATTGACTAGAGTGAGCTTAGCTTATCAGAATTCAATTCTAAAAGATGCTTTTAAAATACGAGCTTGAGGGCAATGAGCTAAGGTGTAAGATGCACACATCTGCTATATTTAGCAGTTTTTGGAGTAGACAACTATTTTTTTGGAAATTCAGGGTGAGGTAGATTTAGATGAGACGATCTTGTCTAGCTAGGTGCAAGCACCTCAAAACTTACAATTTTTGGACTAAAGTGACAAAAAGTAAAAAGTTTCATTTTGAAAAGCTTATATTAATAGATACATCAGTAACTCATCAGAGGCAAATTTTTTTTGTTACAAATAGAAAATTTCTATTTATGATCAAATAGTCTGATAAACTTATATTTTTGAATTTTGCATGTAGACCCCCTCTACTAGGGTGGTGGAGACCTTACAATTTAGGACCACAATACACTTAGTGGCCTCCCCAAGCTCACCACAACACATTGCACTCGAGTTTTTCAGTTCGAACATTTTGGCCACTTCCATTCCTAGTCGTATTGTGTGTAATATGTCTAGTTGACTATGTATCAAAGGGTAGGGATCTTAAAGTCCTTAGCAAATTGGAGGGTTGTGACACGGTAGCACTCTCTTAAGTGTTAGCTTATCTTGTTTGATCCTACCTCAAGGTCTTCAGTTTGGACCCTTTGTTGCTTGTAGTACATATCGAGACCTTACAGGTGGCGTCCTTGCTAATTTGATGATACTTAGAAAAATGATACTCATGAACCTTAGCTGATGGAATCACCTATTCCTCATCTCTCGTCTTTTATGAGTGCATTGTCACTATTCATTACTCTCTAAAAAGGAAAATAATAATGAAGTCATACTTGACAAATCACTTACAAAGCTTGTGCATACCTAAACAAAGTAAATATGTAGCTAGCATATACATGTCCTATTTGTGTGCACATGCAAAGTGTAAATTCATGTGAAGAGTGTGGTTCTAAACGTAGTTGTGATTATATTGTAAGTAGCTGGCATAGTCTCAATTATTTAAACACACTAAAACTATTTATTGACTGAGATTTAGGGGGAAGGCTTACCATTTACTACAACCCTCTTGAGCCATTTTACCTTCTCACAAGTACTCTATATAGGCCTTCACCCAAGTTTTCTCAAGATGTGCATGTTGAAATGGCCTCTCTCTCTCTCTCTCTCTCTCTCTCTCTCTCTCTCTCTCTCTCTCTCGTCCTTAAAACTTCCTCACAACATCATGGAACTTCTCTTATCAGAACATGTCTCCATTCTTGCGGTCATCATATAAATCTTGTATTCTCTCTATCTATGTCTAAATCTGCATAGAGATGCTACTAAATTTCCATAACTATAGAGATATCAAGAAAGAGCTAAGCAAGTCTTCCCTTTTCATTTTTAGGAGAATCTTCAAAAGGTGATTTTTCTAGTTTTATTCAAATTGTAGCTAGGACACACTAACTTATGGGCAAAGCCCAGTTAGGTCTTAAGTACATTGCATACTCTACAAGGAATGAACACAAAGATACATATGAGAAACTGAGATGACAAATTTGGCATAGGGTACATTGAAAAACGATTATACTTCAAAAAAATAGGCTTCTTGTTGATAGATATTGTTAAAGAAAGTGTTCCCTTCATTACAAGAGGCTTATGATACCTCATGAATTTTCCTAAGGGCCATTGAGTTGGTGTATGTAGTTCTTTGGTGTACATGCTTGCTACTTTGTATTTCTTAATTTGGTAGATTCTTGCTACAACGGATTTGACCAACACCTAAGGACTCTGTCGTGATACATAATTAAGTACATAGGCGCCAGTGTCAGTCCTAGGAACTCATATTCTCCACATGTGGAATATGTTTTGTATAATGACATCAAGAAAAATGACTTCCAACAAGTACAAGAGGTACTTGTGTGTGGAGGTAACTATAAACACTCAGTGACATGAGTGAGAGGGACCCTCATAATCTTGCTCCACACTAGCTACATTGAACTTCGTGAGTTCCTAGACCATGTTGCTCCCCTCGTGACAACATGTGCCAAACAAAACCCTACCATGTGGGTCTATGACTTCAAGATGCATAAATGTATCTAGTACACTAACGTCCCATAATTATTGGCTCTTACGTGACCTTATCATGTGTCTGAAGAGCGAAATGGATGAAAGCATACTTGGAAAATTCAACCAAAGCATATGCAAAAAATGAAATGAAACCAAATCATAGGCATACTTAGAGGTTGAAAATAGCGTTCACTTGCATGGAGTCAAGTGCACAATGCAAACCTGAAAGATACAACCTAAAAGGTTCCTTACAAAAAGCTAGCCTCAAAAGAGCTAGTATGTCTTTAAACACGAACTGAAAGATTAGTGAAAAACATGCAATATGAATTCGTAACCATGAGTGTTTCCTTGGCAATCCAAACCCCTTGGTTAGATCCTGCATGGAAACTAATTAAGTTAGCAGTTAACGGTGACCAACATAGTCTATGGGATTTAATAATGATTGTAATCAACTTGTGAAGTTGAACGTATCCACTACACCTTGGTAGATCGAGGACTTCTTTCCTTGAAAGTACAATTGTGAAGAGATCAATCAATGACCATCGACACACATGGACTAATTTGGAATTAGTTGGGTCATACCCCTGGAAATACCACTTCTATAGCCACCATAGGGCTATAAATTAAATAGCAGATCCTCTTACATTGGAATCTTATTCTTGTTGGATCTTGAAATAATTATATCTCTATATGAACAAAAGAGAAATATTCCCAACTACCCAAAGAAAGTAGTCATATTAGATTTTCTTGGGTGTGCAAATAAGAGATTACCTGCTAGGAGACTCTCATGGTCTATTCATCTCATCCCATGAATTAGTTCCTTGGTAGCGAGGCCATGCCTACTTACTACCCACAAAAAATCATCATCTTTAGGATGCACCTTGTGCATAGAGCCAATGATGTAAAATGCACACCAATGTGACATATACAACAATCACAAGAAAATCTACTAGCCTCAACTCATCCTGAACAGAGTAGTTGATGTTATAGCAAAAGCATAAACCATGATTCAGTGGAACGAATCCTACCATATTGGCACGCCATGCATGCATATCAAAAAAATAGAGTGATAAGCCCTTGGCTTCAATGTTAGCCTCAACAGTTTGAGCCAATGCCATATGTGCCTTGCACGATTTGTACTGGCATAGATACATCACAATTCAACGTAGCCAAAGTTAAAATGTGAGCTTATATTTGTGTTTTGCCAATTCACCAAACCTGTGTGCCATTATCCTTGATTTTAAATCAATGGATAGTGCTTTGGCTTGGAATAAAATCCTTGCTTCATGGTAATTCTATCAAAGCGCTTTGCTTTGCACAACACATATATATTTTTCAAAGGGAAGGAAATTTTCTAAATTGTCTAACCTTGCAAGCAAGGAAATTGTTTAAATTGTCTAGCCTTGTTCACCCCTCTTAGACCAATTCCCTTTGCTTGAATCCGGCTCATAGCCATGTATGCTGATAAACTTAAAGCTATCGGATGTACCCTGCATACCCTCGTGGCTTGGTTCATACCGATCTCCAAAAAAAATCAGGTAGACATGTTGCAAACTTCCCCCAAGTTTGTATGCTAATAATATAATTCAAAATTTGGAAACTCTATGCAATATGCCCTGAAGTGAAGCCTTGCTTTGCACGTCCATTGAAAAGATGAGACAAAATGGATCCCGAGTGCTCATAGCAACAAGTGTTCTTGTTGACACACGCATGTCAAAGCCAAAGAAAATTGACCTTGTTGAGATTTCATAGATTATTGGCCTTGCCGAGTTGTACATCTTATGAATCCTTAGATTGCTTGATATTGAAAGAGATAGCTCAAGAAGCTTAGCTATCCAACTTTATGCCAAAAACCCCACTTGTCCGAAGCAACTTTTGCTTGGCAAATTGGCATTGTAAAAAATTATGCAAGAGTAACTAAGTTCAAGATTTAAAACTTAAATGTAATATATGTTTTGATTTTCTGGAATCACTGCCCCCTGCATCAATAGTTGTAGCACCCTTAGGCCTGAGTAGCCTCGTACGGAGCCATGCTCATTAGTTAAAACATGAGTGATGTATCATGGTTGATCTTATGGCATTGTCATACTGAGGTGCCCAATACTGCTTGCATTCGTTCATTGCCAATTACCCTTGAGAAAATGTCAAATCCGGTTTGTCGACAATGGGTTGATCATGTCCGTGTCTGATTGCATCGAGGTTACAAAACTTTTCTAGAAGCTTTGCCCCGGTAAAAGTACAAATTCAAAACTCCGTACTATAGAATAAGATACCTGTTGGAGTCTTGGAATTGTACTTAATGATCGGCCTTGTTGAGTACCTTTGCCTGACAAGTCACGCACCGTGCTTGACCTGCCTTTACCGCTAGACAACCTTTCCTACATGCATCATCTATGATAAATTAGCAGAGAAAAAATGAAAATAAGTCACCTTATTCAAGGTTGATGAGCATGATAGAATCCCTCTTTGGTCTATCAACTCGTTTCCCTCTTTTGCATAGCCTTGCTACAAGTTACTTATCCTTGGTAAAATTGCCAAAACTACCAACACTTGTCTACACTTGTTGTCGACCATACTTACACCTTGAAACTCGTCCTTTGTCTTTGGCACCTTTCTGACTCTGTATTCTGCTTTGTGTGGCCTTTTCTTAGGCCTTTGCATGAGGCCTAAGAACCTTCACCATCCTCGCATGATCGTGCTTTAGCCATGCTCAAATAAACCTTTATGGAAACTTGCTCTGTATCCCGAACATGATCACTTGCCTTGTATGTGGGCCGGATTGTCCCGCTGTGAGTTTGACTCATACTTGAGACAAGCTTTCAAGCTTTGAAATTTCTTGTGAACGATGACAAACAAAATAAAATAAAATTGTGGAATAAAATGTGTCACGCTGAATACTGGCTAATGTAGGACCAAATTTTCCTTTCCAATCTAGGAAGGTTTCCTTTCCTCGCTTCGGAGCTTCTTTCCCTACCTTGCATCGTGGGAAAAACCCTCATGGAATTTGGGGGGGGGGGGGGGGGGGGGTTGCCAAAATAGGGCAGCCCAAAATCTAAAAATAAAAATCGACTAGAAGCTATGCTCTACAGGGATGGCGGGCAAACTACGTAGAATCGACGAGAGAATATATGATTGCACGTCTCCATGTGATGCTCCTTTGCTGGCAGTCAAGAGATAAAAAACATGCCTCTCAGCAGAGCAAACTTGTTTGGAGCCGACTCCATGCAATTCTACAGTGTTCGGACTCGCCCCTTCATTGCAAGGGGCCTTGCCCATACAACCAAGCGGGATGAGGACCTCCTCCTTAGGGAGCCCTCCAAGAGAGAACTCATGCACTAAGCAACCCTTCCCGCGTGAAACTTTCCTCGACCTTGAGAGTCTTGTCCTTCTTGCTCCTAGCTTCAAGACCTCCATGAAGGACCGGACCGGACCGGACCGAGAGAGAGAGAGAGAGAGAGAGAGAGAGAGAGAGAGAGAGAGAGAGAGAGAGAGAGAGAGAGAGAGAGAGAGAGAGAGAGTCCATGCCCAAGTTTCTCCCCTCCTCCATGGTTGCCCTTCTTCCCAGAGCTCTGATACCAATATGAGAGACGTGGACCCAACCATGCCATATATAGCCCCGTGGCCTACTAAATGTAGATTCCTAAATTGCATGAGTGTCCTTGCCCTTGGCCTACTACCTAGTCCTACCTTAGGCCTGGCAAAATGTGAAAACCTACAAATTCTACAAAATTTAGTGTGAAAAACTCCAAAAATAGTCAAATTGCAAAGCATGGATGCTCATCAGTTCTATGAAAGAACCTAGGTCTAATTTTTGGAAAATCATATTAAAGATGAGAAAATCTACAATGTTAGAGAATGGCAGAGGCGCACGGCAGTTGTGGCCTACACCTTGCTCCCTCTCATGAAGCATGTCATGCCTTCTCATAAGAAGAGTCTTCATTAAAAAGCACCCAATGCATTTTGTGAGTCACGAGTGCTCAAAAAAAACCTAGGTTTAGTGTAATCCCACCTACAAGTTTTGAAGGTGAAAGAACCTACAAATGTTAGGAAAATTTACTTTAATAACCTTAAAAGATAGTCAATATATGAGGCATGGCTAGCGCTATAAAAAAAAGCTAGTATCCCACCTGCAATTTTTTGAAGGGTTTTTCTTAATTGAAGGTGAGAAAACTTATAAATGTTAGAGAACCTTCAAAAATAATATATGAACATTTTTCATTTTCGAGCATTGCTTGTCGGCTTGCTTGCTTTGCTGAGAGAGAGAGAGAGAAGATTTTTTTTTGAATTGGTGAGAAACCTACAATACAAATGGTAGGACTTTACTATAAAAATCTTTAAAAATATTTTTTTTATTTTCGAGCCTACTTGCCTGTGTGTGTGTGTGTGTGTGTGTGTGTGTGTGTGTGTGTGTGAGAGAGAGAGAGAGAGAGAGAGAGAGAGAGAGAGAGACCTTTGCCGCACTACTGAAGCCGTCTCCTCCTTGCTACACTGCTCAAGCCGGGCCTCGAATCCTTCATGCCGCACTACTCAACACGCTCATCAGTACGCATTCATCCTCAGAGTCCTCCTTGTCGCACTATCAAAGACAAGGCACACCATAGCGTCTCTCTCTCTCTCTCTCTGTCTCTCTCTCTCTCTCTCTCTCTCTCTCTCTCTCCGATTGCTAGGTACTTTTGGGGGGTAGTTCTAGCTTGCCGTTGAATGAAAGGATTTAATATATTAAGTCTCTCTCATGGGCTGCTAGGTAATTTTGGGAGGTAGTTGAAGCTTGACTTTGAATGAAAGGATCCAAAATATGAAGAATATAGCGAGCACCTTCGGCTATACATAATAGCATAGTAATGAAGATGGAGAAGATGACAAGCTTAAGCATTGAAGCATGGCTCTTGGTTGGATTTGCATTCCATAGCCAAGAGTGTTGGTGTAGGCTCTCAACTTCTCTACTAGCTTGGATAAGGAGATGGAGCTCTTGCACTTGCAACTCACACAATGAGAGTACGTATGTCTATGTGTGGTGGGTGGGGGGGGGGGGGGGGGGGGGGGGAGTTTACACCCCAAGCTAGCCCCCTCCTTGCTTTGGTCGACCCCCTCTTCTAGCACCATCTTGCACATGATTGGACCTCCTCAAGCTTGGTCAATCACAAGCTTAATGCATATCAAGCAACAAGGGTAGCCTTGGGACAAGTGTCCCCCTTTCTCCTTTGAGAGAGAGGACTTGATAAGTGCATAAACAATTAATTAAATTAACTAAATTATCATTGGACCCTTGGGAGGCCAATCAATAGGCTTTAGGCACACCATGAGGGAGATGCTTCCTTTGTACCAAGCTTACCTTGTGTGAGGATGTGTTTGTTCTCTCTCTAGCTCCTACAATGAGGGCTTGCCCCCCTTGTGTAGGGATATGCATTGACTTTTGGAACACCTTACCTCCTCAAGAACCTTAGTCATGGAGCACCTTAGCACCTCAAGCAGCTTAGTCAGCAAGCATGACAAGCACCTCAAGCACCTTAGTCAGCAAGCACGACAAGCACATCAAGCTTAGTGCATATCATCAACAAGGGTAGCCTTGGGACAAGTGTCCCCCTTTCCCCTTTGAGAGAGAGGACTTGATAAGTGCATAAATGATTAATTAATTTTACTAAATTATCATTGGACCCCTTGGGAGGCCAACCAATAGGCTTTAGGCACATCATGAGGGCAACATGAAGAGGAGGTTGACAAGTATCCTAGATGTTTTCTTTATACCAAGCTTACCTTGTGTGAGAGTGTGTGTTCTCTCTCTAGCTCCTACAATGAGGGCTCATCTCCCCCCTTGTGTAGGGATATCGATTGACTTTTGGAACACCTTACCCCTTGAAGCACTTTAGTCATGGAGCACCTTAGCACCTTAGTCATTAAGCACTTCAAGCACCTTAGTGAGCAAGCACGACAAGCACCTCAAGCTTGGGTTGGGTGCCCACCTCAAGCACATACCTAACTTACCTAAGGTCAAAGGACTTTTAACACTAACCATTGTAGGTCTTTAATGAAGCTAATCCTAAGGTCTTTAATCTCCATTAGTTAGGCTTGCTCTTTGACATATCATCTCTCATTTGAATCCCTTTACCATTGGCCCCGTGTTGAGATAGGCACGTAAGCACATATCTATATTCTAACCCTTGTTCACGTTTATTATCCCACATTAAATGATCAGTTTAATATGTCCTTAATATTTTGAAAAGATTCTTGTAGGTCACAGCTATACTCATCGGCAACGAAGATCTTGCCATGTAATTTAAGTAGCAAGGGACTTTTATGTCTTCCCTCAATGATTTCAAAAGGTGATTTTCCCGTAGAAGTATGGATACTATTATTGTATGCATACTCTACAAGAGGTAAGTACTTTTCCCATTATGAGTGTTGATCTACTTCTGTAACATAAGTCTTTAGTAGATCAAGAATCATAAGATTGGCTATCTCACTTTGGACATCCGTTTGTGGGTGATAGGCCGAAGAGAAATTCAATCTTGTACCTAGATTTTCAATGAGACCTTTCCAAAAATTACTGGTCATTCCAGGATCTCTATCTGATGCAATGGATGTTGGCAATCCATGGTGTTTGAAAATCTGGGATATGAAGAGAGCTGCCATTTGGTGTGCCTTAATAGTCTTTTTGACAGGAATAAAGTGTGCTTGCTTGCTAAACCTATCAACTATTGTCCATATTCTTGTATTCCCATGTATAGACTTGGATAATCCAAAGATAAATCCATGGATATACTCTCCCGTGGTGAATTAGGGATTGGAAATGGATGGAGTAATCCAGGTTGCTTCCCTCTATGATACTTAGTCTTTTGGCATACCACACATTTTGAAACATACTATTGTATGTCCACTTTCATGGTAGGCCAATACAAGTACGTCTCTACTCCTCAAAGAGTAGGTTGATTGCCTCTATGCCCCGCATAGGGAGGAGTATGGGATTCATACATGACTTTCTCACAAAGGGAGCGGGTAACACATAGCCTATTGCCATGGAGAAGATAACATCCTACAAGGTAAATGGTTCCTCTTTCTTCCCCAAAGCAAGGGCTGATATTATGTCTTTAAAGTTAGGGTCAGTAGCATACTCATCTATCATAGAAGATAGATCATTGTGAGTTGCTATAGACATCGCATTAACTTTTGGTCGTCGTGAAAGTGCATCGGCCACTTGAAAATAAAATTGCGAAAGAAAATTTGCCCACCTCATTTGTTTGTTGGAAATTTGGTTTGAGTCATGAAGTACTTGAGACTTTGGTGGTCTGTTTGTAAAACAAATGGAGTCCCTAATAGATTGTGCTTCCATGTGTCTGGGGCTTGTAGAACATATAAAAGCTCTTTCTCATAAATACCCAAGACCTGTTCATCCGTATTTCGCCTTTGGCTCTCATATGCTATGGCATGCCCTTCTTGAAGCAAAACTGCTCCAAGGCAATCACCACAAGCATCACATTGGACCTCAAATGGCTTTGAGAGATTTGGAAGCATAAGGACTGGTTGGGAGGTAAGCTTCTCTTTGAGCTTGTCAAAAGCATTTTGCTCCTTAGCATTCCATGAGTACTTAACGTTCTTCTTTGTTAAGTCATGTAATGGTCTTGCTATTTGAGAGAATTTTGCTATGAAGCGTCTATAGTATGCACACATACCAAGAAAGCTCCTTAGCTCATGTAGATTCCTTGGATTAAGCCATGCTTGTATTACATCTAACTTTGATGGATCTATATGGATACCATCTTGAGAGATTATATGACCTAAGTATTGAATCTCTTGAAGAAAAAATTTTCTTTTCTTTTGATTGATAAAAAGCTTGTTCTCCCTCAATGCTTGAAAAAACACCTGGAGATGTTCTTGTGTTCCTCCAAGGACTTGGAGTAGATGATGATATCATCAAAGAACACTACAGTGAATTTGCGGTAGGGTCTAAAGATTTTCTCCATTAAACCATTGAACATGGCTAGTGCATTAGTCAAGCCAAAAGGCATGACTAGATATTCATAAAGTCCAAACGTTGTATGAAACACGGTCTTTATGATATCTTCATCATTCACTATCCTTATTTGATGGTAGCCACTTTTAAGGTCAATCCTACTAAAGTAGGTAGAACCTTGTAGTTTATCAAACAAATCTTCTACCTGAGGTATGGGAAATCTACTTTTGATAGTGACATGGTTTAGTGCGCGATACTCCACACACATGGGGTATGTACCATTTATTTTTTGCCCTAAAAGGACTGGAGAATAAAAGGGAGAGGAGCTAGGCCTCAACATCCCTTTGTCTACCAATTATTGTACTTGCCTCATGATCTCCTCTAGTTGTGAGCTTGGGAAACTCAGTAAGGAGGCTTGTTAGGCAGTGAGCTTTCTGGCAGGAGCTCAATTTGATGGTCATCATCCCCTCATTTTGGAGGTAAGTCCATAGGGATATCATCGATGAGCACATCTTGGAATCCTTTTAGAAAATTAGACAAATCTAACTCTTCTTGATTACATTGATGAAACATTAGGACCTTTTAGGGACTCTTTGACAAAAATCATGTACGCAAAAACTGAGCTCTTCATTGATTTATCAAAAGCAGGAGGATTTACAAGTGGTACGACCAGACTCACAAGCATATATATACATGCTCTTTTGCTTGTAGGTAAGTAGATTCTCCTCTCATGTTGGCAGCCGTGCGATTGAACCATGGTGCCCCTAGGATAGCATCCTCATGTTGGACAGGAGAGATGAAAAAGTCTTCTTTGTTGACATAGCTTTGGACATGAAGCCTGAACTTCCCAATCAAGGGAGTAACGAAGTCTTGCTATCCCTTGAAAGAGGTATCGATAGTTACAGTATTTTCCATCTTGAAAGCTTGAATGCCCAACTTGGTGGCGAACTCCGTTGATGAAGTTGTGAGTACAGCCAAGGTCGAACAAGATGAAGGAATCATGCTCCCTTACCTTTCCCCAAGCATAGGAGAGAGGTGATCCTTTGCAATGAGCATCCTCTTTTGGAGCTTCGATAGTGGAAGCTCTAGGAGTCTCATTGTGGACATTTCTCTTGGGGCAAGAACGGTAGCCATGTCCTTGCTCCCCACACTTAAAACATTTGTGGTCCTTGCGAAAAGCTTCAAGCTCTCCCAGAGAGAGTTTATTTTCACCTTTGTAAACTCCCTTGTCCTTGGACCGATTGTTGTTGTTGGAATTGCCTTGGGAAGAAATTTGGACATTGGTTTTCTCCTTTGCATCACTTTTGTCTTTTCTTTCCATGGGCTTGACATTCTTTCTAGCCCCTTGTTGGAAATTGATGCGCGAAGCAACCATAGTGTGGTGAATTACTTTGTTGATAAAATCAGGCCGTTAAGAGTTGACTTACTCGGCCATCTCTTCAGGTAATCCCACATAGAATTGTTGCTTTTGCGCGGTGAAGTTTATCTTTTGGAAGATAGTAGCCTTGAGATGTAAATCCCAAAACTTGTCCATATATTTGTGGATAGACTCATGGGAGAGAAGCTTCAAACTCTTCCATTCGGTAAGCACTTTGTCCTTTGCATCGCTTGCAAGGAATTGCTTCATGATGCAGGAAATTCATAGACTTTTCCATGTCTTTGGGGCATCGCCATTGCCATGAAGGCTAGCCCACCATTGACGAACCGATTTCTGGAAGTGCATACCTACATGGCGTAGCTTGGAGGAATCCCTGAAGCCCTAGTCTCCAAAGGCTGCATCAAATTGCTGGATGAAGGCCAATACTTTGTCAGTAGCACCAAAGGTGCCATCATAGATGAGAAAAGAGATACTCTTTCCTCCCTCTTTCAACTTTTTGAGCTTTTGAGACCTTCGCCATGCAGGGTAATATTTGTGATGTCCTCCCCTCTTGTATTCTCTAGGAGAATAGCCATAGCTTTCGTCGAAAGAAGAGGAAGGTGAAGAAGAAGGAGAAGAGGGTGACCTCTTTCTTGACCTTTTCTTCCCTTTCTTCCTCTCTTCCCTTTCGGAGTGACGAGGAGGACTGTGGGTTGACCGTTTCCTCTTGGGAGGAGTTGGCGACCGTCTAGACTGCCGTCTTCGTGGAGCCACATTTTTAGAGAATTTATTGCTTTCTCATTCTTTGGATTCCTCCTCTTGTATGGGAGAGAGTCTTCTTTTGGGGGTCTCATAAAGAGGCCTCCTAAGCTCTCTCTCCTCTTGGAGAGGAAGGGAAATCTCATAAGCACGAAGTTGTTGAGTAACTTTGGCTTGCAAAGCAGGGTTGCTGCAACAAGATAATTGACAAACATGGGGGCATCATTATTAGCACCTTCATGTGCAAATTTAAAGGTATCCAACGGTGTACCTCGAACTAAGTCCTTCTTAACCAAGATAATAGATCCATGTCCCACTTACCCTATTGCAATAAACAAGCCCAACCTTTCATGGACAACCTAAGGACCTCTCTTCTTAAGCAAGAAAAGAGAAACCAATAGCTCCTATACCAATGTAATGGAAATGGTCTATGACCTTTGAGAATAGCGGAATTAGGAGAATTAAAGAGAGCATTTTTGTGAGACTACTTTGAGAACATAGAGGGTGAACTTATTTAGTGGTAGCAACTTAATCATAATACTTGATTAACTTGGCATGAATAATACTTTTGCACGAGACAGAGTTTAGAGAACTTGAAAACAGTTGAGGACTGGATTTATGTGAAGCCGCGGTCCCCCCTCCAATAGGCTTTTGTATTATAGATTCTCCCATCAGGAGAGACTTGGTACAATACACTCTTTGTGTTCCTTGTGACCTAGGTGATGCAATGAAGATGGGAGGCTTCATGCATCACGAGCATAACATAGACTTTGTAAAAAGCATTAATCATCCCTAGCCTCAATCCAAAGGCCTGAAACACCTTCAAAGGTGGAGAGAGCTAGTGGGGAATGAGGGTAGGGAAGAGGAAGAAGAAACATTCATAGGAGAAAGAAACCCTCACTTATCATCACTCTTCTTGCTAGCATGCATAATAGCATAGTAATGAAGATGGAGAAGATGGCAAGCTTAAGCATTGAATCATGGTTCTTTGGTTGGATTTGCATTCCATAGCCAAGAGTGTTGGTGTAGGCTCTCAACTTCTCTACTAGCTTGGAGAAGGAGATGGAGCTCTTGCACTTGCAACTCACACAATGAGAGAGAGAGAGAGAGAGAGAGAGAGAGAGAGAGAGAGAGAGAGAGAGAGAGAGAGAGATTGGGGGAGAGTATACCCCCAAAGCTAGCCCCCTCCTTGCTTTGGTAGACCCCCTCTTCTAGCACTATCTTGCACATGGTTGGACCTCCTCTAGCTCCTACAATGAGGGCTCATCTCCCCATGTGTAGGGATACGCATTGACTTTTGAAACACCTTACCTCCTCAAGCACCTTAGTCATGGAGCACCTTAGCACCTCGGTCATTAAGCACCTCAAGCACCTTAGTCAGCAAGCATGACACGTAACTCAAGCTTGGGCCGGGTTCCCACCTCAAGCACAACCCTAGCTTACCTTATGTTAAAGGACTTTTAACACTACCATTGTAGGTCTTTAATGAAGCTAACCCTAATGTCCTTAAGCTCCATTACCTAGCCTTGCTCTTTGACATATCATCTCTCATTTGGACCCCTTTACCATTGGCCCCGTGTTGAGATAGCCCTAGATTACCTCAGGTCAAAGGACTTTTAACACTACCATTGGAGGTCTTTAATGAAGCTAACCCTAAGGTCTTTAAGCTCAATTAGCTAGCCTTGCTCTTTGACGTATCATCTCTCATTTGGACACCTTTACCATTGGCCTCGTGTTGAGATAGACCTAAAAGCACTTGTCTATATTCTAACCTTTGTTCTCGTTCATTATCCCACATTAAATGGTCAATTTAATATGAGAAAATCATTTGGGTTGGTTAGATATAATATTTTATGACAATTTCAACATTCATTTGTCAATTACCGTGATCAATGCAAAATTATTGACTTGAATTCTTTAATGAGCTTGCTAACACGCTTCTTACCTTGTTTGCATTGGTATATCCTACAATGATTGAACTCCAAGAGATTATATGTCAGATCAAAACATGGTCATGATCACATTCTTTTCAAGGAGCATCTGGCTAACAATGTCTTCGTGACTTGGATACACAACATGCAGTCTTACATCGAGAAACTTACCTTTAAAACGCAAGCATAGCTGACACACCTTGCTTTTCATCTAGTGAAATACCCCTTACCTCATTACAAAAGTGATTTACATCTTTAACCACTATTTTATGTCTCTTTCACTACAAGAGGTTGTGTGCTCTTGTGACGCTCTTAGCGACGGAAATACACTGGGTTTTTATAACCCCCGGCGTCGCTATAACCGTCGCTAAAAGCGTCGCTACGAGAGCGTCGCTATCTGCGTCGCTATAGCCGTCGCTATAGGCGTCGCTATATAGCGACGCTCATAGCGACGCCTATAGCGACGCAGATAGCGACGCTCTCACAGAAGAGTATAGCGACGCATATAGCGACGCTACAGAGCCATAAATAGCGACGCTTATAGCGACGCCTGAGAGAATATTTTTTTGGTGGCAGGGCATTGAATGCCCTGCCACCCATCAACCATATTGTACTTGATTCACTTTTTTAAAAAAGTGCAAAGGTAAATAATAGACCCAAAATAGTCACCCACAAGACGCATTGTTTGCAAAATTGACAATTGTACACATCATAGACAAACTGAATTGATTGGCAAATGTAATAATGACAATTGTACAACATCATAGGCATAAAGAATTGATTGGCAAAAGGAATTGCGGTGACAAATGTAATAATATACATGGTTCAAAAAGACGTATAAAATCCGTCTCATGATACATAAGCTATGAGAAACCCTAAACTAATGCTATCTAGCTACGGCTAAACTGACGTCGTTTAATCAGACGTCTCATCGCGTCCAAGCGGCGTATCTGTCGGATTCTGCAAAAAAAGACAATAAGACAGTTTTCAGTAAATATAAACATATAACGACATTTATAAAACAATACAAAAAATAAAAAAGAGTAAACCCTAATACTAACCATGCCGCCGCGAGAACTGAGAATGTCCATCAGGGCGTTTAAGCCCTTCCTGCCTGCGTACTCGCGCTCGTACGGTGTGGGATCACGTCCTGTCATCGACCACTGTCAAAACATACAAAGATTTCATTATGTTAGAACTAAAAAACTCATAAACCCTAAACTATCGAACATGCATAAAGAGCAATGTGAAAAGACTTACAAAATCGGCCTCAAATGATGCCCATCCACCGCTCCCCAAGTGGTGCGAGCTCTCTGCCTCTACTCGCGCTCTGGCTGCATCCTTTTGTTGCTTCCACTTGTTGGGATTCTCGCGCGCTGCTTTCTTCGCATTCTTCCAATCTTCTTTGGCCAGCCAATCTGGCCTATTCCACCCATTCTTGATTGCTTTTTGCACTTCGGAACGCTTGTGTTTGCAGTATTCGCGCATTCGAATCTTCATCAGGTCTTCATTGAAGCGCTGATCCCGTGTTGGAACGGGAAACTCATCATGAAGTATGCTGATGACTCTGTTTTTTAAATCACTTGGTACTTCACTCCATTTGTTTAGTATATAGTGTCTAAACAGCTGAGAGCAAAGACCACGCATGCGCGAGATCACCTTCTTGCCGTCATCATCCATGATGATGCCGCCGCTGATGTCGACGGAGTAAGGCAAGCCCTCTGGCCGGTGACGCGTGAACCTGGGTGTCCCGGCAGGGGTCTCTAGCGGCGTGTCGATGGGGGTACGGACGTCAGGTGTCTCCATCGGCGTCTGGGCGCCGAAGCGAGGAGTGTCGAGTGGGGTGGCTCCTGGCGGAGTAGGTAGAGGTGTGTAGCTTCTAGGAACAGTCAGCCGTGCAAAACCTGGCGTAGACGGCGATGCTGTGGCTGGTGTGGGGGCGAGCAAAGAAGGGGAGGGTAAAGAGCCTCGTCGAACACGAGGCGGTGTGGAGGCATCGGTGGCGGAATCCCCACAACAACCGCCACCGCCACCACTAGAGCGCCGGTGTCTAGACGAGTGTGACGCTCGTCTCGTCGACGCCGAAGCTTCGGAGCGCGCCGAATGCTCCGAAAGAGAGGGAGATGCGGATGGTGTAGGAACGCGCGATGATGCGCCAGAGCGATGACGCTCCACGTACCACTGTCTCTGCTGCGGTGACAAAGAAGAAAGAAACTCCTCATCATCCATACCTGCATTAAACACACGAATATTTAAACTTAATATTGAATGAATAGAGTAGACAATGACGCAAAGACCATTAAATACAATGACGTAATGACGCATATAAATACAATGACGCAACGAATCGAGTGATAGAAGAGGCAAGTCGAAAACTCAGAATTTTCAATCAAAAGATGTGAGCGCGAGTAGAAAAGAGCGTTACACACCATGGAAGCTACTTAGAGAGCTAGAGCTTTTACAGCACGGAGCAAAATTGTTCAAATACAATATTTGTGGCTTTAAGAGATCTCTCTCTCATCCTCGCATAACTCAGCATAACTTCCTATATCTATATAGAGCTCTCCGTTTAAACACATATCCTCTGTTTCGTTTTGTAGCTCCTCTGCATGCACCCCATATAGAGTAGTAGCATCTTGATGCTCGTCTGGCACCACCGCAGCGGCTTCTGATTGAGCATCTTCTCTGATCTCCTCCATTGATGTCGTTGTGATTGGCACATGGTAGCCTTCATACGTCCTTGCACTACGAGGGGCTACCTCTATGACGTACCACCAGTTTGATGTAGACTTTGTAGGATGAAATACTACCTGCCAGAGCCACATAACTTACATGAGAGCTTTCAAGCACATAACTTGTAAAAGGGGGATGTTAACTATTTATATACTTACTTGTTCACAATGCTCGGGTAGTACGAAAGTGTCTCTTAGGTCAGTCCATTTCTTAGTAGAATCCACCTCAAGAAAACCAGACTCTCCTCTACGCACAGTAGCGTTTCGACCCTCCATGATTATCTTGAACCATTGCACGTCGAACAAGTCGACAAAAAATCCTCTGTAATCGATCCTCAAAATCTCTTGCAGCGTGCCGAAGTAAGTGAGTTCCGCCACCACGGGATCTGCATCAGAGGAACGTCGTCGACTAGACTGTTCAAATTTTGCCATGATTCCACAATCTTGAGTAAAACGCTTTTTGTCGATTCGTTCCACCCTAAAATGTCGACCTTTACACCATGCTGCTGTGTATGACTTATACTACAACGAACAAAGATTATGAGTGGCCGTTCAAACGTTTATAAATAAAGTCACTTGCTAGTCGTACATTGCAAACTTACCTTGGTCGCGCAACCCCGAGAGTACTCCCACTCTTCTTCAGTCACTTCGTCACCGCATTGTTGTGCGCTTTTCAATTGGTTGTGCAACCATCTTAAGCTCATGAAGGTTGGTAGGCTCTCCAGAACCGCTGGATAGTGCATCGGTGGTCATCTTCCCCGTCTCCACTCGATTCGTGCCCTTTGTCGCTCTTGCTTTGCATCCTCATATTGTGAAATCCACTTTTGCATCACTGGATTGTGAAGCATGCAAAATCGGTTGATTTTAGCCTCTAGATCTTCCGTCATCTTCTTCTCAACACCGAGATTGCACATGACAATCCCAGATATGCGCTCATCATCTATGGTTCGCCATAGCGTGTCCCGGGATTTATCAAATCCGTCTAGCCACTCTCCAATGTACACTAGGGACTCTGATACCAACCAACCTTCTGCCATGCTACCCTCCGGACGTGCCTTTTGACGCACATATCCCTTAAGCGTTTTCATGAAACGCTCTAAGAAGAACATCCATCTGGAATGAACTGTGCCAGCTATTTCCACCTCATCAACTATGTGAATAAGAAGATGCACCTGAATGGTTAGCATTGTAGTAGGAAAATGTTTCTCAAACATGCACACAAGCTCCGCAGCATTTAGTTTGGCGAATGGTATGGAGTCTACGTTGATCTCCTTTTGTGAGATCCATTGCACCAGCTTTGCAAGTTTGTAGATTGTGTTACGGATGTCGAGAGACAAACATCCCTCAATGGCAACCGGTAAAATAAACTGTAAAGTATGTGCAGCAATGATATTAAAGTCCACATTTTATGCAATGATATTAAAGTCCACTATGAACGTACCTGACACATTTTATGCCAATCGTGTGACTTCAAACCGGTAAGCTTTCCTTCTTTAGTAAAACACGTTCGGAGCGAGTGCATTACGCCAGTGGGGGTCCGCAAAGATCGAATGGCCTCTTTTACTTTGCGTTCTTGGGCTCCTGTGAAAATCCATGGTGCTTTAGGAAGTTTTATCGATCCATCAGACGCTGTTTGCGGCCAATATTGCTCCATACGATCCACATTTCTAAGGTCAACTCTGGCTCCCAAAGTATCTTTCTTGCCGGTCAAATGGTCCCATAGTAGATTACCCACATTCTTGAATATGTGCATTGGATCGAGCAAGTGATTGATCACGAGTTGGGGCCAGTATGGTAACTCGTACCATAGAGATAGTCTCTTCATCCCTGGAGGCAATCCGTCATCGCACATCTCCTTCTGCTCTAACCATGCTTGTGCAGACATCCTTGGTGGCTCTCTTCCCAAAAAGCCGTCGCGTAACACATGATTCTCCGGAAGATACGCTTGATGACCTTCGTAGATTTGCTTCTTCAGTGAGGGTGCCCTACGTGCATTCAGTCTAGGTCCACATGTGACACATGCTCTGTATCCGCTTGTTTGAAGCCCTGCATGTATACACATGATAATAGATCAACTATGGGGAAAAACAAGATTTACAGTGTCTGAGAGAGGAGTGTCAATAGATCACCTGAGCATTCTGTTAGCCCGGGATAGTCATGCATGGTCCACATTAGAATACCTCTGATCAAAGCATTCCGTCGTCCTGTGTGTCGGCTCATATCCACCACCTCTATGCCAATCCACAATTGTTGTAGCTCTTCCAATAGTGGACGAAGATACACATCCATATTCCCCACTTTATATCGCCCTGGCACAATCAAGCTTTAGCCATAGGTGCCCCTTCTTCGTAGTCAACCACGGGGGAATGTTGTAGTTGACGATGACAACGGGCCATACACTGTAAGATGTTGATCTTTGACCAAATGGATTTACGCCATCCATAGCCAGGCCTAAGCGCAAATTTCGAGCTTCCCTGGCAAAATCCGACCATGTTCCATCTATATGTTTCCAGGCTGCGCAATCTGCAGGAATTCGTAGCACACCATCCGAAGATTTATTCTCCTCATGCCATGATGCTAGGGCGGCCATGGACTTACATTCGAAGAAATGCTTGATGCGAGGAAGCAAAGGAAAATGTCGCAAAACCTTTTGTGGAATTTTTGTCCCGTGGAGATCTACTCGATATCTTTCGGAATCACATTTCGGACACTTCTCCATGTCTGTGTATTCCCCTCTGAAAAGAATGCAGTCATTAGGACAAGCGTGGATAGAATTGTAATCCATCCCCAAGTTTCGCAAAATCTTTCTTGCTTCATCTCGGGAATCTGGCATCACATTGTCAGCTGGTAGAATGTGCTCTTTCAGCAATCTACACAACATAAAAATATGATACAGTCGTGTAAAAATCTATCAGATCATTATACATTTAGAGTTCTATTAAAGTAAACTAATTGTAATAGATCACCTGAAAAGCGCTGTGACGCTAGTGTCACTCCATCCAAACTTTGCCTGCATGTTGAGAAGAACCAGGAGTGCTTTCAATCTAGACATACGTGCTCCATTATACAATGATGTATCGGCTTCACTTTTCATATCATCATAGATAAGCCTTTCTGAATCCATGATCGTCTCGATCATTTCATCAATCTCGGGCTCAAACATTGCCTCGTTGGGAATGTGCTCTGCATGATCATCCCCCGAGCTGTCAGAGGCTACATCTTGTGGCCTCACATATGCTGCTTGACCAAAGCGCCTGCGAATACGTCTATTGGGTTGCAAGATTGCTGCTTGTTGGCCAGCGTCAGAGTCCGACGAGTTATAATTGGCAACAACTCGATCTATAATAAATGGATCGAACTCGCCAAATTCACGAACGTGCTGCAAAGAAACACGTCTTGTCCGTCGCACAGCATGCTTGCATTGATTACAAGGACATAAGACCCTCGTTGAGAGACAGGTGTTTCGGTTGGACGGTCCCACATCCTCGTCGCTACTCATAATGAGGATAAAAAACTTATAACCTGGACAACAAATTTTATATTCTATTGGCAATCTTCGTCTTATCTCTCTCTCTCTCTCTCTCTCTCTCTCTCTCTCTCTCTCTCTCTCTCTCTCTTTACCTCACATTCTCTAGTCATGTCCAATCCCCGCACACCTCGGTCTAGAGGTGCACGGAGATCAGAACCACCGGGTTATAATCTCGTCTTTATTGGTCAATACCTATATTTGTGGGTACAAGAAATCTAGACACCCACGTCTACATGATACTGCATGTAGTGGACAAAATCCCTTTGCCTCTTCTCTAGCTGTAGCACTTCACTTCATCTTAACATCTTTTCACAGTAGATCTTTTCACTGTTCGTCTAACTCTAAACCCTAAACCGTAAGTAATTCTTGCGTGGACTCGATCTAACGTAAATAAGCGTAAATCTAAATAAACGTAAATCTAACTAAAAATAAAGCTAAATCTAATTTAACGTAAGTCTAATGACTAGAGGTTGTCTAGATGGTCATTGTGTCGGGGATGTAGTGACTCTTGCCGCCCTGAAGATCCACCTTCTTCCCTATCTTCTGAAGACATTTCACCAGTACTTTTGTTACCATATACATGTGGTAGTGATGTGTGTGAACACACTAGGACCGCCGGGGCATTTTTTCCCTCTTTAGGAGGTTTTTTCCCCTGTGCATTGTATATACGCCCATCACTCTAGGGCTATCTATCTTTCCATTGCACACTAAGTAACACACTCTCTATTGTGTGCTTTGAGCTTCCTTCGTCTTCTCCAAGCTGTGTGTGTTTCTCTGCAACCCTAATTCCAACAATTGGTATCAGAGCAGGTCACGTCCTCCCGGGCTTAGTCGCAAGCTGCTCCAGCACACGCCTGCTCACTTTCTCCGATTTCAGTGAGCTTTGGCAAGCGTTCGTAGGTCGACAAATATTTTGGGAAAGCTCGAAGAGCTTGGTCTGCTCAGAATTTTGATTTGGGCTCATTTCGGCCTCCGTTTCCACTACGGGCAGTACTGCACAGGTTATTTCGTCATTTTGTGCAGATTTTCTGTCAGTGCCGTTTTTTGCATAACAGGTGCCTTATAGTCTTCTACGGTTTGTGCTATATAGCACAAGTTGTTCCTGCTCCATTTCTCCTATTTTCGGGCAGTTTTCACATCAGGTGCAGCATTTACCATGGCTGACAACAACAACACAGATGTGTTCAAGATGTTTGCTGCTGAGGACAGGTTGGATGGGGACAACTACCCTATGTGGGCTTATATGATGCAACACGTTCTTGTGTCAAAAGGTGTCTGGAACATTGTGCAGGGCATTGATGTACGTCCTGGTTCTGAAGATGTAGGCGATATTGAGGATGTTGCAGGTCTTGCTGCAAGGATTGCAGCTGTTAGAGTTGTTTTGCCTACAGCAGAACAAGCTCGTTGGGATGTTAAGGATGCGCAGGCTCATGCATTGATTGCGTTGTCTGTGAAGCGCACCATTATTCCTCACATCCGTTCAGCAAAATCTGCAAAACAGGCTTGGGATATTCTAGCAGGTCTTTATGCAAGCCGCAATGAGGCTAAAATTGCTTTGCTGCGTAAAGAGCTAGAGTCGAAGATTATGCATGAGGAAGATGATATGGACACTTTCCTTGCTAGTGTCAAGGATATCAATGAGCAACTCATTTCTACAGGTGAAGTCATTTCTGACAGTTCCCTTGTGCAGACTGTTCTTGATGTCTTACCAGATTCCTACCAGACTTTTGCTAGTACTTGGAGACTGATGACCCAAGGAAATCCTGAAGTTGTCAAGTTTGATGCATTATGCACATTGCTGTTGCAAGAGTCACTTTCTAGAAAAAACAGGACTAGGCAGCGTGCAGTTGAACAGGCTTTTATTGCTTCTCAAAGAAAGGGTGGTAACAGTAATGCAGCCACTTCTTATGGTTCTGCTGCGAGTGGCAAAATTTCTGTTCCTAATGCTTCTGCTGGCAGCATTTCGTCTGGCAATTCTGGTGATAAGGGCAAAAAGAAGATGCGTTGCCATTATTGTAAAGCCAATGATCACTTGATCAAGTCGTGTCCTAAGTTGAAGGCCAAAGAGGCTAAGAAGAAAGAGGGTGGTTCCACTGCAAATGCTGGTTCCACTACAAATGCAGCCATTGTTGAGTCTTCTGTGAAAGGAGATTGTGATGCTGATGTTGATGCAGAATGGGCTTTTAGCGCAGAGTGCACTTACAATCCTGCTGTCCATGATGCATGCTTGTCAGTTGCTGCAGATTCACATGTGTGGTATTTTGACAGTGGTGCTACAAAGCACATTACCTCACATCGTGAATTGTTTACCTCTCTCGAGTCTGTCCCTCATGGGAATTCAGTCACTTGTGCCAACAACGCCTCTTATCCAGTTCAGGGAGTTGGAAAGATTGTGCTCACTGCTGCTAATGGCAGTTCCTTCACACTTGTTGATGCACTTTATGTACCTGGGATCAAGAAGAATCTCTTGTCTGTATCCGCACTTGCTAGACTTGGACTTGTAGTCAAATTTGTGGATGACAGATGTACAGTTCATGATCTCAGTTTTGGTGATGAAATTGTTGCATCTGGGCTTTTGTGCCGTCGGCTGTATAAGCTCACTTTGTATGACAAGTGTGGACAAAATTTTGCAAATGCTGTTGCAGATTCAAGGGCTATTTCAGATGCAAAACTTTGGCATGCACGTTTTGGTCATCTGAATTTTGCCAGTTTGCTGCGTTTGCAGAAATCTGATATGGTTGCTTCTTTGCCGCCTCTTGAAGCACCTATCAAACATGTTTGTGAAGGCTGTATTCTGGGTAAAATGCAGCGTTCTAAGTTTCCAAAGGATGGTTCAGTTAGGGCCACATGCAGGTTGCAGCTTGTGCATAGTGACGTTTGTGGGCCCATGCAAACTCCGTCCTTGGGCAATTACCTGTACTTCGTGACTTTCATTGATGATTACTCCAGGCATGCGTGGGTATTTCCGCTTAAAGCGAAGTCGGAAGTTTTTATGTGCTTCAAACAATTTTTGGCTATGGCTGAAAATGTCTCAAAATGTACTATGGGCACCCTCCGTTCCGATCGAGGGGGGGAGTATATGTCTCATGAATTTAATGCATTTCTGGCTAGTCGTGGGATAAAACACCAATGTACAGTGCCTTATACACCTCAGCAAAATGGTGTTGCTGAGAGGAAAAACAGGTCACTAACGGAAATGGCACGATGTATGGTCAAAAGTCAAGCTTTGCCGCATTCTTTTTGGCTTGAGGCCATCATGTGTGCCACTTATGTACTTAACAGGTGTCCTACGAAAGCTTTGCAGTCTATTACTCCATATGAAGCATGGCATGATAGAAAACCTTCTATTGAGCACATACGTGTTTTTGGCTGTTTGGCATATGCTTTGGTGCCACAAGTGCAGCGCAGAAAATTGGATGATAAGGCTGTCAAATGTATTTTTGTTGGTTATAGTGCTGAAAGCAAAGGTTACAGGTTGTATCATCCACAAACAAAACGTATTTTGGTTTCACGGGATGTAGTGTTTGTGGAAGATTCTGTTCAACCCTTGCTGTCATGTACTAGAGACAGTAATGTAAGCTCACAGGACATCTATGACACTTTGTTGCCTCTTTTCAGTGGTGGAAATACGAATGTAAGTTCCAATGAGGCAAATGTACAGCCTATGGGGGTTTCTGAAAATGTTTTAGAACAGCCTATTACTGATGCAGATGTACATGATGTACTTGATGAGGAAAGGGCTGAAAATGAGCAGGCTAGAGGTATGCCAAAATGGCTGGTGCACACTTTGCGTGACAGTAAATTGGATGCACCTTTATCTAGTCGTACTCGTTCAGGCTCTCGCCATGCATCTTATGCATCAGATTGTTATGCTTTGGCTATGTCTAGTTTACATGATGTTGAGGAGCCTCTGTCTTTTGATGAAGCACAGAATTCAGAAAATTGGATTGCTGCCATGAAATCAGAATATGATGCACTTATAGAGAATGACACATGGACTTTATGTGATTTGCCTCCTGGCAAAAAGGCCATTGGTACGAAGTGGGTTTACAAGTTGAAACGCAAGCCGGATGGTGAGATCGATCGCCATAAGGCTCGACTTGTTGCAAAGGGTTATGCACAACAAAAAGGCATAGATTATGAAGAGACTTTTGCTCCCACTTGTCGTATGACTACTGTGCGTTTTCTATGTGCATTGGCAGCTCATTTTGGTTGGGATGTACATCAATCAGACATTGTTACTGCTTTCTTGAATGGTGACATATTTGAGGAAGTTTATGTAACGCAGCCTCGCGGTTTTGTCATAAAAGGACAAGAGGACAAAGTGTGAAAATGTAAGAAGGCTTTGTATGGGTTGAAGCAATCTCCTCGTGCTTGGTATGAGAAAGCTGACACTCATTTGGTTAAACGAGGCTTTCGTAACAGTCCAACATAAAGCACATTGTATGTAAAGCGTGAGGATGATGTATTTCTCATTGTGGTTCTTTATGTTGATGATTTGCTGATCACTGGACCAAATGAGAGACATATTGCTGAATTTAAGGCTGATTTGAATGCTACTTTCAAGATGAAAGATTTGGGGCTGTTGCATCATTACTTGGGTATACAGTTTAAGCAGTGTGATGGTGGTATTGCCTTGTGTCAGAAAAGTTACATAGAGACATTGCTATGTAAGTTTGGACTTGAGGATTGCAAACCTATTGCCACTCCCATGGAAACAGGTTTGAAGTTGAGTCTACATGATGCTGGCGATCCTGCTGATGTCACTCTTTACCAAACTGCTGTTGGCTGCCTCATTTATGTATGCAACACGAGGCCAGATATTCAGTTTGCAGTCTCGCAGGTCAGCAGATTTATGCATAGCCCAGGGTCTAAGCATTGGCAGGCTGTCAAGAGGATTTTCCGCTACCTTAGTGGCACTTTACATCTTGGCTTGTTTTATCCCAAGGGGGGATCATTGCCGCCAGACTTACATGCTTTTTCGGACTCAGATTGGGCTGGTTGTTTTGACACGCGAGTGTCCACAAGTGGTTTTTGTTTCATGCTTGGCAGTTCATGTATATCATGGTTGAGCAAGAAGCAACCTACTGTGGCCACTTCGAGTTGTGAGGCTGAGTACAGGGCAGTCTTCACAGCTACGGTTGAGTGTGTATGGCTCAGACGCCTTATGGCTGACTTGGGTGTTGGACAGGACACTGCCAACACTATCTATACTGACAGTCAGAGCGCATTGGCAGTTGCGAGGAACCCAGTTTTTCATGCTCGCACAAAGCACATTGAGGTGCATTACCACTATGTCAGGGAGAGGCTCTCAGCAGGAGAGATCAGCTTGGCTTATGTGCCAACACAGGACAACCTTGCAGATCTTTTCACAAAGGCATTGTCTCGTGAGAAGCTTGAAGCTTTCCGCAAAGCTTTGGGCTTACTCCCCTTTGTGGACTGATCCTGTCCTCAGGGCATGGCACTTCCCTTTACTCATGTGCCAGCTCTCGTTCACCGCATCACTCCAGGGGGGATTTGTTACCATATACATGTGGTAGTGATGTGTGTGAACACACTAGGACCGCCGGGGCATTTTTTCCCTCTTTAGGAGGTTTTTTCCCCCGTGCATTGTATATACGCCCATCACTCTAGGGCTATCTATCTTTCCATTGCACACTAAGTAACACACTCTCTATTGTGTGCTTTGAGCTTCCTTCGTCTTCTCCAAGCTGTGCGTGTTTCTCTGCAACCCTAATTCCAACAACTTTTGGATCGACGGAGCCCACCATGAGTGAAGGCAGCAATACCCTATATTCCATTGAGGGCTGTCTTCACCCGCTTCATGCAGGCATCGCAGTCTATGGAGACCCGCATCTAATCTAATATAACGTAAATCTAAATCTAGCTTAAATAAACGTAAATCTAGTTAAAAATAAACCTAAATCTAATTTAATGTAAGTCTACATATAACCTAATCTTTAACGTCTTTTAAGATAGTTTCCTACGACGTTATAACTCTCTTCTTCCTGTGTGTGTGCGCGTGTGTGGATGTGTGTGCCAATAAAAAGAGATAAATGGTATAACCTTTCTATCACCCATGCCAAGTATGATAGATTGATTATGCCATTTCTCTCTTGAATAATAGGTCTTCAGTTCAGTTCCTCGTCGGCTAGATCTTTAGGTCTTTTAATTTTAATTAGTTTCCTACGACGCTCCCTTAGTTTCTCTTTCTTTCTCTCTCAATGTGTGTGCGTTTTTTTGGATCGTATGCATGTTTTCTTTCTCTTTTCCTCTCTCAATGTGTGCGTTTTTTGTTTATGCATGTTCTCTCTCTCTTTTCCTCTCTCAATGCGTGCGTTTTTTGTTTATGCATGCTCTCTCTCTCTTTTTCTCTCTCAATGTGTGTGTGCATTTTTTGTTTATGTATGTGTGTGCGTTTTTGCACTCTCTCTCGCTCTCTCTCTCTCTCTCTCTCTCTCTCTCTCTCTCAAAAACACTATGTGTGTGTGTGTATGTGTGTGTGTGAGAGAGAGAGAGAGGGAGAGAGAAAGAGGGGAAGGGAACATGAGAATGAGGAGAGGGAAGGAGCATACCTGGCTCTCCTTCCTCTCCTCGTGTGTGTGTGTGTGTGTGTGTGTGTGTGTGTGTGTGTGTGTGTGTGTAAAAGAAAAAGAGAGAGAGAGAGAGAGAGAGAGAGAGAGAGTGAGGGAGAGCGTTACCTGCTCTTTGCTTGAGGGCGCCGAAAAACTCAGATCTGAGATCTGAGTTTTTGGATGCGCTCGGTTATTTTTTTTACCCCAGCTGGCGTCGCTATGAGCGTCGCTATAAGCGTCGCTATGAGCGTCGCAAATTTCTTTGTAAATTTGCGACGCTCATAGCGACGCTTATAGCGACGCTCATAGCGACGCCGGGAATTTTTTTTTTTAGCGTCGCTGTGTGAGCGTCGCTAATATGAAGAGCCTCTTGTAGTGAC
This sequence comes from Adiantum capillus-veneris, assembly GCF_014529385.1. Lineage (NCBI taxonomy): Eukaryota > Viridiplantae > Streptophyta > Polypodiopsida > Polypodiales > Pteridaceae > Adiantum > Adiantum capillus-veneris. The sequence continues at coordinate 130,527,853 of NC_140952.1, forward strand.
TAGGGAGATAGCACCGTGGCAATCTTGCATATCCGAAGCTTTTGGTATATCCTCCCTAAACTGTGTATTGATGATTACACAAGCAATGGCTAAATTCTCATATTAATGACGAAGGAACAACTTTTTGAGTAAAAGGGACTAGTTTAAGTGACCTTGTGCAAAGTTGGGGAATATCATTGTAAGGGCAATCTAAGTTGAAGATCTTGTAGCTTCAACTATATTTATTTGATCTATAGATGCTCGGTACCTCCATCAACAAATCATTGAGCCTTTACACTCGAGCAACTATGTTTTGGTTGCTTCCAAGCACCAAGCCCATTCCTAATTCTCATGCATTGAATGTTGTTTTGTGCCACCTCCTAGAAGCACCTAGAAGAGCTGACCAAATGAGATAATAATTAAACGATGGCATCATCTTGGTTATTCTCATAGCTTTGCCAAACTACCTTGCTTGCCTAAAAAGGTCGATCATGAAAGTGTGGTGCTCATTGTCAGGTATAATGGCATATTGTCCCTCCATGCTATTGAAGAGAATTTGGCCCTCATCGAGAAAATGGGAGTGATTGCATGCATTGATCACACTAAGAAAAGTGATTGCAATTAGTGGGGACCCCTTGTGTTGCATCCAACAAAAATAGTTCATAGCTTCCTCTTGTTGGGCCTCCTAGAAGAGCACTTCAAGAGACTTCATATGATGATAAATCCTCACTTTCCATCTAGTTAAAATAGCTTATAGCTTCCTTTCCACATCCATGTTGGTCATGTACTACAGTCAATACACTATAAGTGAAGCGTTTCATACAAATTTCTCATCAAGAACTTTTGGTGCTTTCATAAGGGCACCACATTTGGCATACATATCGACCACAACATGCCTCTCTAATAGTGCTCAAATAGTAATCTCATCGTGAATTCTCTCACCCAAGTGGAGATTGTGTGCACACTTTCAAGGTGCAAGAATAGATGCTTGTATTTGGGGATAGACCGACCTTTTCTTCAACCCAAAGTTTTCTCGCCACAACCATGTTGGGCATATCTTGCAATCAACATACTCCAATGGACAACATCTTGGAGAGGAGGCCCATCAAGAACATTTTTGTGCTTTCATTAGCACATTTGGCATACATATTGACCCAAGCACTGCCAAAAACACATCTATCTCTTTCTCCAACAACTCATGACTAGCAATCTTATCTTGAATTCTCTCACCCATGTAAACATCTTGTGTAAGGCAACAGGCCTCCAAGGTGCAAGTATAGGTGGTTGCATCTAAAGAGAGGCCTTCCCTTTGTTAGGATTAAAATCTCTGTGTGGTTAGTCTCCTAAGTCAAGCAAAATAAACACCACCAATTTGATTGGTTGCAGTATGGTATGGCTAGAGTCCGTTTATGCATGAAGCCTTCAAGGCTTTATATACATGTAATAGTTCATATTTTGAATAGAGAGCCAATTTTGGGCGTGAAAGTCTCTGTCGATATTTGCTCATGGTATTCTTCTCCATCTCCTATCTATGGTTGTTGAACACTTTACATTTGATAAAATCAGCTTCCTTGCCACAACCGTGCTGGGCATATCTTGCAAAACGAGTTTCGAGAGACGACATTTCGGACAAAAAGTTCACGAAGAACCTTTTGTGCTTTCATAAGGGCACCGCATTTGGCTTGCATATTGACCAAAGCATTGCCAAGCACAACATATTTCTTCAATACCCCATGAGTAGCAAGATCATCATGTATTCTCTCACCCATGTGATGGTCTTGCATAAGGACATATGCTTTTGAGGTGCAAGCATACGTGATTGTATTTGGAGAAAGGCCTTCCCTTTGCATCTAGTTAAAACAACCTAAAGCTTCCTTAACACAACCATGTTGAGCATATTCTGCAATCAACATGTTCCAAGAGATGACATTTTGGACATAAATCTCATCAAGAACTTTATCTGCCTTTGTAAGGGCACCATGTTTAGCATAGATATTGACAAAAGCATTGCCAAGCACATGGTTCTCCAACAGTAATCTCCTTGTGAATTCTCTTGTCCATGTGAAAGTCTCGGGTAGGGCCATAGGCTTTCAAGGTGCGAGCATGGGTGATTGCATTTTAAGGTATTTCCTTTGTGTATGATGAAAACAATCTAGGCTTCCTTATCACAACCATGTTCAGCATACCCTACAATCAAGTTTCTCCAAGAGATGATGTCCCATAGAGAATGCCCATCCAAAACTTTTCGGTGCTATCATGAGGATACCACATTTAGCATATGCACTCACCAATCTGCTCACTAAACATGTATTTTTTAAAGCAACCCACTATTGCGGAGCTAAGTGTGTATCCTACGGACTTAGTGAAAATCCTTCTTTATATCTCTTTAGTTTGGTCAGAAAAGAAAATCCCGTTCCTATTGACTTCTTGTCATGCCCTTCCTATCTATGCTTCACTTATGTAGTGAATATTTTTATCAATGGATTTTCCATCGCTCTATGGACACAAGACCTATAGCTTGTGAGTCGTGATGCTTTTCAGGGTTGATGTGCTAATGCATTTTTGCTTACTATAATTGTGATTGCTTTTGGAGAAAGAGGGGCTCTTTTTATCATAGAGTGGTACGTGTGGAGAGGAGAGAGAGAAAATTTGAATGTAGATAATAAGCTAACAAAGTAGCCAATTTGTGTGTGTGTGTGTGTGTGTGAGAGAGAGAGAGAGAGAGAGAGAGAGAGAGAGAGAGAACGAGCAAGCGAGCGCATGCCGTAATTTGCAACTAAAGAAAGGCACAAGAAGTTTTGGACAAATTCTCACAATAATTCCCACATCGTGACTTACCGAGCAACATCATGGGCTTCTGTGAGGGAGGTGCCGCATACCTAGCTAGGTATGCGGTGCCTCTCGAGCAGGAGCTCATGATGTTTTGCATTGTATGAAAAACACTCAGAAAGACTCCGTTTTTGTACATTTAGAAAAATTTTAAATCTTCTTGTGAGGATAGAGAAGAGGGTCCTGCAGAAGGAAGAAAGCGAGCACTTTCCTACAAAACAAGAATAGAGAGGGTTGATTCAGAGCTCATCATCAACATGCCATCAATAAATTGAGGAGTCAACAGATGGTGAACACTCAAAAGAGACACTTTTTCATAAAACCAAGAGGCTAAAAGAAGATTATGGCTTGTTGTTCCTGGATTTAAATGTCGACGTCCACGTGATGAAGAAAGTTCAACACTCAAAAGCTAATTGGAGAGGGTGTTGGTCAATTAGAGATTGATATATTGTAAAGATTCCCCCTTCATGCCCCAAAAATGGACCTTTAAATTATTAGATTGAGAGATGCCTTTTTTTTTCTACCACATGTGGCCTATATTTTTTGAAGGCATGTTTTGATGAGCTTCCAACGTGTGCAAACTTTGAATTTGGGATGTCGTTCTTGCATTGCACTTATTGCCAAGCATGTCCCCTAACATGAGCAAGGTAAACATGAGCAAGGTAAAGAAGCTAGAGGTTGATATTAAGCTGTAGCATATGCCTAGTACAAGCAAGGCCTCGGTGAATGCTCGCATCTTCAAAGCATGGGGTATTATGAAGGAAGTTGATATGGGCAAACAAACTGCCGGTGAGATTTCAATAAGAGGCTCTTGGGAAAAAATGTTTATGCATCACCTTGCTTTGCTTGACATGTATGTCAAATCTAATGTACCATAGAAAGCACGATATGCTTGTTATGACCATTTGTCGAAGACATGGTCTTTGAAAATGTGTCAATTCTAGGAAATGCCAATAAGGGCATGGCCACATGAAGGAAGACTGAAGGCATGCGGCATTATGCAAGAAGTTTCCTAACTAAACATGTGCTTTATTCAAGAAATGAGGTTCGGTGAACATATGCATGATGCGGTTTTTAGCAAGGGACAATGCCACAAAGTTGTGGTCCATGCTTGTGTGAACGTGGTATACATTCACAAGAAATTTTTCTTTTTTTCTTTGTGATCTCTTGGAGGTTTGCAAGGTATGTTGTTAGAAGATCGAGGACCTCAAGGATTTGAGGTCCTCGATGTCATGATGATTCCATCAAGATGTCATGCAGGTCCAAGAGCAAGCATGTGCTGGATGGGGACAATGTCCAAGGCTGAGTACTTGGAGAGTATTCCCAAGGCGAAAGCATAGGATTTGCTTCACAAATTTTATGTCCAAAATGTTACTAATTGGATTGTATTGTCTACAGGTTGTACTAAACAAGGGGGCAAAAGTACTCGGCTATTTTCAATGAAGTCTTTGTCCAAATGCAATCATGTATGCTTGCATCTTGAAGGCATGTAGCATTACAAAAGAGGTTTTGACATGCACAAACATTTAATTGCTTTGACCAACGTGTATGCCAAGTGTGCTTTATTCTCGATGAGCTTCTTCTTGGATATGTTGTCTCTTGGAGTGCCTTGAAGATGTACCAACAAGTACAGGGGCGAAGAAGCATTGGGTGTGCTCAGTGAAGAGATTCTTTTAATTGTTTGCCAAAGTGTAGTGGTAGAAGTAGCATTGTGACTAAACCACAGTGGGTGTCCTTAGAGCCCCTCACTTTTACCACTAGGCCAACTCCCCTTGAGTGGGTGTGGATGAGTGGACGCAATCCCGTAAAACTAATCGAAACGAATTAGCTTGGAATGGCTATAAAAAAGGAAGTAGGCTGATGAGGTTGGAAAGGCAAATAAAAAGGGAGTACTACAAAAGTATTGTATACATTTGCGTTTGTGATATTTTATTGTTGGAGGCAACAGGTCACATATTAGTAGGAAGTAGAATAAAATAGATATTTTGAGAGTGTGAGAACAAGCTTTTAGCAAATATTTTTTGAATTAGGTCTAGACTAGTCCACATTACATTCAATCTAGTTGCTAAAAAAAAAAATTCTAGCACCTCATTTTTATGGCGAATGTATATTGGAAGGCAAAAGAAACAAGGGAAGCTTGTAACAAAGTTGGAATAGCAATATGTTTTTAGTGACAATTTACACTCTAAAATTTCCCAAAAAAACAAAAAACAAAAGGTTATGACTAATACAATGGAAATATCACTCATGCCAAAGGTTTATATGGGTTGTGTGAGGGGAAGGACCTAGGCAAAAGGTGTGACCGGTCGAATGTGAGTGTAGGCTACAATAATGAGTGGAGGCAAGTGGCCCATAAGGCGAGCAAGGGAGAATACTTCTGCGTCTTAATGTGTTGAAACTTGCATTGCCTTTTTTAGAGCGTAGTCTTGTTAATGCGGATGAAGATAAAAGCTTTAAAGCTCGTGTTGTGATGAGACCGATGAAGTAGATAAACCAAATTATGAATTTTAAGGGTGGCGAGACAGACAATGAGACGGTGGTCCGTCAGGATGTGACATGAGGTGGTGAGAACATATTGCTAAGTGCGGATCGGGGACAGGGTTGGGGAAGAATAAATGGGAGGGGAATAGATGCCTTCATTTTTTTTTATAAATATTTTGTGTGGGAGAGAGTGAGTGTGGGTGCGCGTGTACGTGCGTGTGCGTTTGCGGAGAGACTGGATAGGCCATCGCTAGAGCTGAAAGTGTGTTATGGCGGTGGGGCTAGCTAGCGTGAGGTGGAGTCGATAAGCTTGAAGGCGGGCAGGTGGTCGACGGTGGCGGTGATGGAGTAGCGCTCCAGTGTGAAGGACTCGTAGAGCGTGGCCGCCACCTTCATTGCGTCAGCATAGGCGGGCATACGAGCCGCCTTCTCCGCAGCTGCCCTCGACTCCCACACGCTCGCCTCCAGGCACTGCCTGTGAGCATTCGGTCGCCCCGCCCAATACTGCAATCATATAAGAGACTCTCTCTCTCTCTCTCTCTCTCAACACCCACACACACACACACACACAAGCACAAGAAACCCAAATTCACAGCAGCTCTCTCTCTCTCTCTCTCTCTCTCTCTCTCTCTCAACACACACACAAGCACAAGAAACCCAAATTCACAGCAGCTCTCTCTCTCTCTCTCTCTCTCTCTCTCTCTCTCTCTCTCTCTGCCTGCTTACCCTGACCAGGCCGCCGCTCTTCCTGGCTTCTTCCAAGGCGACGTTGTTGATGCGGGTGAGAGTGGCCTCATCGGTGCCTCTCTTGCGCACGGATCGAAAGGCTACCACATGGAAAGAGGAAGCCTCAGTGAAGCCATACTTCTCGAACACCTCGTTCCAGTTGAAGCACAAGAACAAGGGCGCTGTCAGCGGCGCCGAGTACACAATGGGGGCCGCCTCCAACTCCTGGAATGCGTGCTTGCAGGCTTCCTGCATATTGAATGCCAGGAGAGAGAGAGAGAGAGAGAGAGAGAGAGAGAGAGCACGCAAAACCTTGCTCTAAACCTTCAGCTCATCATCCTCTATAACTATCTCTCACACAGACAATTGTCTCTTTCTTTTTTTCCCAATGATCTTGGTTGTGCCCCCTTTTAAACCTTAAAAAGCAGCAACGGAGTGGACTATTTTGTGTAGACTCGCAAGCATGCGCTTTTTATACCTTAAAGCCTTTCCATATCACTGCCTCTCACGGCCATACGTATCCAAAGGCGGGCCCGCCATTTCCTTCTCTGATAGCTACTTGTCACTATAAAGACTTGAAAAAAGAGAGAGAGAGAGAGAGAGAGAGAGAGAGAGAGAGAGAGCTCTCTTTTGATAGGCACCTTTGCCCTTCAAATTTTCAAGAGTTTGCAACTTTTCATGCATCACAGTGTGTTTTTTAAAGGGTGGCTCACATTTGATCAAAATACTCCCCAAAGGACCCCATATACTTTCATTTTTGGGGGATACATGCATGCACTCATATGGGCACAATGCAAGTGAACCCCCAAAGTATGCACATCAACACACTCCCACACACATTCGTCCTTTGTATCATATTATTTCAATCCTTGGGCATGTCATTCAATGAACAAACACTTGTCTAGAAACTACTAACTACGATCGTAACACTGGAAGTTGGAAGGTGGATTGGTAGATGACAGAAGGAAGGCAATATACATGTACTCATCAATACGTTCCGTTCTCTAGCAAACAAGCACATGGCTATAAACACATGGTTGTCTCTTGCTTACACAACACACACACACACACACACAAACATTCTCCCCCTTCTTAGAAGTTTGACTTTTTCAGTAACTATTAACACGTCCAACAAACATCCTCTCCCCTTTATGAATGTAGCTTACAAAACCCCTTGTGAAGCAATGTACGCAAAATGCCCACATAATTATGGGTGAAACCTTGTCCTCTTGCTTCTAATTGTCTGGCATCCATATTTTGTCTAAAGCTACATGAAAGTCTATGCACGAGGAAAAACATAATAACATATGTAAACCCTCTAATGTACAGTTGTATAGATGGGAATCTACATGCCCCTCCCTTTTCTAGAGTCAAATATAGTAGTCTTATGATGGCGATAGAATCCATCCACATTCACACCAAATCCTTTGAAAACTCAAGATGAAGAGTTTAGGGTTTGGTTTTGCGATAGTTCAACATTTTGATTAATTGTTTACATAAGCCAAAGTTTTACTATAGTTTGACATTTTGATCATTTGTTTACACTATCCATCTTCAATTGAAGAAGATTTAAGCACCTTTTACTAATCTCTTGGCTCCTCAAAGCAAATATTGTGCTTGCGGTTTTATAATATACTTTTTTTTTCTATGATAATAAGGTATTTTTTTAAAAAAACCATCTTTGAAACTTGTCTCTAAAATTAGCTATAATGGACAAAGTTTTTTTGTGGAAATTGGACACCAACCATATGCTTTCAAAGGAGACTGGTAATCTTTTGTCTCTAAGAAGAAGGTGATGGGCTTTAAGCGCAGCCACTATTGGTTCAACCTTTGAGACATGTGGGTGTGGGTGAGTGGGCACAATCTTGTAAAACTAGTCAAAGCAAAGCTTGAACTGCCCCCAAAAAAAAAGAGTAGAACATAAATTCTTGTGGGCATCTTTTTCCTTTTTTTTAAAAGATAAACTTGTGTCCTATCTAGTCCTTGAAATTGAGAGGAGTGCAAGCTAATTTCCCTAAGACTTGCATGGTCACACTACATATTCTCATTGGATTCATTAGTTGATTAATGCTAGATGCAAATGCTAAATTTTGGACTCAAGCAATGTATTTCAATGACAGGGTTACTAGGATGTGGAAAGGGAAGTGATGATTTGTGCCATGTACTCTGGCCACAAACATGTTGTGTTGAGGGTCCTAATCACTTTGACAAGAATACAAGCATGTGGAAAGCAAAGTGGTCTACATGTCTACATGTTAAGCCAAAGTTAGACAAGATCGTCACTTAGTGGATGGATTCTTGATTTGAAATGTCTGGCATGCTACTGTCAGCCACATTCAATCACCATAAGAATGTCAGGATGTGGCAAGGGTGTGGTCGGCATGTTTGTCTTGTCAAGCCAAACAAATCTTGTGTTCAGGCTTATAGTCAATCCAAGACTCTTGTTAACTTCATGGCACTATTGACTGTGGTGTGAATTATGAAGGAGGTTATACTCTTCTTTGCCATATGGAGTTAAGTATGATGGAGGTTATGCTCTTCTTGGCTATGTTGAGGTTGATTGAGTTCACGCTCAGAGATTCACTTTAGGCTAGTGATTTGCACTGGGGTAATGGACTTCAGCTTTGCACCTTGGAAGTCTTTTGAAAGGTTATTTTCCAAACACTATCAAAATACTCTCTCAAGCAAGCACATGATTAATTGGATTTTGAAGGAGGGCCTATCATAATTTTATATGCACATGGGTCTCATGAACATCCACTCCGCTCCATTCAGAGTGTTCCCTCCCCACAACAAAAATGTGCATCTTTTCACCATAAATCGTGCACACCGTAGTGAAATTCAAGCTTGCCACGTTGTCAATATTGAGGAGTGCAGGCTTTTTTCTTTGAAAGGTGTTCAACAACTAAAATCAGAAGTGTAAACAACAATAGCCTATTTCTTGTGAATTAGCAAATCTCCCATCTATTTGCATGAGATTTCTTCCTTGCACAAGTCAAATGATGATTGCACCAGAGGACAAAAATAGATTTTCTTAAGTATTCTATTAAAAACAACTAGAAACCTAAAAGCAAGAAATGGGCTGGCAATTTGTAGAGATTGCAAGAGAGTCCAAGATTATTTTGTCTTCATGTGATTCAAGATTCAAACAAAGGGGAACATCACGATTGAGATTCAAAAAATACTGGAAGCTTCAAAAAAGTTGTAACCTGTGACTAGAAGGTGGCATGTATGTGATGGACCAAATCTTTATATTGGTCTCTTGCTAATTTTCCTCCATCAAGGGGGGCTAGCTTAGTTGGAAGTGGGTTTCACTTGTATCACCAAGGTAGTGGTTCAACCCCCACTAAGCGCCCTTGGCAATATCTCAAGGCAAAAGATGGTCCCGAGTGCTCGGCTGATGCACGATGTTGGTGGAATAAAAAAATGCTACGTCATCATTTAACAAAAAAAAGCTAGATTTGACTATCCCCTTTCAAGAGAGCCAAATCTAGTCCTCTCAAATTTTCTCATGTAAGTGCCAGCATCAATTTTCTATATACACCACCACATAGTTCCTCCATAATAGATGTATCTTATTGTAATATTATTGAAAAAAAAATCTCTTGATGAGGGTGACGAAAGTATGGGGAGTAAAAAAATTCCTTGGAGCTTTTGGTATTAGATTTATAAACTTAGAGAGATAAATACCAATATTAAATTGTTGATCAAAGAATTTATTCAATCCGTGTATGCAACAGTGGTAGAAGAACACGTCACTCTTTTTGTACTCCAAAAATTAGAATATGTGGAGCTGTGTGGCTTCAAGTGGATATGAAATAATGAAGAGCATGGTGTCTCTTTATCAACGATTCTCAATGTGTCTTGTAGTGAAATACTAAAAAAAAGTTTGAACGAAGAGAATCAATGCTAGGGTTGTAGTGGAAGAGATTTTTGACCTTATTCTTGTTGATTGATGCATAGAATTTGCCTCATGGAGGCATCCCAAGTTAGTTCGTACCACTTCTCTCTTCCAGCACAAGATTGGCACCTTTGAACACAACGAGATTGTGTGTGCACATGAACATACACATGATCCTCTAAATAGGCACATAAGCATGCGAGGTGATACACACACACATTCTCTCTCTCTTTCTCTCTCTCTCTCTCTCTCTCCACTCGCACATATATGTATATATAAACACACACACACACACACATTTGTACGTGTCTTATTATTTTAATGTATTTTTACATGACCATGTATGTGTGGAGATATACACGTCTGTATTTCTATATATATATATCTAAATATATAAACAAATCTATATTAGTGTATGAATGTGTGCATCAATGTATGAGTTGGGCATAGTAGAGTGCACATGCTACTAACTAAGGTGGTGATCATGCGAGGCTCAATTATCAGTAACTCAAGGCATATAACTTACACCACAATGTGGTCACGCGTATCCTATTGGGTTAACTTAGTACTGTTGAGAGCCTTTTGTAACTGTGCCGATTTTGGCATAGTTGCACTAAGAGGTGTTTGTAATACATTTAATGTGGGCATCTTTCAAAGGAATCGACGTTCTCTCTTTAGATCCTCTCTCTTCTCTACCTGCTAGCAAAGGTTATATCCTCCATGTAGATTTTTTGGACTGCCATATGCAAGTAATCGTTGATAACTGTGCTCACACATGATCGTGACCATGGCTTAGTTATCACTCATTTAATGTGCAGAGGCCTAGTAGCCTCAGTTACCCAAACTGATAACTGAGCCCTCGTGTGACCATAACCTAAGCTATCAAAACTCTGAAGGAATATACTAGCAACTTGCGATGCATGTTGATAACTATCACAACTTGGAAATTCGTGAAATCAGACATGATAGTCTTTACTCGGATGGCCATTCCTCTATGTGTATTTGTTTTATTGATGTACATGTAATGCAAAGGATGGTATGTGTATAGCTTGTGATAAAGATTTGTAGTCATGCCCATACAATTATAAAGTGGTGAAGTGTATGGAGCCTTGGTGTGTTGAAATTCGAAGTATTTACATTATGTTGGAGAGAGAGAGAGAGAGTAGGTTGGAAGAAGGTAGGACAAGTGGAGGAGGGTTGAGCAAAAATATAATTTCTTTATAATTGTGAATGGGGCTCATAGGCAACAAATATTAGTAAGTATTTACGATGCTAGCCCAAGATTCACCAACGCGTCTAGGCTACATATGATAAGAATTTGTGCACCTTGAAATGATGGCAAGCAGCTACAACAGATGCGCTCTCTCTCTCTCTAATGCATGGTTGTTCGACAAGTAGTGAAGCATTGAGAATAGCAACAAGAAATGATATACCGCATATTGTGCGGCCATCTACATGAGAGGGAGAGAAAGGAGGGTGACTTTATCATTTTTAGTGAGAGAGATTGCTCATATGAGCATGGAGCCAAAAGAGAAAGAAGAGGCCAGGTTGGTGGGGTCCCATATCATGCTCCCATATGTGTACACACACACACACTCTCTCTCTCTCTCTCTCTCTTAACTTTGTATATTGCATATAGTGCAACTCCTTATATTAGAGTAAGCTTCTTCTATCACGTGAACGATAGTCATCATTACTGGTAAATAAATTGATAGATTGTTGGAACTTGGCCACCATACCCCTAGGAATGTTTCACTTGCACACTTTTCCCAGTAACACACACTCCTCCATCACAAAGTCAGTCACCACTAGGGTGGGGGACCTCGCTGGGCACAGATAGAGAGAGAGAGAGAGAGTGAGAAAAAGAGAGAGAGAGTGAGAGTGAGAAAAAGAGGGAGAGATTGAGAGTTTGTGTGTTTCATGGCAAAGGTAGGATTCCCGTTCACAATGAAAGGAAAAGAAACAGAGAACTTTGATTCTCTTCACACTACCTAGCCTTCCCCTTTATGGAAAAAAACACTTACTCTTCGTCACATTAAATCTTGTAAATTCGCAAAAGATGTGACGTTTGGGCCTTTTTCACACTTTATTCAAAGTCCTAAGTGCATACTAGTTTTGCTTGAAGGTGTTATGTTCACTCATATTTGGGTTGATAAAATTTGTTTCTCCAATCGATGCGAAACATTTAATTTTGAACTTTTTTTTTTGGGGGGTGCAAAACTCAGAATTGTTTCTCCAATCGATGCGAAACATTTAATTTTGAACTTTTTTTTTTTGGGGGGTGCAAAACTCAGAATTGTGAGTGATTGTATTAGAAGTCACCAAGAAATGCGAGCGTTTCTTTCTAGAACCGAGCACAAAAGGTAGCTTGAAGCTTAATGTGACTTGACTAAACAACTCCTCGAGGAGGTGAGTAAGACCAAAATTCTATCCTAAGAGACCCTCCGCTTGTCGGAGGAAGCTAATCAATCTCGCTTCTTCATGGCCCTCAAAGTCAAAAGAAATCGGTACATCGTCCACTCATTTTTCGATGGAGAAGGAAAGGAGATTAAGGACTTGTATGAAATGACTCCTATGATGCTTAACCACTTGCAACGGATCATTGGCCAGCCTGAGGCTCGCTCGCCGAAAGTGGATGGAGCCACAACTGCTCTTCTGGGAAGTGTTATAAAAATGGTATCACATTCAGATGCCAACATCTTAGGGAAGGTGTTCTCCGAGGAGGAATGGTCTCACACGATGCAAACTTTGGGCGAAGAAAAGTCATGACTAAGGAGTTCTTCAAAGAATCCTGGGAGGAGCTTAAGTCTCCGATCACGCGAGTGGCTAACCAAGCTCTTGTCAATGGAGCTCTCGATTTGAGCGTCAAAAGACGCATGATAAAATCGATCCCTAAACAAGTTTGCTGCTCCCAATTGAAGCACTGGCGTCCAATAACTATGATGTCAGTGGTATACAAAATAATCACCAAAATTGTTGCTCTCAAGGTCTCTCCCCTACTTGATCACCCCCCACCAACATGGATTTATAAAATGAAGCTCTATCTACGACAACATTTTGGGAGCAATGGTTGGCAGAGAGTTTGTATCATTCACTAAGCAAAGTGTGCATTACTACAATTGGATTTAGATAAAGCGTACGATAGGATCACATGGTCCTTTATCGAAGAGGTCACGAAATCATTGGGTGGGCTTTGAGCCAAGGATGTGTCGATTGGTTAGCACATTGGGTGCTGGTAGCCATTCTGAGCTCTTACTTAATGAGCGGATTGTGGGGGCTTTTGAGGTACAAAGATCAATTAAGCAAGGCTGCCCATTGGCTCCTCTTCTATTTGCCATTGGATCTCATCCATTGGTGACAATGCTCGAAGACAGTGCTTCAAGAGGGGAGATTCAAGGGCTATTTCTCCCCAATAACGACCAGCTACTGGCGAAGCTGTTTGCGGTGGATGATCCATTACTTTTCCTCAAAGCTTGTCCTCAGGTGACCACGAAGGGTCTAGAGATTGTGCAAACGTATGCCATTGCGTCAGGGTCAAAGTGAAATATTGAAAAATCTATATTGATCTCCCTCTTAGAAGATGACTCGTTCAGTTTGGCAATGTGTTCAAGGGAGATTGGGTCCAAAGGGACCGTGTTTAGGCACCTGGGACCCCCTCTAGGGGTGGATATAACCCACAAGCAAAGATTCTCATGGATGTTGGATAAGATAAGGAGCAAGTTGCATAGGTGGGAGTATGTGCTTCTCTTGTTCATGAGCATATTGACAATGATCAATTTGTTTATGCTCCCATATATAGCATTCAATGGCCCACTGCTTAAGATAGCCAAATGCAAATGGAAGGAGTTCTTAAAACTGATGAAAAGATTCATCTAGCAAAAAAACAATAAAGACTCGCTGCCTTGGCAGTGGGCAAGCTGGGAGGCCATAGCGAGACCGATGGGGAAAGGTGGTCTTGGAATTCTAAACCCTAGTACTCACGCGGAGGCCTAGTGTGCCGAGTTTGTGGTTGCAATCACGAAGCAAGATCAAGCCTGGGCTATTATGACAAAGGCCATAATGGACAATGCCAAACTATGCTCACAAGGTGGCCAATGGAAAGGGCTTGATCTGCACAATAAGCTGCTTGCCCCTTGCTGGTCTAACTTGAAGCTCGGGGGCTTAACTGGTGAGTTGGCTTGAAAGTGTAGCAGAATAGTAGAGGCCTTGGAATGGGAAGAGGCAACTAGATACTTTCACAATTCGATGTCTCACTATTCCCCTTGGCTTTCTAAGGTGGGAAGCATCCAGTTGAACCCTACTTGGAGGGAGGTAGCCAGAGAGATGAACAACAAAGGACTCCAACGATTGGGCCAGTTTTGGGACTACAGTAGCAGTGACTGGAAAGGATATGACCAACTAGCCTCTTAGTGCAATCTCGATGGGACTGAAAGATTGCTGGTAAATAGAGTCTTAGAATGGCTTGACAGTTGTTGCCTACCGACCTGCGAGTCTAGGTTTGATTGGAAAGCATGGCGGTGGCCCATAGACAAACACTTTTGTAAACCACACACCAAGGAGGTGTACAACATCCTCATAGTCTCGTTGGATTGGTTCTCCCCCCTGAACAAGCAATGGGGCAAGCAATGGACGAAGGCAAGATGGGTGAGAACATTTGGTGCCCACAATGGCCATTTAGGATGAAGGTCTTTATATGGAAGGTACTCTGGGGGCCTTGTCGACTGGGGTGAAAGACCTATCTAGAGGTATTGGTCCAGATAGGTGCCCACAATGCATATCAACAAGTGAGAACCTCCCCCACCTCTTCAAGGATTGCCCGGGGATTTGTGACCTGGCAAGAAAGACATGCAAGTGGATCCCAAAGGCATGGAAGATTGGGTTTTGCAAGAACAATCTCTTCTTGGGTAGGAAGGTGTTCATGAGCCAACCACTTCTAATCAGTACACAAATTGTCAGGTTTTGTAACTTTAAACATGTCTGGAAGACCAAGAACTGTCAACTTTTTGAGAACATCATTGAAACAACAAGGTTCACGGAGATCATTCAAGAAAGCAAGGAAGCGATTGTTGCCATTGGGAAATGGAGGAACTCTGAAGAGTGGAACAAGGTTGTGAGTGAAACAATATCGGAACTTCATGGGTAAGATCTAATCCTTAGCCAACCAACTTTTATACCTCTATCGTAGGGTGGCCCCCCTATTAGCCGATGTACTGATATTTGTTGGAAAAGTTCATGGATCAACATGAGCATGACTAGTAAGTGTTATTCTTTTGGGTTGCTAATATAATCGACTCACGACTGTGAGTTTTGAAGAAAAAAAAAATGTCACCAAGAAATATACAAATCAGCCTCAATCTCATGCCAAGCCTTGAGGGCCAGAAGGTTACAACAAAGCTAGTTAAAATTACGAAGTACCATACTACTACCAAAATCCCTTTACACAGTATGACTCGAGTAGATTGCGAGGGTTGCCCTAAGCCAATCATTCACCAAGCCTTGCCTTTTACCTACCCCATATAGTATCTCCTTACTTTCTTGTACAGTCTCTGAGAAGCTAGCCAAAGAGAGGACGTTATCAAAAACATGGTAGTTCTTGACCTTCTAGATATTATTGAAGAAACAATATCTGAGAATTTGAGTACAAATTAAAAGTGCAGGACTTTGGAACTGTTTCCCACCGAGGCTTCTTGAAGAGCCCTATCTTCCACATTCTTTGTACCCTTTTGCACAGCTTCCCTGCCAGGCCACTAATTGTTGGGCATTCCATTATAAGGTGAGGGAGGTCTTCGCTAGCAAATCTACACCCTGAACATCTATCAAATCTGATACCATGTGCCTGAATCTTTACGCTTGTCAACAAAGCCCCCCACAACACCTTCCACAGATATACCTTCATAAAATGAGGCCAATGTGGATTCCAAATTTTCTTCGTGACCTCAACCCATGAAGCTTCCAACCATTGTTTCTTCCACTGTTTATTCAAAGGGGCAAACCAATTAGCCTTGTGTATTAATGCTTGGTAAACGCCCTTGGTATGAGGTTTAAAGAATTGGCTACTCATGGGCCGTTTCCAAGCTTTCCACTCAGAAGTAGAATCCCAGATCGGCATTAGAATGTTGTCAAGGCCTTCTACAGCTCTATCAGCAAGAATCTTCTCAGTGGCATTGAGTTGGAACTGGGTAGCCAACTAGTCAGAGGATTTCTAGCACTTGTTGTTTCCATCCCAAAAATGTATCAACCATTGGAGTCCTTTATTGTTCATCTTTCTAGAAATTTCTCTCCAATAAAGGTTCAGAGTTACCCCATCAACTTTAGCTAGCCAAGGGGACAAGTGCGAGATGGAGTTCTGGAAGTACTTGGTTAATCCCCCCATTCGAGTGCCCTTGTTGTTCTATTGCTGTTAACCCTCACGGCTCACGAACACCCTATTACCTACGACTGACATTGTAACCTACGGCGGACATTGTATTATTTATTTGGTAGAGTCAGGTACTGGGCTTGTCGGTCCAATAGGAAAAGGGTAAGAGTGATCGCCGATGAGAGGCGCACTCTAACTGGAACATTCAAGGGATTAGTTGGCTAAGCATGGGGCCCAAGTGTGAATGGGGCGAGCTCGTATAAAAGTCAACTAAACCTAAAATTCACTCATTCTCTCATTTGTGCAATAGAAGAGTGCTCTTGCTCCATCTCCATCTCCATCTTCTTCTTCTTCACCTCCTTGTGTGTGTGTGTATGTGAGAGAGAGAGAGAGAGAGAGAGAGAGAGAGAGAGAGAGAGAGAGAGAGAGAGAGAGAGAGAGAGAGAGAGAGAGAGTGTGGGCGATCGAGCATTACGAAGGCACGACGGCGACGGTGGCGAAGCGGTTGAGCGCGGCGAAGCGGCGGCTCCTTCTTCTTCGCGGCAAGGAATCCTCCACGAAGCAAGCGTAGATCGGTGAGTGACACACCATCGCCTTCTTTGAGCTTACTAGTTTAGGCTTGTTGTGTGCTTAGAGCCATTTGTGGCTCGCACACGGTGTATCGGCAAGTTCCTTGCATTGACACGTGCGACATACGTGCACATTTTTGGCGCCGCTGTCGGAGAATGCCATACATGAAGCTCGAGTAGCACTCTGTGCTTCTCCGTGGTGCAATTTCTATTGTAGGAAAGGTAAGGAAGGAATGTGTGTGTGTTGAGAAGAGGGATTTGGTGTCATACTGTGTTTTTTTAATTATTAATGGAGTTTTCAAAGGTTCTGTGTTTATTCTCTATGTATTAAGGTAGTTAGTTTTCTTTGTTAATAGAGATTTCAAAGGTTCTGTGTTTATTCTCTGTGTATTAAGGTAGTTAGTTTTCTGTGTACAGTAAGTAGGAAGTAGATTAGTAAGAGTTAATAGAGTGTGTTAGTGTGTAAGAGTAGGATTATTAGTTAGAAGTAGGTAGATAGAGTGTGTGTGTGCTCTCGCGCAGGCCGCGGCGACCTTATCCTTTTTTTTAAAAAAAAATTGTAAAAAAAGAGAGAAAAGTTTAAAGGTAGAACCGGGATCGGGAATATCTCCCAGACCCAAGCTCAAGCTCACGCTCAGGCCTAGG
The DNA here is from genome assembly GCF_014529385.1 of Adiantum capillus-veneris. Classification (NCBI taxonomy): domain Eukaryota; kingdom Viridiplantae; phylum Streptophyta; class Polypodiopsida; order Polypodiales; family Pteridaceae; genus Adiantum; species Adiantum capillus-veneris. The sequence goes on from NC_140952.1 coordinate 130,545,341, forward strand.
CCTCAGTCGCCTTAAAAAAAACGAATTTTAGCTTTACATGTAGCTAAAAATTGATTTTTTGAGGACCAACGGAACGTCAGATGCCCGAAAATTGTGCTGTAAAGCACATAGCGACCCTTTAAGTGATACGCTCGTTTCGAGCTATCACACACTTCAATCAAAAAAATTAAACATTAAAAAACATTCAAAAAACATCAAACACAAGAAAAAATCAAGTAGAAAATGGGGTGCAAAACACCCACAAAACAAAGCAAGTAACCTTTGAGGGTACTTGCCGACACTTATAGGGCACCCAAAGCACATGTATCTACGCTCTGGTCGTGTGCTAGAGTCCGAACAACTAGCTAGTGCTTCGATTTACGGGGGTACTCACTATCCTTCCACGCTAGGGTCTACGCCCTCGACGGGGACCCGAGGTAGTGCAACCCAAGACCCAAATATAGCGGCTAGCGACTCTTCCTCCGCGACTACGATATTATGGAAGAGCATCTTACACAAATCCCCGGGGGAACAAATGAAACCGTGCCTAGCTGGGCCCAACAACCTAGAACTAGTGTTTTTAGCCGTTTGATGGAAACTTTTAGTAGACCTACGCGCTCTGAACCTACGGCTAGTGAAGTAAATGAAGGGGGTGGGTAAGTAGAATCACCATTCACATCTCCTGTAGACCCCACACTCCCTCAGAGTGTCCACGTGGACATTCTACCTACCTCATTTAATGAGGGCCCTATCGAGCTACCACCTTCCAAAGTCGCCTCTAAGGTAGCGGTGACTAAAAGTCAAAACACGGGAAGCAACAGTGCATCCACCTCACGGCAACCCTCTAGTACACCGAGTTTGGACGGGGTATTTCTCAATGAAAATTGGGAATATGACCTACACACGGAGACTTTGACCGACCTATACATGGGCTACACATACCATGTGGGTTGGTTACAAGTTGTACAATCCACATCTAGTGCCACTAGTCTAGAGGAACAACAACACATGATCTACAATGTCATCCATAGGATTATCCAGTCCGAGAGGCAAAATCGAGGAAGAAACATACCTTCGACGGGTCCTATGCGATTTTTAGACACGGGCAAAGGGAAACAACCCACTCTATCACAAATGGAGACTCCCCCAGCGAGTCCCATCGATCCCCCATATGTTGTTTCGCCAGGGGTCTCAATGCAATCTGAGCCCACAAGTGATAGCTTTACTTTTCCAAGTCTAACTCATCTTTCCCTTGATGACACTACGGCTACCATGCCTACCCCAATGATGGGCATGCCAAGAAACACGCCATGGACCTCGTTTGTTAGTAAAGCACCGCTACATGGTAGCTCAATGTCTGCAATAGTACCTACAAGTGCGAACCAATCGTATGCACCTATGGGTCCACGTACTCATGTAGTCCCTACCCCTCCCATTGTTTCAACTACCTATGCTCCACAACCACAATACACAAGTTCTTATTCCCATGGGACTATACCGGCTAGCATTAGCATGTCACATTCGACGTCTGCTATGCTTAGGGCCACTCATATGAACTATGGACCACCACATGGCACAATATTGTACCCAATGTGGAACCCAAGGGCTTCCTATGCGCCAAGCCCAATGCCAATACCTACTCCACATGTAGTCTCTGGAGCACCTTCACCCACGGTGCCTGCTCACTTAGGTGACTTGGCAACATTTGCTCAAGCTATTGGTCGATCTATTGCTGAGAATATGCGCAACACGCCTGATAGAGAGCCTAGAAGTAAGGCAGTACAAATAGCCAAGCTCACACAAAAATTTAGTGGAGACGGGGATGTGAGAAAGCATATCGAAGTGTTTGAACAAATATGCGATTCTCTAGGAGAACACAATGACCTAGATAAGAGCAATGCTTTAAGCCTAACCTTAAGTGGAAAGACTGGGGATTGGTATAGAACCCTAAGGGTGGAAGAAAAAACGATTTACCCTACTCTTAGGAGACTGTTCTTAAAAGAATACATACGAGAGGGAGTACTTTGGGGTGTAGCCTCTCAGCTCCAGAAAGCCCAACGAGAGGAAGGAGAGTCAATGAGAGACTTTATAAGTCGCTTGAAGCATTTGAATTCTCGTTGTAATCCAAATGAGCGCTTCAACAATAACCAATTGCTTGATAGATTCATTAGGGGATTACGACATGGGGATATCTACAATGGCCTAGTCATTAGAGGTATCACCACTTGGGAAGCAGTCACCACCAATGCGATCCAATTGGAGGATAATTTAATGATTCAAGGAGAAAGATTGTCTGTTGAGTCTAAATCTATTAGCTCACAAGCATCGGGGCATCAGCCAATGACCCTAAAGCCTATTGCTAAGGAGCCAAAGATATCCGAGATGACTTTAGCAGATCTCACCAAGGCTATTCAAGAGTCTTAGAGACAATCGTGCTCCGCAGAACAATCATATGTATCCAAGAAGGGAGCAACAATGGTGCTCAGTATGCTATGGACCGCATAGTACCAGTGAATGCCCTACTTTTAGAGTAAAATTCAATGGGAACTGCAATGCATGTGGAAGGTATGGTCATCAAGCTAAGGATTGCATAGTATTTAAGCGCGCGATGGCCAATAGACCAACCTTAGCATGGACAGACACACCTCGAGTGCCTGCATTGATGCCGGCCCCACCTCTTGAACAAACATCACAACACATGGTCCCTAGGGCCCAAAATGTTGTTCAAACAACACCCTTACCACCTCCAATGCTAGGACTGCAACCACCACATCCGCGAATCACTTATGTGAATCAAGTGGGTTGTGAGTCATCTATTTCTTGTTTGGAAGGCTATGAGGAAGATATAGATCCTAATATCGCCTATGGGATGGATGTGCTTGAAGAAAGTCCACAATACTACATGGAGGACTATTGGGGACAAGTCAAACCTGTATATCAAGTAGCTACTCTTGCGGCAAGAGGCCAAAATATCAACTACACTGCTAAGAGACCACCTCTTCAATGCTATGAGTGTGGAGGTCCACATCATGTAGCCGAGTGTCCTATTAGGCTACAAAAGAACGCCACACTAATGCAAACCAATCAAGCGAGCACGTCTACAATGCCGATACTCATGTGTAATCGATGTGGCATAGATCATTTGATTGCCAATGTCCAAATAATCCAAATGCACCGAAGATCATGCCATTAAACTTGATTGAACTTACCGAGGAGCCATCACCAAGTACACCCGTGGTACCAGTAAACGTACTTACACGATCGATGCTCCAAAAACAAAATTATATTCTTGAGGAAAGAGACACGGCATCAATTGCCCAATCTCAGAAAAAGAAGAAAACACGAAGAAAGAGATCGCACAAAGCAACGAAGTCAGACCCCAGTTCAAAGACCAACATAGGGACTGGTGATGACCCCGTATATATGAACGACGCAGAAGAAGATTCTGATTCAGGTGAAACCATGGAGACCAAAACGACCACTAACATAGAAACCAACAAGGAAGATCTTCATGAGCCACAATGGCCAGGATCCAAAAAGAAGATAGGAACTTACCCAAACCCAACAGAGGAGATTGAGCGAGTCAAGCAATTAAGGAGTTTGGTAGAAGATACCCAAAGGGATCTAGAACCATCACCTAGGAAGATCCAGATTACAAACACCGTGTTCCCTACGCAACAACAACTTCACCAAGTCCATAGACCCTTGGACATACCTAGTGTCATCCAAGAAGAAAGTGACTTAAAGTCATGGGAAAGTGGGCGTACTCACTTCTTGATGGAAAGAAAGTTTACAGAGGGACTACCTGATCCTATCGAAGAAATGCAGATCCCATCTTCCCCACGTCAAGGGACTCAAGGCCAAAAGGTACCATTAAACATTGCCAAATTGATGGATTTCATGTCTTCAGAAGTTAGAACCACCATCATGTCCAAACCATATAAAGATCCCGAGCTAGTCTCAGCCCTTCGAGCCTTCCTCAATGGAGAACTGAAGTGTGGGCTACCACAATTTGCACAGATGGATGGAGCTGGGGAGATGCCAATACAGGAGGAATACATAAATCCACAACCCAACCTAGATGAGAACCTTGTTATAGAAATACATGTTAACAAGTTGGGACAATACTTTGAGGGTGATGAATCTAATGCGACTATACCAATCACTACTAAGGGATTAACTGTGAAGGGAATCCTTGATGGTGGCGCTGGGGTTAGGATTGTGACTAAAAATTGCTGGGAAACTATGGGAAGACCTCACCTTGCGACCACAACCATAGTAGTGAAGATGGCCAATGGGTCTATTGTTAAACCTATTGGGATGCTAGAAGATCTCAAGATCAAGGTCTTTGGACATAAAATAAGGATTACCTTCATTGTTATGGATTTCTCCAAACACACTATGGCATCGGAGATGATCTTAGGACGTCCTTTCATGAGGGAAGCAAAAATGGTGCATGACTGGTCTAAAAACCATGTCTACTTGCAGTTCCAAGATTCTGTCATTCGAGTGGATCTTGTGACGGGTCGAGCACATCCTCTAGGAAACATGTTTATAATTGATTATAGATCTGACACCACAGTTCACTCGGCCCCATTGCAGTATTGTTACACGTGTAAAGCGGAAACTGATGTTGGGGAAGATTCTCCTTATATGGATGTGCTACCTGGGATGACTGAGTCGGACAATGTGGATTGGGTCCACCTAGCAGCAACCATAGACACTTGGGGGAATAGGGGGACAACATGGGTAACACCTGAGGGGGATGAAATGCTTGTACCCTTAAATATGCTACAAGCAATGCATATAGCTTCTGACAAGACTCATCCTCATCTAACAAGAAAAACATACAGGTGGGTCCCTAAAGCTTCTTTAGCGACCATAGCTAGTGCTAAAAAATAGAAGCCTTGTAAGAAACGTACCACTCGCTCCAAGAAAAATAAGAAAATGTTGCGGTGGATCCCTAAACGATTATTGGAAGCCCAAGGCCACTATCAAGGAAATGATCAAATCTAGGTGCCAAAACGTAGATTGTGTTCTTACCTGTCACCTGACTCATGTGCGTCCAATCCCGTAGCTCCAAAACAAATTGATGATCGTGGAAAGAAAAAAATCTCAGAATGCTACACACCTGCTCCAGAGCTAGTTTGGGTACCGAAGAAAGAACGATTTGTTCCACCTAGCTCAGGGAGGGGGGAGTCCCATGATTATTCTAGATCCTCATGTAATACATCCATAGAGGTAAAAGCTTCTCCACAACCTCCACCTACAATAGTGGACCTCCATAAAGCTACAAAGGAATCCACACCTCCCAGTGTTCAAGAATCACCTAATGAACCACTTCAAGTTCGCTCGATCCTGGGAGAGTACCTTACCATCCTTGCAACTCAATGAGGCACCTAAGGTAATAGAAAACTAATGGAAAAAATCCTCACCTATTACCGACTGGAACAACTGGTTTCAAAGGGTGAGGAGCACATTTCAAACGGTATGATCTATCCAAGGAAGGGATGAGTGTTTGCTGACAGTCATCATTCACTCACTTCCCTCTCAGCCTTCCTCCCTGACCTCTCAATATCCCAATCTTAGGGAATGTATATATATAGCCTTATACTCACAAAAAACAAAAATAATAAAGAGCAAGAGCAATTAGCAAACGAGTATGCACAATAAAAGTCAAAACATTGACCCAGACCTACACATTCACATCCGGTACACTGGAACAGAAACCTATGTCATAAAACACCTTCGATCCTCATCACTCGAGTGATGGAGGGTAGGTAGAATTAATACGATAGGAGTGTTTCTGTTTTAGAGTTGAGTGATTAGCAAAGTTCCTTTTTCCCACTGATGTGCCTCCTAGAGGTATTCTTTGCGTTTCCTAGTGGGTACAGGAACGTGTTGTTGTGGTTAGGATTTGGACCTTCATGGAATCTTTCTCTCGTTCACACTTCATATCAAGCGACCATCAACACAAACAGGTGTTTCTTATCCATTAGCATTGCCCCTTATCTTTTTTGCATCTATGATTGTCTGCTTTGATTGTGATTGGTAGCATAATATCTAACACATTTTCTTAGTATCAAACATTTAATTCAATGTAATTTTTTGTCATAGTCACTTACCTAGGTTTAAAAATCAAGCAGTCCGACTAAGCTAGTTTGACCAAGTTAGGTGTTAGAGATCTTCTCTTAATACAATGGGGAATGCCTTCCTAATAATCAATGGTTACATAGGTTCTTAATCCGATTTAGGTAGCATCGTGTGAAATGTACTAGGGATTTCTAGTGGGCTTGACCCTATTGACCTTTAGCTTAAGTATTATAAAGGGAGTTTACTAGTGTGATGAGCCTGGGGAGGTGTAACAGTGTTATATGACCCCCCAAAAGTTACAAAATTAAAATGTTGAAAATGAACAAACAAAAAATCAAAGTGCAATAATGTAAAATCTTAAGCTGGAAGAGAAATCTAAGCTTGATTGGGTACTTCACTCACATGTATTGCCTATGGTACTAGAGCCCTAGAGGTTCCCAATATGGGCGCTTTTCCTTGAAAAGCAAAAAACCCAAGGCATACAAAATAAGCACACACATCAAAATTGAATCACTGTGAAAAGACTTTGGGGGGTCAAAGAAAAGGTAATCAGTCAGGCGATGATTTCATGAGAAATTCCTTTTATTGTAGCTTAACTACAAGTCTTCTAGGTATAGTCTCTAGTCAGCCCTCGAACATGAAATACTTGGCTCTCACGATTAAACAACTTAATTGACCAGAGAAAATTAAGAAGCTTACCCATGGTATTAATAGTCGATCTCTAGTGCCTTTCGACCGTTAAATTAGCGACCCCAGACTTGTTTAATTTTTTACCTGTACATCTGTTTATGCATTTGATTATATTGCAATTTAATGTTTATTGGTGACAAAGGGTTTAAAATTCTATTACCAATCACATTGTTTGCCTACAATTGCATATGCTTTTTAATTCTATATGAGAATGCAATTACTGTGCCAATGTTGTTTGATTTTGCAGTGAGACTGAAGAAGGCTAAGGACATTCATCTCAAATGCTCTTCCACCTCGAAGAACGAGCTTCAACTCAATAGCTTCCGAGGAAGGAATCTACATCAGGAAGGGGGGCATGTTAACCCTCATGGCTCACGGACACCCTATTACCTACGACGGACGTTGTAACCTACGGCGGACATTGTATTATTTATTTGGTAGAGTCAGGTACTGGGCTTGTCGGTCCAATAGGAAAAGGGTAAGAGTGATCGCCAATGAGAGGCGCACTCTAACTGGAACATTCAAGGGATTAGTTGGCTAAGACTGGACGCCCAAGTGTGAATGGGGTGAGCTCATATAAAAGTCAACTAAACCTAAAATTCACTCATTCTCTCATTTGTGCAATAGAAGAGTGCTCTTGCTCCATCTCCATCTCCATCTTCTTCTTCTTCACCTCCTTGTGTGTGTGTGTGTGTGTGTGTGTGTGTGTGTGTGAGAGAGAGAGAGAGAGAGAGAGAGAGAGAGAGAGTGGGCGATCGAGCATTACGAAGGCACGACGGCGACGGTGGCGAAGCGGTTGAGCGCGGCGAAGCGGCGGCTCCTTCTTCTTCGCGGCGAGGAATCCTCCACAAAGCAAGCATAGAGCGGTGAGTGACACACCATCGCCTTCTTTGAGCTTACTAGTTTAGGCTTATTGTGTGCTTGGAGCCATTTGTGGCTCGCACACGGTGTATCGGCAAGTTCCTTGCATTGACACGTGCGACATTCGCGCACAATTGCACTTTTGCACCAGCTCTCCTGCGATGCCACCCAGTCTCAAGGCATACCACCTTGGGGCTAATAGTTTGTTATGCACCTCAATCCCTTTCCACTGACCACTTTTAGAGAAAAGTTTTTCCTTGTCTATCATATCCTTGGTCATGACAGCCCAAGACTGGTCTTGTTTTGCAGTTCAGACACATGGCCTACACATGAACAATAGGGATGATAATTATGAGGCCCTCTTGAACTACTGGTCGAGCGATAGATTCCCACTTTTCCCATTGCCATGGCAAAGAGGCTTTGGTATTGTTCCTCCATAAGAATCTTTTAGCAGGTTTCAAAAAATCCTTCCAAATGCATTTAGCTATTTTGAGGAGCGGGCTAGTGAAGGCAATATAAGGAAGCATAAATGAATTGATCACTTTGACCCAACTCGGGAAGGGAAGCAGCACATACTCCCACCTTCTCATTTTTCTTTGGATTTTCTCAAGGACTCTCCAGAAACTTTGCTTGTGTGTAATATCCACCCCCAAGGGGGTGCCCAAACGTCGAAATATCCTTCCTTTAGACACAACCTCCCCTGACCAGACTGTTGGGTCAAATGAGTCATCTTCGTTAGGGATATCAATCTAGACTTCTCAATACTACACTTCGACCCCAAAGCCACAACAAATGTCTACACAATCTCCAACGCTTTCTTGAGTACTTGAGGGTAGGCTTTCAAGAAGAGGAGGGAGTCATCTACGAACATCTTGGCCAGGAGCTGGTTGTTGTCGCGAAAAGTTAAACCTTGAATTTCTACCCGTGCAACAACAACTGTGAGCATCATGATTAAAGGATGCAACCCAATGGCAAACAAAAGGGGGTCTAGGGGGCATCCTTGTTTGATAGATCTTCTGGCTTCAAAGGAGCCCACAATTCTACCATTGAACAAGAGCTCAGATTGACTGCTTGCACCTAGAGTGTGAATAAGTGCAGGAGTGCACTGGGCTGCTAAGATATTGTCATATATTGACCTTCCTTTGATAAACCCGTGCTGATGCGTGGAGATGACTCTGTCCAGGAGGGGGGCGATTCTACGAGCGACTACCTTGGCAATGATTTTGTATGCCACATGCATCATAGTTATGGGACGTCAGTGTTTAAGCTGAGAGCAGCAAACTTGTTTTCGGATAGGCTTGATTAGCCCTCTTTTCACACTAGAATCCAATGACCCTTTGAAAAAAGCTTGGTTAGCCATATATGTGACTGGGGCCTTGAGGTCATCCGAGAACTTCCTGAAGAATTAATAGAATTTAGTGGTTATACCATCCCATCCAGGGGACTGCTCCTTGCCAAGAGCTTGCAACACAAGTGAGAACTCATCTTTAAACAAGATGTCTCAAGATGATTGGCTTCAGGTTGGGGAATTCTCTATAGACACTCTCGAGAAAGGTCGCTCTAGCTTCGTCCACTTCTTGAGAGCGGGTCGTCTTTGGTTGGCCAATGATTTGGCTTAAATGATCAAGCATCATCCTTGCCATTTCATCTTGGTCTTGCATATAATTCCCATCCTCATATATGAGCGAGTGGACAGAGCTCCGTCTTTTCTTGATTTTCAAGGCCCTAAAGATCTGTGCTTGGTTAGCAGCCCCTGGCTGAAGAAAGGTCTCCCTGGATATTGACCTTGCTCTCCTGACCTCCTCGACCTACTGCTCGACTAGGTTGGCTTTAACTTCTAGCCACCTTTTGTGTTCTTCTTTGGAGGCCATCCCATTAGATTTATTGGAAGTAAGACGAGCAACCTCCTCTTTGAGCTGCTTCCAATGTTCTTCCCGGGCCTTTTTCATCCGAGGTCCCAAGCTTTTTATTGCTTTCTATATACTTTGAGCAAAGAGGTCCCAAGCTTTAGGTTTTTCTAGATTGATATCTTTGTTGAGTTTGCTTAAAGCTTTCTTGGTAATACTTCTAACTAGAGGGTCTTTGAACATGTGTGCCCCCTATGACCAACAACTTCTTACTCCCTCTGGGGGGCTTGCCCCTCCCCTTTAGCTTTCCATGTGTAGAGGTAGATGGTTTGATCGAATCTTTGTTGTCAACACCTTCATCTCAAGTAGCGACGGGATCGAGTTAGCTTGGTGAGAGCAATAGCACCTGTCAAGTCGAGAAGCCGTGCAAGCAAACTGAAGGGTTGTGTACGTGAAGCCCGTCATGCTTTTCCAGGGACCCACCTCCCACATGTCCATCATAGCCCATTTCTCACAGAGACCCAACCATTTAGGTTTTTTAGAACGTACCAATATATTGGTTGAGCTTGTTCTATCCTTGCTCCTCTCCACCTTATTAAATTCACCTATCAGTAGCCACTCTCCTTCAATAGGGGAATCCCTTAGATGCATCCACAATTTGGCTCTATCCTTGACATTGCAGGGGCCATATATGTTTACTATGGTGATAGGTTGATCTACCCAAATGACTCTATCTCCTAGGACTCTCCTAGAGAGGTGATTAAGGACCACTTTGGGCTCCAAGTCCTTGTCCACAATAGAGAGGAAGCCACTGAAACCATCCACTCCCTCTCCATAGAACACCAACTTCTTCTCGAGTGCCTGTTTTCTTATGTTGCGAGCACTAATTGTTTTATAAAGTGAGACATAAAGATTTCATTTAAAATTCTTATATGATCATCTATTTTTATTTGTGAGATGTGTATTTCCAATAAACTCTTCATAGACGCACAAATGAAATCTAAAAGGATAACCAACACCATTCACATCATGGCTAAAAATAAATAAAAATTTAAAACATTTTTAAAAAGGGAAAGCTAATTAGGTAGCTAGAATTTATACAAAGAGCTAAGGTATTTATTGGAATTATGACTAACTAGTATGTGACCCGTGCGTTGCTGCGGCCAAGAAGGAGTATCATTCAATTTTGTGTAACCCCCCCTCCCCCCTTCTTTAAAAGGATAACATGTGTAAGTATTTTTTATGCATCCAATTGAAGGTAGTGACAATCATATCTTAAATGCTTTATTATGTGCAATAATGCATTATGGTATCAACCTAAATCACACTGGCTTTGTGCGACAATAGAAAGTGCATAGAGGATTGAATGAACATAACAACTACATAACATAAACTTAAAAGACTACACATGAGGTTGGGGGGGGGGATGAAGAGAGAGAGAGAGAGAGCAGAATAAGAACATGGTTTTTTTTCTTAACTTTATATAAAAAATAAAAATAAATAAATAAATAAATAAATAAATATATATAGAGAGAGAGAGAGAGAGAGACGGGAAAAGGGAAACTAAAAGAAAAACAACAATCCACTTCCATTACTATAAGTAGTCTTTGTAAGTCCTAATATTCGTCTCTAAAGAAAAAGTTTTTTGCAAGCCACTAAATCTTAACTAACAAAACAGCTGCAACTTCAAAACGACAGCCTTCGGGATGTTGCATTTGGTACTCGTAGAACCCATGGACCCACACAATGAATGCTCCTACCAAAATGACGATGCCCCTCACACAAGGTGTATAATACAATCCTCCAATTATCATATATATCCCTATAAGAGTATTCTGCATTGGCCGGCAAGCGATCTCCGAGCTCGCGAACCCGCATTATGATTCAAAGCCACACTGATATGAAAGTACCCTTGGAGTCCTCCGAAAAACTCATGCACTTCCATTAAAATGTTATCACGATAGTAGTGATTCCTACGAGCCAATTGGTTAATTACAATAAGTTCAATAACCAAAAAATATTTAAAAAAGCATTGTGCTTCATTGGCGTTCCTTACCTAACAACTTCAAATGTCATAAAAATTAATATCTATCCAACCCAAATGATTTTCTCATATTAAACTGATCACTTAATGTGGGAGAATACACGGGAACAAGGGTTAAGATATAGACATGTGCTTATAGATCTATCTCAACACGGGGCCAATGGTTAAGGGGCCCAAATGAGAGATGGTCTATCAAAGAGCAAGGCTAACCAATGGAGCATAAGACCTTAGGGTTAGCTTCATTGAAGACCTCCAATAATGTGTGTAAAAGTCCTTTGACCTTAGGCAAGCTAGGGCTGAGCTTGAGGTGGGAACCCGGCCTAAGCTCGAGGTGCTTTTCCTGCTTGAGGTGCTTGTCGTGCTTGAGGTGCTTGACATGCTTGAGGTGCTTGATTAAGATGCTTGAGGTGCTTGACTTGCTACATGATTAAGGTGCTTGAGGTGCCTTGAGATGCTTGCCTGAGATGCTTGTGGGAACACCCTCTAGTTCAAGTGCTTTGTCATGCTTGATGACTAAGGGGCTTGCTCATCCAAAGTCAAAAAGATCCCTACAAGGAAGGGGGCGAGCCTACAAAGGGGGGGATGAGAGAGAACACACACACATACACACACACACACACAAGGGAAGAGGCAGCAAGGACACTTGTCAAGTTCCTCCCCATGTTGCCCTCATGGTGTGCCTGAAGCCTATTGGTTGGCCACCCAAGGGGTACAATGATAATTTAGGATATTTAATTAATTGATTTTGCATTTATCAAGTCCTCTCTCTCAAAGGGGAAAGGGGGACACTTGTCCCAAGGCTACCCATGTTGCTTGTAATGGCTCCTGCTTGTGATTGGCTAGGTCTGGAGGGGTCCAATGAGCTTCAAGCATGAGCTACAAGGGGGGGTCGACCCAAGCAAGCTAGGGGGGTGATTAGGGGGTATACTCACCCACACACACTCACAAGCACTCTCATTGTGTGCTATGCAAAGTGCAAGAGCTCCCTCTCCAAGCAAGTAGAGGTTGAGAGCCTACACCAACACTCTTGGCTATGGAGTGCAAATCCAACCAAGAGACATGCTTCAATGCTTGAGCTTGTCATATCCTTCTTCTTCATTACTATGCTATTATGTATGCTAGCAACAAGAGTATGATAAGTGATGAACTAATTCTTTCTCCTACGAAATGTTTCTTCTTCCTCTTCCCTACCCTCATTCCCTGCTAGCTCTCTCCACCTTCAAAGGTGTTTGAGGTCTTGGGACTGAGGCTTGGGATATTTAATGCTTTCTACAAGTGCATGTTATGCTTATTGCAAGAAGGCTAATGGTTTATTGCAAGTAGATTAATTACTTAATGCAAGTAGATTAATTATTGCTTTAAGCACAAGTTGATGCATAAAAGTATACATCTTCATGCACTCAAATGATTTAGGGAACACAAAGATTAATGATGTTCACAAGTTCTTGATTGTTTTCAAGCTAAGATTGATTGTTGAAATTATGCAAAAGCTTGGTGTGTGAACCTTCCATCTCCATATTGCCAAGGAGGTCTCAAGGAACACAAAGATTGTATTGTACCAAGTCTCTCTTAATGAGAGAATCTATAATACAAATGCCTTTTGGAGGGGGGACCGGCTCCACATAAATCCGGTCCTCAACTGTTGTCATATTCTCTACACTCTCTCTCTTGTAAAAGTATTGTTCATGCCTCGTTAATTAAGTGTTATGATAGAGTTGCTACTACCAATTAAGTTCACCCTCTATGCTCTCAAAATTGCTCACTCTAATTCTCTTAATTCCGCTATTCTCTAAGTTCATAGGCCATTCCCATTACATCAAAGCTTTCAATAATGTGTACTACATCCTGCGTACTAAGTGGGCCTCTCCAACCAGGTGGATCTAAATAAGAAAATTGTTAGTTTGAACACCAAGCTCGAAAATTTTCAAAGGATATACTTAGATCCTACCATAGATAAGAAATGGTGGATGATGAAGCATCCAGCTAAACGTAGATACTGTCCAATGCCTTCTTTGATGTGGCATCTATAAATACACTATTTCAACCCCGTCCAAGAAACATCATAACATCAACTTTTCATGACAATCGAAGTGTATAGAGAATTGAATCAACATAGCAACTATAGTACGCGATCCACATGTTGGTGTAATCCAAAAGAGCACACTATTGATACCATTGAAACTTTGAAATTTGTAACAAAATCTTAGTTCTCGATCACTCATAGACATGCATAAAGAGCTACACAAATCTACTCGTTTATGTGTACATAAGCCATAAAATTTCAACATTTTCACATAATGAGATGGAAAAACATGAAAAATATCACGCATATGCAACAACTTAAAGCAGAGGCAACACATAGTTTTGAGATTTTAAGAAAAGAAAAAAACTTCAAATGCAATACCAATAATCCTTCAAACATCGACAGATCTTATTTACGATTTACATTGTCCACTCCATGAAAAATGTCAAAAGTCTTAGGAAACAATCAAACAAAATAGCTAGTGGCAAAGGATGCTTTGGTGGAGTTTCAATTGGTAATATATAATAGCTATAATAACCTTCAAATTTCCTACACTATCATACATCAATGACCCTTTTGTAAAAATAATCCCACAAACTCTATCGTCTTGTTTGAACCTTCCACAATTAGGATACATTATACATACTTTGTGGATACACATCATAACAGGGTCTCAATGGTCCCTAATTTCCAAAAGCAAAGGGTTTCATAGGAGGAAGTTTGTTGTTTGCAAAGAGAAAATTGTTATGAGCGCGTATAGAGCTAGAAGAGAGCAAGAGGAGGCGCTCACAATGTACAAGAACTTGGACTTGATGATAAGCTTAATATTGTTATAAGACTTAATACTTTACTAAGAGAGCTAGATACAAGACTTGGATTACATGACTTGAGTACAAGACAAGGCTTGATTGCAAGAACAAGACTTGAACATAAGAACTAGAAGAGGGATTTCCTCATAGGAGCCTCACAACTGGTGTTGGCAAGACTAAGGGGCTTGTGGCCCAAGACCCCTATTTATACTAGTGCTTGAGGAGGTTACTTGAGGAGGTTAGGACTTTCTAGAACCTTCTTGATCCTTCTAGTTCTTCTCGAACCTTCTGAATCCTTCTTCAACTTTCTAGAGCTTTCCAGAAACTTCTAGATTCTTTCAAAATCTTCTCCATGTTTCTAGAAACTTCTAGAATCTTCTAGATCCTTCCAGCGATGATGTAGGCGATGACATAGGTGATGATACAGGCATCGATTGAATCTCAAGCATCCATGACATTACCCCCTCCTTTAGCGACGAGTTCCATGAGGAGCTGTGGTGTTCCTTGAGTTGGGTTTCCATGGGTGTTGTTGATGGAACTCTTGGACTTTGAGAGATGCATGCTGTAGATTGTGTGCTGGTTCCCAGGTTCGTTCACTAACATCATAGCCTTTCCAATGCATCAAGTACTGTAACTGCCACGCGAAACTCAAGAATCTAGGACTTTCTCGACCTCATATTTTTCATGTCCTTGAATCTCAACAGGAGGAGGTGGTTGTAGGGATCTTCCTGGGATCTTCGATGTGTGACAAGGTTCTAGGACTGAGACATGAAAGACCGGATGGATTTTCATGGATGAGGGCAATCGGAGTCGATAGGTGACTGGATTGACTTGACGAATAATTTTTAACGGGCCAAGCCTTCGATAATCAAGCTTTTGACAGGGATGAGATGAACGCAGATCACATAGGAGGAGCCACACTTTATCCCCTTCTTTGTATTTTGGATGCTACATGCGATGGAGGTCTGCACTTTCCTTATACGTGGATTGATCTTCTTTTATATGAATCCTAAGTTCTTTGTGAATTGCAGATAATTGTTGTGTAAGATGAATAGCAACTGGATTCTTGACTTGATAGTGTTTGTGGATATCCTTATTGGTATGGTACTCCGAGTAGCTTGAATAAGCTTTTCCAAAAGCTAGAGATGAATTGTGGGCCTCTATCAGAAACTATGTCATCAGGTTATCCGTGATAATGATAGATATGCTGTAGAAAGAGTTTGGCCGTACCTTTGCTGGTGATGGTTTTAGCGGTTGGAATGAAGTGTGCCATTTTTGTAAACCGGTCCACGACTACTAAAATGGAGTCAAATCCTTGTGACAAGGGTAGCTCTACAATGAAATCCATGGAGATGGATGACCATGGTTTGGTTGGAATGGGCAAGGGGTGGAGTAACCCATGAGGACGATGACGAGGGGCCTTTGATCTATTGCAAGTGTCACAAGTGCCTACATACTCCTTGACAAGCTTCCACATTTGAGGCCACCAAAAGTCACGGGAGAGAAGCTCAATTGTCTTATTAACCCCAAAATGCCCTGCTGCTGCTGATGGAAGATCATGCCGTTGCTGAAGTACCTCCAAGCGTGTTGGTCCTGGCGGAATATAGAGAAGACCCTTATAGTAAATTAGTCCATCAATTTCTTGAAAGTCCTCATTAACCTCTTGTCCTTGTAGTTGTTGTCTAATATTCTTAGCAAGTGGGCCTTTGGCAATTTGCGCATTCACCTTAGAAAGAAAAGTAGAATCTTCAGGAGCTTGGCTCATGGTGGTGTTTAGCTTAAGCTGCTCAGGTTTCAAAATCACTGACTCTTGTTGATCAAAAGTTGCGTCGCCTTCTCTAGGTGCAAGGTAGGATCTTCTTGATAAGGCATCTGGCTTAGCTTGTTGACGGCCAGGTGTATAAGAGATAAGAAAATCAAACCTTGATAGGATACAACTCCACCTGGCTTGGCGAAGATTCAAGACGCGGGATGTCATGAAGTATTCCAAATTCTTTTGATCTGTATAGACAATGATCTTATGAGGAGCTCCTTCAAGTAGGTGACGCCAAGTGTCAAAGGAGTCGATGATTGCTAAGAGCTCTTTGTCATGGATTTCATAATTGATTTCTGCAGCTAAGAACTTGCAAAAATGAAAAGCCACTGGATGTACTCGACCATCCTCTCCTACTTGGGATAGAATAGCGCCAAGAGAAAAATTTGAAGCGTCTGTTTCTAGGATGAAAGGCTTTGTAGGATCTGCGTGAATTAGAATGGGTGCGATCATGAAAGCTTGCTTGAGAGTCTGAAATGCTTTCGCAGCCTCTGAGTCCTAGAAAAACTTATTATGGCCTGTCAACCTTGTGAGTTCTGTAACCACCTTGGAATATCCTTGTATAAAGATACGATAAAAATTTGCAAATCCGAGGAAACATTGAACATCTCTTACCGAGGTGGGTGTCTCCCAATCAAGGATGGTTTGAACCTTTTTTGGATCCATGGAGATTTCCTTTTCAGAAATTACATAACCAAGAAATTCCACCTTAGATTGATGAAAAGAGCACTTCTCAAACTTTGCATAATATAAAGATATCATCCAAATATATTACCACAAAATAATCCAAATACTCCCGAAAGATATCGTTCATTAAATGTTGAAAAACAACTGGGGCATTTGTGAGACCAAATGGCATGACGGTATATTCAAAGTGGCCATACCTTGTCCGAAAGGCTGTTTTCCATTAATCGCCTTCTTTGATTCTGACTAGATTGTAAGCACCACGAAGATCTATTTTTGTAAATATTATTGCCTTGCCAAGGCGCTCAAGAAGCTCTGGGATCAAGGGAAGGGAATAGAGATTCTTGACGGTGATCTTGTTTAGGCCCCTATAATCCACGCACATCCGGAGAGTTCCGTCCTTCTTTTTTACAAAGAGTATTGGAGCTCCTGCTGGGGACTTTGAATGCCGTATGAACCCCTTAGCAAGATTCTCATCAATATTTTTCTGTAATTCTACCAATTCATCTTGAGATAGCTTGTATATTGGGCCAAAAGGGGGTTGGGTTCCCTCCTGAAGCTCTATATCACAATCATAGGGTCGATGCTCCGGTAAGAGGTCTGCATTCTTCTTCTCAAAAACATCATTGTAATCTTGATATTGACGTGGCAATGCCTCCATGACTTTTGTTGTCGACGTGTCGGTTGGTGTTGCAAATATCAAGAAAGTTGGATACTTTTTGGCTGCACGCATGAAGACCTTGGCTCCAAGATATATAGGCCTATTATGCTTTCCCTTCTTCTTTTGGACTTTTCTTGGTTCAATTCTTTGAGCCCTCCAATCGATGTCAGGATTATGTAATTCAAGCCACGGTAGCCCAATAACAATTGGACTGCTTGGGCTTTGTGTAATATTGAACGCTATTCTTGAAACATGCTCCTGCAATGTTACTTCTATGGGGTGAGTTTCATACCTGACATCCCCTGAAGCGAGGGGACGACCATCAATGACTTCTACAGTTGCTGGATTAGACTTCTCCACAAGTGGTATGCCTTGTTCTTTTGCAAATTCTTTGTCCATGAAGCACGCCGTTGCGCCTTAATCTAGTAATGCTTCACAATCCATGTGCCTACCCAGCATATGGATCTTGACTGGTAGCATAAAACTTGAAGTGGAATCAGCGGGAAAAAAGAGACCTTTTTTTGCTTGTCTTTTGTCCAACCGGTCGGTCTCTATTGGGGTTGGACGTCCATGTTTTTAGAACACGTTGAGGCCATTGCACCATGAACCTTCATCCTTCTCTTCCTTGGACACTGTCGAACTATGTGCCCCTGCTCTCCGCAATACATACATAAGCCATTAATGCGTCGCCTTTGCTTCTCCTGGGCTGAGAGAGGTTGAAACTGTGCTGAATCAATTTGCATGGGCTCAATGCTCGATTCATGGCCCTGTTGAGGTGTGTAGCCATTATGTGTCACTTCTGTTTGGGGTCGCAATGTTGCCCCAAGACGCCTCTCTTGTCTCCTCTCAAATAGTCGATTATCACATTCTATTGCTTGAGAGATGAACTCACTTAGTGTGTGAACCTTTGGCATAGTCAATAAAAGATCTTTTACGTCATCCTTTAATCCCCACCGAAATTGGCTAATGAAATATTCCTCATGCCAAGTGAGATCACAAGTGAGCTGTTGAAATTCGGATGCATAGACGGACGGATGCAGGTCTTGATCCTTGGCAGAGATTTCTAAGTTTGGTTTTAGCAACCCTTGCTCTATCAGTATCCCCAAAGGTTGCAGAGAACTCCCGCACAAAAGATTCAAATTCATCAAGGAGAGGAGATTCTTTTTCAAGTAAGGGAGAAAAACCAAGAGAGAGCCGTACCTGAGAGGAGGGTACCGATAAGGCCTACTTGAGAGGCATCATCTGAATAACGCTCTCATTGCATTCGAATGAAGAGACGGACTTGTTGGAGAAAACCTCTAAACTTTGATCTAGTCCCATCAAATTTTTCAGGCATGCTGAACTTCGGCTCCTTCTTATGTTGTTAAGAATAGCTAGATCTTGCAACTTGTGCTTGATGTGTGCTTGTCTCTTGAAGCTCTTGAATTTGACGTTGAAGATCTTGCAACACCGGTCCCAAGATTAGGGGTTGCCATGCTTGAAGTTGAGCGTTACACTCGCAAAGTTCTTGTAACTGAGCTTGAATGCTTTGCAATGCGTTGATGAGACCTTCCATTGTCGGCTCCATGATGGCTTCAGAAGATTAAGAGATGGTAGTCTTGCCAAACTATTATGAGCGCGTATAGAGCTAGAAGAGAGCAAGAGGAGGCGCTCAATGTACAAGAACTTGGACTTGATGATAAGCTTAATATTGATTATAAGACTTAATACTTTATTAAGAGAGCTAGATACAAGACTTGGATTACATGACTTGAGTACAAGACAAGGCTCGATTGCAAGGAAAAGACTTGAACATAAGAACTAGAAGAGGGATTTCCTCATAGGAGACTCACAACTGGTGTTGGCAAGACTGAGGGGCTTGTGGCCCAAGACCCCTATTTATACTAGTGCTTGAGGAGGTTAGGACTTTCTAGAACCTTCTTGATCCTTCTAGTTCTTCTAGAACCTTCTGGATCCTTATTCAACTTTCTAGAGCTTTCCAGAAACTTCTAGATTCTTTCAAAATCTTCTCCATGTTTCTAGAAACTTCTAGAATCTTCTAGATCCTT
This sequence comes from Adiantum capillus-veneris, assembly GCF_014529385.1. Lineage (NCBI taxonomy): Eukaryota > Viridiplantae > Streptophyta > Polypodiopsida > Polypodiales > Pteridaceae > Adiantum > Adiantum capillus-veneris. Next base: position 130,564,893 of record NC_140952.1, read on the forward strand.
CTAGCGATGATGTAGGCGATGATGCAGGCACCGATTGACTCTCAAGCATCCATGACAAAAACAAACTTTAGGCACGTGCATATGCATCAATACAATAAAATATCCCATTGAAGTGGTTTGATATGCATGACCCCAATCTGAAGTTGTCTACAATGGTCATTACGAACTAATAATGGGGTATGGAAAGTGCTACCCAATTATTTGAGAGTGCAGAAAGTGAACCAAATCTAAAGGAGTAAGACAATTTCTACTTGTAAACCTAAAGATAACTTTCAAAATGAAATGTAGATAGTGGAAAAATATCATGGAATCTATCAAGCTTCCAAGTATTTCATTGCAACGTCCTTGAAGCTCACATAGCTAAGCATAGTTGTAACGATGGAAGCCTCTTTTCTAAAAACATGCTACCTTATGTCTCCAAGCCACAAAGGTAGTACCTCATATTGTTTTGACCAAAAATATCATCTCAACCAAAGTCTCAAAACTTAATTTAAGTATACTCTATAGCTTCATGCCATGTAGATCAAACAACACAAGTATAAAATAAAAAACAACAACATGTTCACTAATTTATCCTACCAACGCAGTTCAGAGCAAGGTATGCTTTAGTACATCAACATACTGAATCAAATTAACACACAAAAGTACGTGCTTCAACTATTTCTAGTACCCAAGGTTGAACGTTGCTATATGGGACGGCCATCAGAAGCTCGAGCCATCTTTGTCATCAATGCATTCAATCGATTCAGATGGACCTTGAGCCGGGTTACCTCTCCTTCTAAAGCAAGGACCTGGTCCTTAAGTGCATCAATTTGGACCTGGATTTCCCTATTGGGCATGTGTGAGCTTTGTATTGATTCAAATTGATGCTCCATGCGCACCATCATGTTGAACTGGTTCTCCTCAACTTGGGCCAATCGTCCATTGAAGCGTTATGCACATAAACGCACCTCATTGCGAAGCTCTACAATTTGTTGGCCATTCGCTTGCTGAGCCACGTCCAAAAGTGCTTCCAAGTGTCGTTCAAAGTCCAATTGCCTAGACTCACTACAGACAAAGAAGTCCCATAATGCAGCCATGAGTTCATGATTCCCATCATTTACCACAAGGTTAATAGAAGAGGATCACACGCATCGAGCACTTCTCTTTGTCGCTCGAACATTGGCAAACCTTGGAGGAGTGGACTCAATACCATCCAACTCGGTCTCAACGATGGCATTGTTATTCATGTTTTCCATAGATGTACCATTAAAAAGTACATCACAATGCATATAAAGTTGAACTATGTGTCAACTACCACAAAGGAAGCAATCCCTTGCACATTATTACGAACATAACATCTTATCATACAAAAAAACATAATCTACACAAAGCATAAGAGGTGCAAGTTCAAGAAAAGACACAGAGAGACTTTAATGTTTTCCTCAAGCAATATGCATGATTTTGTCTCTTCCTTATTGCACATCTCTCTCTCTCTGTCTCTCTCTCTCTCTCTCTCTCTCTCTCTCTCTCTCTCTCTCTCTCTCTCAACATAGCAACCTATCCTCTCACAAACGTGAGGTTCAATGCATAGAATTGTTGTGCTTAAACAAAGATCTCTAAAATATGAACCTAATATTTTGGATCCCTCAAACTCAAGTCGCAAGTGGAAAACTCTGTAGCATAGAATTACAAAGTCATAATAAACACCAAGACATTTAGAAATGTATCTAGATTTTCAAAGAACATTGCCTAAAATGGATCACAAGCATGGCAAAGCTATCGATATGTTTGTCATAGAAGCAAACACAATCAAGGACATTATTGTGCACAAATGATCTAAGAGGCAATTTCAACGTAGCTCGCTTCATCATGCAATTGGCAAACGGCTTGGAGTTTCTCCATTCCTAAATTAAGGACCATTTTTCCATCCCAAGGTTGATTATCTCCTGGATTAACAAACAATAACAGTAAAAAAGGGAGACTTTTTTTAAAATAATACAATTGAAGCACCAAACACAACAATTTACACATACCAATTATTGCAGCTATGTATGGTACTGCCAAACATGCAAGTTGTTTAGGCAAGTAGATTTCGTAGATCAACTCAGCGAACCTAGAACTCTGGAGGTACTCCCAATCATCGGGAATGGAGTATCCTTCATATCTAGAAAACCATTGAGCATCATATTCATCTTGGGAAGACACACACTCCTTCCTTACCGAGTAGACACCGTACTCAACGTCGGAGGAGTATGCCAAAATACGCAATGTAAATATATCGATAGATGGCAACTTCCTAAGGTCCATAACACATAAGGAAACAAAAAAACCATGAATCTTACTTTATGCCAAGTGAATTTCTGATTTCATGCACACACACTTGGTCTTGTAGTGCTTGCGGATGGTCCTAACAATTTTTTGTGCGGCAGAGGTGCACACCAAAAAAGTGGCTCTGCTTAAAATAATGGAAAAAAAATCAAGGTCCCAAAGATAACACAATAAGTCTCCACATCATCTTAATGGTGGACAAAAACATAGCAGGATGTGGATGATCTTCTACATTTAATAGAAAGGACACCTCGGAGATGTAAGTCATTTGATCCATGATCTATATACCTAAATGGAACCACAAAATAGACAATGTGAGGAAGGAACAAAACCTTCACATGACATAGTTTAGTATATGTTATGGAGAGAGGTAGAAAATTAATTCACAAAATATTTTATGATTTGAAATATATACAAAGAAGAAGACAACGATGAGAAGGATTGGAGCCTTCATATGGCATTGATTGATACCTCATGGTCATAATGTTTATTAATGCAACATACAATTGTCCATGAGTGAAGACCAGTGTCACCAGGTATAGGCCCAACATGGTAATGCTTTGGCCACGTGACTTATTTATCTTCATCTAGAAAGAAGGATTGGAACCTTCATATAGCATTGTTTAATATGTCATGGCAGTTGTTGCGTTTACATCAACGTCACATAGGAGAATCTTTACTCCAACGGCTGAACATGCACGTGACAATGCAACATACAATTGTCCATGAGTGAAGACCGGTGTCACCAGGTATAGGCCCAACATGGCAATACTTTGTCCTTGTGACTTATTTATCGTCATACAAAAAGCTAATCTAACTGGGAACTGCCTCCATCTAAGAACGAATGGCAATTTTGTACCAGAATGCACAAAACATATTTGAGGGATGAAAACCCGAGTGCCTACCCGTGTACCTGTAATAAATTCTGCCTCCAGAACTCTTGTATGAAATGCCTTGCACACCAAGCGTGTCCCATTACATAGACCTCGACTTGGATCAATGTTCCGTAGTAGAATTATTGGGGCATTCATTTTCAACTCCAAGCAGTGTGTTGGAAATCCACCACCCAAGGTGAGACTATTTAAAAACTCCACAGAGTATAAGAAAGGATCTTGCATCGAGTTTTCTACCCAGAGAGTCAACACTAAAGTATTGCACAACATCACCTTTCATTGTGTACAGGGCCTTAGCATTGAGAATATCAACTTCATGGAGCAAGGATGGCTTGCTCTCTGAAGTGTTCTGCATGGACCACATCTTTATCAATTTTTGAATAGATGCAACCTATCAATACATTCAATGAGGATGAAGAAAGCACCATATGATGGGGGATTTCTATCATTTGTTCATCACCGATTGTCAAAGTCCCATTTCCTACATCCATAAGCCATTCTCTATAGGTAGAATTTGCAACATCGCCACCTCCCATACGCATGTTATGTGCCAATCTAAGAATCTTCACACGATTCCATAAGTGCGATCGACAAAGAGTAGCATCAACAATGTCAGCACTTGCTCCCTGGAACACCACTGGTAAGATCTGTCTGAAATCTCCCCCAAGAAGCAACACTTTTCCACCAAATGGATTTGTTGAGCACATGATATCTTGCAAAAACCTGCCCAAAGCTTCGAAGGCATATTGATGCATCATAGGAGCCTCATCCCACACAATCAACTTGCACATTCTAAGCAATTCCGCAAGTTGACCTTGAGCAGGGATATTGCATGTGCTACAACTATCAAGGTCCAAGGGTATCTTGAATCTAGAATCTGCAGTGCGTCCATTTTGCAATAGCAATGCTGAAATACCAGAAGATGTTGTGGCCAATGCAACTTCTCCTTTTCCATGCACACGTGACAACAAACAATTATACAAATAAGTTTTCCCAGTCCCTGTAGGACCATCTAGGAAAAAAATAGCCCCACCATCAATAGTCAATCCATGCAACACCGCCTCAAAAGCAATCCTTTGATCTTCATTTAGACTCTACTCCATTTCACGTGACACAAAAAGATGCTCTTGCATTGTGTCAAGGCATTGCTCTTGGAAAAGCAAGCTATTTTCATCATGTGTCGCAAAGCATTCATTAGGCATTGGAATTCCAGGAAATTCAGTTAAACTTCGTCCAAAAGTACCAAGAATGTTATGCAAATCTCTCAATGCATACCCTTCAGCAACCTGTGTACAACCATCTAATGACTGATATCTCATCTCCAACATGTGTTGATAGTCCTCATACAAAAAACGTCAAAATATTTCCCATAAGAGATGAGGGGAGGAGGGTTCACAAAACAATAGAATGGTCAAAAACAAATGTCTCAATTGCGAGCTTGTATGTGTATTGCAAGCTCTCTCCATGCATCCGAACCATTCCCCATCATATTCCATGATACCCCTTGCAATGCATGCTGCCTTGAATGTTGGAAACAATACACCATTCGCAGAGCGTAGATCCTTAAACGATTTACATCCTTTACAAATAGTCAAAAGCAAACGGACATAATATCGTTCACCTGCAGAGGGCTGCACGAAATACATCCACCCAATAGTGTCCCCACGACGTATCTTTGTCCATTTCTTGGAACCCGAATTCCACACTCACTTTTGAGGAAAATCAATGTACAAACTATTGTTTGCTTCAGGATTCTCCAAGTTGCATGTGAACCACTCTGTCAAAGTGGTCTTCTCTGCATTATCTCTTTGCAAGACATCATTAAGTCTATCATTATCTCAAAAAGTCACGATTTGACCAGCCGAAACATGCACGCTCAATCTGTGAACAACTGGTGCGTCATCATGCAAAGGATATTGAAAAATTCTCTAGCAAGACTCATATGCAGATACATAGCGGCCATCCGTGTACATGTCTATCTCATCAATGTTCTCCCTTTCTGCATCACGTACCGATGTATGGAATCTTACAGTTGCTCTATCGTGCCCCTTGTAGATGTACTTATAGACATACTTGATGACTGAAATTGTCGGGCATACCTCAACATTGATATGCGCATTAAATAGTGTTGACAAAACATGATTATATGGCACAACCCATCGGTTATCAATAGTAGAACCCTTAACCTTGGCGGTGAAGCGTTTCGTCGCACATAAATGGGGTAGCCATTATTATCCATGCTTGTTTGCTCACAAAATGAACGTGGATATTTTCTAATACATCGGCCATCAACCATGCAAGGAGATGAACTATTGAACTCACCGCAGGGACCATGAATGTTACAACTAACAATGATATCATGCAGCACTGGAAATTGATTTTTATCTAGCAGCTCTGCACAAACCATCTTGTTATAGTCAAATGTTGATTGAGGCTTACATTGAGGATCTAGAATCAATAATGTATGAGAATGTGGCAAGCCTCTCTTTTGGAACTCCACGACAGACATGTAAAGCCACCACTTTCCCAAAAATATCTTTCTTTAAGATATACTTCATCATGCTCGAGTGTTTCAAGAAGAAAACCCTGGTGGTTATGTCTGGTCGATCAGAGGAAACTTGTCCTAGAAGTAATGCCTCATTTATTCTGGCCATTTGGGGTTACATGTGAATGTGATAAATAGGTCTGGATTTCCCTTTGCACACAAAATTTCCATTGCATCTTGATACAATTGGTACATGTGCCGAGGGACGGCTATAAAAGATGAGGGTAAGACAATTCTTCGACCTGCATACCGTCCAAGTACAACATCACTCCCAGAGAAATGCACCATGTCAACCAAGCCTGCATACAATTCTGCCCTCAATGTTTACTGATTTGTACGGACCCATGCAAGACGACATTCCTCAATGGCACAATATGAATCAACCATAAATTGTTGAAGTAAATGATCCCCACGAAGCAAGCATGACTCTGTATCAGCACGAACCTGTAGGCCGATATGCATAGTACTCTCTTTGAGTGACACATTGTCGACCAACCAAGGCATCCAAAGGGCCATGCACATTATCATAAGGAAGCTTGATATGCCATCCAGCTTCTCCCCGTGGAAAGAGAAGAACATACAATAGTGGCATGTATGACCTGTGTAGATTTGAAATCCTTTGCAGCCTTCCATTTTGACAATGTATCACAATGTCTCGATGGCCAACTGTTTGTACATCCCCTTGACCTAGCATAATCGCAGCAACCTCATTGCCACAACAGGTATCAAGTACTGCCTGGAAGTATTTCTATTCTCACAAATTCTCATTTTGATCTCCACACCAGGACTGTCACGTAACATTCTACCAACATTGTAGAAGGCATTCGCATACGGATTACATGATTGCATCATCATTGATAATGCTTCAAGAGTAGACAAATTCAAACCATCCAAGGCACTCATACGATTCCGAACCTCATGCTCAGTATCATATACATATATCTGGAAAATTTTGGAGCCCTTGCTTCATGATGTAGCAAAGAACCAATTCGATGGTACACACTGCCATGTACACGAAAGCAATATGCACCAGACCAATGTCTCATCAATGGTAGCTCCAAGAGATTCAAATGCCATAACAGTGTTGTAACTCCTGATGTTTCTTCTGAAAGACCTACTCAAAGCATCATTATTAGTGAGTAGCCTCTCCAATACATCTGGCGGTCTTGCAAGAGGAAAGAGGGATACTTTCCCACCTTTGCAACAATATTTTCCCATTGATGGTGTATCTTCCTTCTTCATTTCACATGGCCAAAGACATGCACCACAAAACTCACAGAAGGAGGACATGGTTCCTGTATGATCTGTAGGCAATGAGACATGTATCAATGGTAGCATGGAAGGGTGGACACCTCGTAGACATAGATAGGCATGTAGAATGCAAGCAATTCCTCCAAGTGATGTGTCATGAACATACGGGACCTGTTCCTCATTTTGAGCGTCTATGAGAGGGCAAAAGTGTCCGTCATGTTGATGGTGCTGCTGTCTTATGTTGGAGGTGCGTTGCCTTGCCCGTTGTCGACGATATCTTCTTGTTGCATACAAACATGAAAGAGTTGTGCTGTCTTCGTCCTTGTCCTTGCATGATAGTTTGCAAAGGAACTTGTGGAATAGTAACATCACCATGGATAGAACCCTCCACAAATGTGGAGGGACTCCTACCACGACCATGGCCATTTGTTGAGCATGGCAAGGCATCGTTTAGCAAGTATATCGTATGTTGTATAGCGAGTTGACGTCGATAATTTTCTGCAACCTTTCAGCGTGCACACACATGAGAGGAATGACTTGTAGATTCAGAAAGACAAAGGCATGTGTCCCTTGTCCTCATAAATGCTTATTTCAAGCAACAGAGAAAACACTAAGTTCATAATGAGTGCATAAGTTTAAACATTTTAGCTACTCCCAAATGCAAGCATAAAATATCCTCAATACATCATAATATTAATTAAAGTAGTGTACTTAAGCTAGGGAAGTTCCTTATCTATACTAACTTCCAAATGCAAGCATATAATACCCTCAACACATCACAATATTAATTGGAGTATTATACCCAAGGAAGGAATAAAGAGTGCACATGAGTTCAAGGCTTGTTTGATAGATCCTTTCTATTGCTTTAACAAACCTTTCCTTTCATGCATCCTCCCACTTTTTCTATCAGTAAGATATATTAAATTTAATAGACATCATAGGATAAATTGAATATGAAATAACACCATTGGAGTTGAAGACTCACTTGTGAGACTTCTTGAAGGTTATTTAGCATCTCCTATCATTGGTTCTCTCTATGAAATCAACAACAAATTTTTCATGGGTTCTTGCATGAAGAAGGAGAGAAAGCTTGAACCACCCAAGTGTGGTAAGAGTGGTTTTGTTGGTTTTCTCACCCAATGTGGTAGATTGGCTTTTCCAATTCCTTCTCCAAATATTCTAGGTTGGTTCTCCCAATTCACATTGAAATAGTATGCTTAGATATCAAGACTCATCTTCAAGTCTATTAGCATTGCCCGTATGACATTCAAAACCTGCCCCGTAATGGGGTCTTCCTATTGTGCTACAAAATGTGCTTATCATGGCTACCTGCATGAAGAAGAAGAGGAATCTTAAAGTTTGGTAGATTGGTTATCAGAGTTTCTTGCCCCGTTGCAATAGACTGGCTCTCCTAGATCCCTCTCCATTTTTGATTGCTATGCTAAGAGCAAGAGTTTCAAGGGGTCTTGCTTGTCTCATGGAATATTTCTCAGAATAACGTAAATGAGGTAAGGAGCTCTACGTTTTCCATTGTAATATGAGGAATCACTTGGGTTTACTTTGAAATAGAAAATTTTGGGGTTAGTTTTTGTCACAAATTTTCTTAACCGCTCTACCTCTCTCTCTCTCCCTCTCTCTCTCTCTCTCTCTCTCTCCCCCCCCCCCCCCCCCCCTTCTCTCTCTCTATCTATCTATACCTCACAATGCTAGGAATTGCATGTGCCATGTGTTTTTTTTTTGAAATACAGAATGCCTTCTTTTATAGCAGGCCATGTGCCATGTGCCATGTTCTGAATTGCATGTGCCATGTGTTTTTTTTTTGAAATACAGAATGCCTTCTTTTATAGCAGGGAATGTTGAGATGAGGTTACATTTGGACTCTTTTATCTCTGTCTATCGTGCTAGAAAATGTGTTTATCATGGCTACATACATTAAGAAGGACAATAGATTGGCTCTCCCATTTCCTTCTCCATTTTGGACAGCTATGTTGCCCATGATTAAGAGGAAAAGTCTAGTTCATTGACATGTGGACATGTCAAGGGGCCTTACTTGTCTCATGCAATATTTCTTTCTTAGAATAACACAAATGAGGTAATGAGCTCTACGTTTACGACTGTAGTATGAGGAATTACTTGGATTTCCTCTAAAATAGAAAATATTTGGGCTAGTTTTTGGCACAAACTTTCTTGATTGCTCTCTCTCTCTCTCTCTCTCTCTCTATATATATATATATATATATATATATATATATCTATGGTTTTTTAGGAATTGCACGTGCCATGTAGTTTTTTAGAAATATAGAGTGCCTTTTGTCATGAGTGTGAATCATGCACTTGCCTGATGTTAAGATATGTTAAGATGAGGTTGTTTTTGACCTCTTCTCTCTCTCTCTCTCTCTCTCTCTCTCTCTCTCTCTCTCTCTCTTTGTGCTTCACAAGGCTAGGAATTGCATGTTTCATGTGTAAAAAAAAAGACATAGAGCGGCTTTTCTCATGAGTGTGAATCATGCACTTGCTTGATGCTTGGAGATGTTGAGACGAGGTTCCATTGGGCCTCTTTTAGCAGTGCAATATGTATAATCAATTTAGACATCATGGCAGCGTGATAGAACATAGGTGTAGTAGTCCCAATGGCCCCGAAGGCTATGGTGCAAAGGGGTAGAGAGGTAGCTAGTGGTCAACAGTGATTGATTGAGAGAGAGAGAGAGAGAGAGAGAGAGAGAGAGAGAGAGAGAGAGAGAGAGAGAGAGAGAGAGAGATGTTTTAGCAGGGTGATAGACTAAATCACTCCAAAAGAAATCTTAAAGCTCTCAAGTATTGTAGCATTGATATTTTTTATCCAAGTGCTCAAAAAAGGGCTATATTTAGTGTAATCCTACATAACTTTTACTTTTGAAATCATTATTTGAACCTGAGAAAACCTACAAAGACATAGAGGATAGCTCATGGCCAAAAGTGGCTATGATAGAAAGAGGGAGGGGGGAGGGAGATAGTTGTCTCAAAAGCTATAATTTTCCTTTAAACATTGTTCAAACCTAGGTTTAGTGCATTCTCACTTGCAAATTTGGAATTCACCTCTAAATTCCAACTGAAAAGCAAGAACACCTTCTAAGCTCAAAGGAATTTAGCGTGTAAAAAACTTCAAACACAGGCAAGGGTTTCCCTTTGCCACCACTCATCTTCACCACTCACATTTTGGGAAAAATCATTGTGTATTGGAATGCTCGAAGATTGGTTTAGTGTACTTCCATCCATGGATATCTTATTTTTAAAAACAGGGCCAAATAATCTCAATCATGATAAAGTCAACCACACAACATTGACTGTAGGTGAGACCATTTGAACCATCACCAGATTAAAGGCTTTTGCTTCTCTTTCTTGTCCCAAGGGAAAACACACCACGTCAAAAGACCACCACTCATTGACACACAGGGAAAATCCAAGTTTAGTGCAATCCCACCTATGAATTTAGAGATCCACCTCTAAACTTGCACCTCAAGGTGATAGCACCCATGAAAGGTGATAGCACCCATGAAACTCAAAGCACCCGTGTTTTGAAGAAAAACATCCTAACTTAAGTGCAATCCCACTTACAAATTTTGAGATTTATCTCTAAATTTCACCCCAAGGTGATAGCACGCATGAAACTTGGAGGATTTTAATTTAGAAATCTCCAAATATAGTGGAGGGCTACCCTAATTCTTCGTGCCCTTCATCATCGGTGTTTGAAGAAAAAAAACATTTGGCTATGAGAGTGCTCTAAAAGATCAGCTTAGTGTAGTCCCACCTAACAAATTTTAATATTTACCTTGAGATTTTCATTTTGATCTTGAGAACACCACAAGGTGATTGCACACACGAAACGCAAAGAAAATGCAATGTCAAGAGGACCGGTTTAGTGTAATCCCACCTAACAAATTATGATATTTACGCCTAAAAATTGTAATTTTCAAATTTTCATTTAGACCTTGAAATCCCAAGCCAAAGGTGAGAATGGCATACACTTTAGAGAAAACCTTCAACTTTAGTCAAGATTTTCCTCCGCCTTTGTTGCTTCGAATTCACTCGTGCTGCCTTGGATTTGCTCACTCTTTGCCTCGGATTTGCTTGCCTTCAACCTTGGACTTGGCTTCTTGCTTTGGGCCTTGTCAATGCCAAAAACCAATATATGGAATTAGCATCTTATTTTCTCTCTCTCTCTCTCTCTCTCTCTCTCTCTCTCTCTCTCTCTCTGTGTCACACACACACACACACACACACAATGTGTTCGGGCAAAATGTGTCTCAGCTTAACATCGTAGGATTTTCAATTTTCAAAAATGCCGATTGAGGGCAAGGGGGAAAGGAGAAATGCCGCCCCAAAACAGAGGAAAATTGTGTAAAAACTGTTTTAAAAAAAACAATTTTTCTAAACACTCCACTTGGAAATCAAGAACGCCAGTTGAGGGCAAGGAGAAAAGGAAATTTCGATATAAATTTTAGTCTTTGGAACACGACATTGACAACATCTCACTCATCTTACAAATATAATAAATTGTTAATTAAAGTTGAAATTGCTCAATTTGTCGCTGCATACATAAACCACTGACGATTCAAAATTGGATCTCAAGCATTTACACTTAGCGATCATCCATATGTAGTTCCTAAATTCGATAAAGGAATCTCTATCTAGAGTGCTTGTCATATTTATAACATTCTTTTCCTCAACCTGGCACACCAAGTAGGGAGTATATGTAACCCCAAGCTTCGATTTTGAGTATCATATCCTTATATCCTTATGGTTTTACTGAAAGCCAGAAGTCAGATTTCCTACCATTATAATAATAGACTTAGTTGTGGTGCAACTATGTCCACTATCACACGAATTCCTAAGCTTATACACCAATTCCGCCCCAAGATCGAGGAAAACAATGCAAAAACACCCTAGTTTCCAAACTTTCCCCTTGTTAATAAAAAGTCCCAGTTGAGGGCAAGGGAGAAGGCGAAATTCCACCCCAAAATAGAGAAAAAGTAGTGCAAAACCCTAGAAAACAACCAATTTAAAAAAAAACTTTCAATCTAGCAATCGGGGCAATAACTTGAGGGCAAAGGCAAACCTCCACCCCAAAAGCACGGGTGCAAGACAATCGTCAAAGTACATGGGTTCGCCTCGCCACAATGTTTGGAAAAAATGTGTCCCAGCTTAATATTGTGTGGTTCTCAATGTCAAAAATGCCAATCGAGGGCATTTACAGTTAGTGATCTCTTTCTAGAGTGCCTGGCACACCAAGTAGGCATTATATGTAAACTTTTATTAAAAAATTCCCCTTGGCAAATTAAAGGAAAGGAATTTTGAATGAATGAAAAGGGGTTTTGTATACTCCAAAAGCAAGGTGAGGGCAAGGGGAAAAGGCCAAATTTCGCCCCAAAAGCATGGGTGCGAGATAGCCGTCAAAGTACATGGGTCCATCTTGCATGGCCTGCAGTGTTTCAACACAATATTGTGCCGTTCTCAATTTCAAAAATGCGAATTGAGGGCAAGGGGAAAAGGAGAATTTCTACCCTCAAATAGAGAAAAATAATGTAAAAATAGAAAAAATAAACTTATTTTTTAAAAAAATTTCCCCTTGGCAAATTAAAGGAGGGAATTTTGTATGTTTTAAAAGGTTTTTACACCTTAATGTCCAAACTTTCAAAACAACTATTTCCCAAAGTTTCATGTTAGGGCAAGGGGAAAAGGCGAAATTCCGCCGCAAAACCCTAGATAACAACCTTTTTTTTATATAAGCTTTCGGTCTAGCAATCGAAAAGGGCCAGTTGGGGGCAAGGGAAAAAGTGAAACTTTGCTCCAAAAAATCAAGAAAATCTGTGCAAAGCTTGGCAATAAGGTGAGGGGCAAGGGGAAAAGGCCAAATTCCGCCCCAAAAGCATTGGTGCGAGATAACCGTCAAAGGACATGAGTTCGTCTCGCATGGCCCACAATGTTTGGGAAAAACGTGTTTCAACTTAATATTGTGCCGTTCTCAATTTCAAAACTGCCGGTTGAGGGCAAGGCAAAAAGGAGAAATTCTGCTTCGAAATAGACAAAAATAGTGTAAAAAGTTCAAAATATAAACTTATTTTTTCAAAATTTCCCCTTGGCAAATTAAAGGAAAGGAATTTTGTATGTCTGAAAAATGTTTTTTACACCCTAAATATTTTTTGTGCTGCTTCATTAAGAAGATGCTTGTCAAAGACATCATCTCTCCTGACTATGATATCCTCCTACACCAGACCATAAAAGCGCTAGCTTTTGGAAAAAGTGTTATAGCTAGCATGTATAATTTTATTGGACTTTCAAGACAAACTTCCCAAGTTCCCCTTCTACTTCTTTGGAAATGGATTGAGGCATCGAAAGTACTGCTTCATGAGCATATATACCAATTTATCAAAGGTCTCATCCTTATGATAAAGAGAACATATCCATGTGAAATGATTGGAGTCATCAACCAGTTACATCAAATAAAGGACACTCTCAAGTGATGGAACCTGCATAGGTACACCAAGGCTCCAAAATCGTCAAGGCTTACCGAATAGAGTACTTTCATAAAGTCTCTGTATGTTACTTCCCTCAAATAGCAGAACTACATCATTGCATTGGAAGTACTTCTCCACAAGTGTGTGCCATTTATAAAGGTTTCACAAGTCTCATCCTTATGGTAAAAGAACCATATCCAGGCGAAACAATTTGAGTCATGAAAGAGCACCATGAATTACTTATATTGTGCCTACTCACTCCTCTACTATTTTATTCAATTTGCACTCAGATTCTTCTACCAGATTCTCTCCCAAGGATCTCCTACCTTTACAAAAATAAAGTTTTGTAAAGGTCGGAATTCTAACCCGCACCCGTCAATCGCACTCAACCAATTTAGTCCCATAACCACTCCAGCAAGCCCGTCGCCTTGCTCACATTGGCAATCTATGCAAAAAAAAGATATATTGATTTGCCTCCACCCCAAACTCTGAGTGTCCCCTACCCCCGTCCCCATCCTTGCGCTCATCTAACCACTCCAGCAAGCTTGTCACCTTGCTCACATTGGCAATCTATCCAAAAAAAGATATAATGATTTGCCTCCACCCCAAACTCTGAATTATTGTCTCATGCATGACGCAAATGATTTGCCTCCACCCCAAACTTTGAATTATTGTCTCATGAACGACGCAAAAGCGCAAGATGCCAGTGATGGTGGCTCAAGGATGTCTTCTACAACGCAGCTCCAATGCAACTACAATGAAAAGCAAGGAGAAGGAAAAGCAAGAAATCAGGGCAAAAAGCGAGAAATAGGTTGATGATGGACTCTATAGGGAAAAGTGGCGGGTGTACTGTGGCGGACTTGCAGCCTGTCATGCAGTTTCACCTTCATAGAGATGACCATATTCAACACGCGAAAGCTCAAGACGCCAACAATGGCAGCTCAAAAATGTCTTCTGTAGCACAGCTCCAATGCCTTGTCTCAGGCGAGACGTCGTCGACGAGGGTGAAGAGGATGACTTTCTTCAACTCTGATCATCCGCATGAAGCCGGGGCTCTCCATCTCCCACACCTTGCAAGGATGACAAAGACGACACACGACACACATACGAATCCACCATTGCTCTCATAGAGGAGGCAGCATGAGTTGGTTGAGAGAGAGAGAGAGAGAGAGAGAGAGAGAGAGAGAGAGAGAGAAACCTTACTGACCTCGAGCCACACACACAGCGAGCCGCGCACACACCCGTGATGTTATCTTTCTCTCCCCCTCTCCCTCTCCCTTTCTCACGCACAAACGTTGAAACTCTCTTCTTCTTCGCTCTCTTTGTCTCACTCTCACACGCAGCAGTAGCAGGGGACCATCGACTGAAAATAGTGCTATAGTACATGAAAAGGTTGGCCAAGGAGAGCTAAGAAGGGTGGGCTCCTTGAGATCTTCTCTCTTTCTCTCTCTCTCTCTCTCTCTCTCTCATACGCGCTTGCGTTGATTGGGCTCTCCATTGTCGTAGCCTTGATTAGGCAGTGCATGCACGGTGGGCAGACCTCACACACACACAAACTTGCCTTGATTGGGGAGGCCATGCACGGCAGGCCTCTCTCTCTCTCTCTCTCTCTCTCTCTCTCTCTCTCTCTCTCTCTCACACACACACACACACACACACAGTGACTTAGGCAGGCTCGTCGGATCCATTAAAGGCAACATGCACAATGAACAGGCTAACCCATCAAGTCAACACTTTTTTTTGGAGCCAAATTTTTTAATTAAAAAAAGCCAAAATGTCCACCCCTTTAGCATGCGACACGTGGAGGGGCTCTTTGAGCTTGAAAATCTCAAGTTGCATTATAAAGAGTATAGAAATGCCCAGATCTACCCTTTGAAATCAATATCATAAGCGGGATTTTTCAATACTAGTCGAAAAATTTACACTACAAACTGGGATATGTGAGCAATGGTTTACATTGAGAGGAAAATACTTTTCTTTTTATACATACATTTTTTATTCAACGTTAAACAACAATAGAAACGCCTATTTAGGCTCTACAAGAAGTCATTCTTATCTAGTGTTAACAATGTCTTCCTTGTCATATAGTGTATCCTCTTGAGCTTGGTGCAGGAATTACAATACATTTTTTGGTTTGGCAATGAAAATATTTACGGTGACAAAAACTATTGTAATATTAGTTTATTGATTATATATTATGGCTGGTAGGGCTTGCTTTGCAATCTCCATTAGCAATTTAGTGGCAAAATAGGTGTGTCCAAAGATATGTAAAATGCATCAATCAAGTGCTTCCAGAATTGCAAGACAAGTGTTTAGTTTGTGAGGGCATAGTAACAAAATAAATCTAGAAAAATAATGCAAATAATTTATAGTTTTGTGGGTTGGGGGGGGGGGGGGGGGGGGGGGGGGGTTGTTTTAGTTGAGGAATCACAGGCAAGTCAAAAAGGCACCATGATCAATCTTTTTTTACTAAGTTATGGTAAAGTCAAATTTTCAACAGTGTGAATGGGAATTTTATTGAATTACTTTCAAGAATGCTTGTAATCAATGGACAAAGCAAAAGTGTAAAAACCAATAGAGTTGTGTAATTGAGCCCATTTTCTATTGTGCATGGTCTCCTAGAGGCATCTCAAAACATTCCTTGATGGCCAATTATTCTTTAAAGGATCATTGATAAGTCACACTTACTTTCACTTACTTTCACACAATATGATAATTTAATACATTGTGATCCATTTCTTGAGGCCTTGGACTTTGACCAACACGACTTCAAATTTGAAAGCACAACTTGAAAGTGCTATCTGCAATCATTCCCTTTTTTTCCCTTGATAAATATAGCTATGTTGCTATCTTTCACTTTCAATAGCAAATTGGATTTACCTTTCTAAAATCTTAATATAAGGTAGATACCATAGACACAAAGTATCTTAGGTCCAAGGGGAACAAAAGTACCAAACAAGAATTGAACCGTATTAAACAAGCTAGACAAGAAGCATCTTACTAGACCCATCATGGACATTCTAAAATGTCGAAGCTTTGACCTTTTTTCTTTTTAAGCAGCCTCATAATTAAATTCAAAATATAAAATTAGGTTGTAAGTATCATTTAGTATACTAAATTTTAATATTCAAGCTTGTATTGATTTTGTGTCAATGGTCATGCTAGCATCATGGGTGTGTTAGTGACTATGGGTGTCCCCCTATAGACACTACACAAAGATCTTGGTGATTTTGCTCATATCCAATTACCTTTTATATATATATATATATATATATATATGTGTGTGTGTGTGTGTGTGTGTGTGTGTGTGTGTGTGTGTGTTCTCTGGCTTCAGTATTAAAAGAGTATTAATAAATGGCTATGCAAAAATTTGTAAAACTCCTATGTGCTTAGAAACTATGGAAAAGACTTAATTTCTACCAAATATGACATTTTCAATGGGGACAATTGTTTGTTCTATTTTTTTATAAAATTAGTGGCTGCAAAAGGAACCTCTTGTTTTCATTCACTCATTATTAAACTTATGATATTTTGTATATATACTAGAAACTAGGGTTTTATCATAAACCTTTGACTTTAAAATTAAGTTTAGACATTATTGTAGCTTAGCTTCTAACCATAAGGTTAATTACCTACACCATAACAAAGGAAACTAACATAAATCATCTCTCCGATCTTGGAAAATTAAAAATCCTTTCAAAACATCTTGAGAGCATAAGTGAAGGGTGAATTTAGGAAATGAAAAGACTTTTTGTGTGCATATAAATAGAGATGGTCGAATGTTCCTTATACATTTGTGTTTTTCTTCTTAATTTTTTTTTCTCGCGTTTTCAAGCCATTAGAGCCATTAAGAAATCCTTTTATTTTTTTCAAGCCATGAAGGATATAATGTGAGCTCCAAGGCAATAAGTTATTTGTCTTTTTTAATCAAGCAAATCCCAAATAAAATTCCAAAAACCTAGAGCATACAACACGCTATGTATAAACATGTAAATTTAAGAGTGGCATAAACCATATCTGATGGCAAAGGAGGCAAGACACAGAGAGTATGCGCAGGGAGTTGGGAGTCAAGACATGGCCCCTCTCTCTCTGCTCCATGGCCATAGAGCAAGAATACGGGTGGCGGCTCTCTCTCTCTCTCTCTCTCTCTCTCTACATTTCCACCTGCTGGCTCCATACTGGAAAAGGTCTTACCTATTTCTCCTCTCTCCCTCCTCCATGTGCCAGCTTGTCTCTTTTTTCCCTCAACGGCTTGGCAACATCTGCTGAGACTCCTCTTAATCCGTCCCTACAAAACGTTTGGCACACCTCTTGTGTAAGCACTCACATATTCTCTAAGCACAATATAGTAAGTGAAAGGTAATTGGGTTGCACATGCACTACTAAGTAGTCATAGAGGTCCTTATAACCAAAAAAATCCCACTTTAAAGACAATGTGCATTTAAGCAAGCTAGGGACATATCTACAAGGGTAGGTTGCTTAGTGCTGAGATAAGATGGATATTTGCAAATCAAGGCAAGCAAATTGTTTTCCTCAGTGTTGATAGATAGAGAAGGCAGTTTAGGGGGAAGTCTCATGAGTGCATTAAATCTTGTGGATGTCGCAACAAATCTTAATATAAGAAGGACCTTGAATGCTTTCACTCAGGTAAGGGGGCAGGAGAAGGAGAAGAGATAAAGATATATTGGAGGGAGAGGAGCATATATTCTCTCTGTGAAGTCTATTAATAACTTATATCTCCATTGACACACACACACACACACACACACACACACACACACACACACACATATAGAGTTTGATGATTACATCAAATGCCAACATTACAATAATTATAATTCCCATCTAGTGTCAAGGCAAAGTTATTCTTTGATATTACAAGAGCATAACCTTTTTGACACAGATAAGCTCAAATGTTTTAGTACTCACATACTTCAATCAATCAAGGGATACCTAATGAGTATTTCTTGTTTTCCTCCTTTCTTATGGTGTTAGAGTTAGTTGAAGCTTAAGAATAATGAGAATCCCAATCAAGATATATTGACATAAATCAATGCTAAGAAAACACAAGAAAAAGTTTTATTATACAATAGAGTTAGCCATAGTGTGTTTTCAGATAACCATACCAATCCTTTTATGTATGATAGGAGTATAATAAATTTTTTTACTATAGCGCTTAAAAGCGTAAGAAGGGAGGTCAAATTTAACATGTATTAGACATATATAGAGAGTTTTTTAAGACTCTTTACTTGGTAGCATGCCATTTTCTATAAAGAGTGAATCCCCTCGATGATGTTGCTAGTATTGATAGCCGTTTTTCGGCTCTCCGTGATTGCCATAGTGAGTTACCTCACCCTACAAAAACCACCCAAACACTGTGGCTATCACTACCATTTCACTGTACATAGGCGTGTGTGAGTTAGGGGGCTTTTCCCATATCTTCTTAAAATCCTCAATTAACTAGTCACTGGGCTAGTTGAGCCAAAAAAAAAAAAAAAAAAAGTATATTATGGCCTCTTTGTGTGTAAATATTTCATTGTATATATGACCTAAATATAGGAATTTTTTATAATTATTTTGGTATTTTATTTAAATATTTCTACTTAGGTGTGTGTTTTATTAAACCTATGTATGCCTTCTTTCACCCTCTTACACCATAAGTAAATTTTTTGCCAATATGTACATACTCTAACCTCATATTTTTCCTTTATACAAATCACTCCCACATTTTCACCCTCACCCTCGTGAAAACAAAAAAATTGATTTCTACTCATTGGTCACGTTTATTATATTATTTACTTGCATGCCTTTTCCTCTTTCACCCAAAATAATACAAAGAGGGACCATATCATATGATTCTAATATCTTTCCATATCCATAATTCCTCCATATTTTTATTATTATTTTTACTCATTATTCTAACACCATGTGCTCATTGAGCTAAAATCCATGAATAGTCCATACACTAGTCCCACCATGTATATATTTCTTTATTCACCAATAATCCTCCTCCATGCATGTGTCAAGGACAACTTGGATGCTTTGTATTATGATATGACAAAGGAGGGCCTCACTCTTGGATGCATTGTACAAATTCAACAAAGGAGGGGGCTACTAAAAGACTTTTGCAGGCATAAAAAACAGGCTTTTTGGTGAGAATTTTGGCACCCATCTCCACTCCAAATTTGGAGCGGTGGTCAAAAGAGAAAATGTGGAACAAAAGCTGAATAATCACCTCAAAACTTTTGGTGATTTTTGGAGCAACCACCGGTGAGCTATGATTTTTTGAGTGGACCCCAGTCTGCCCACTTTTCTCACAAGTAACCCATAGTCTTCTCTCACCTCTTTCCACACTTCTACACACACACACACACACACACATACATTCCTCTCAATCCCTCATTCAAACCTGCACCTTCAATGGTTTCTCTCACCTTCTTCACCATTAACCTCCCCACTTACTCCCATAGCTCTCATATGAGCTCTCCATGTACATACACCATCTCTATGTCTCTCTCTATTATCTCCAAAGTACAATTCCATCTTACTCCTTATATATATACATAAATTCAGCATGTGTACCATGCTTAACCTCTGCAAATCAAGAGATCTCATCAACGGAATTACCATTTTCATCACGATAATCAACCTTGGCGGCGGTGGCGGAAAGAAGAGAAGACGAAGAAGAAGATCGATAGTCATTTTGAGAACCTACACAAGTAAGTCCAAAACATCTTCAAGCTTCACCATCACAAGGATTTGCTCACTTCATTCAACCATCCACCCCATTCTACCCATTGTAAATATATCATTAACCTTCTAGTGATTACTAACACTAACCACTAACATACTAACACAAAATAGCATTGACCTAACCATAAAAGACACCTCACCTCAAGACATGTACAAAGTAACTCTCTCACTCTCTCTCTCTCTCCTTACTTAAAACTTTACTTTCACCTTATCTACCATCAATAATGCTCTTTTTTGAGCCCACATCCATGACTCAAGCAGACAAAGAAGGCCCGCAATGTTTTGATATTCAAAAAAATCATAATCTTGATTTGTTAGCTTGTAAATTAGGATTTCTAATAATCTTAATGAGGGGTCTCCAACCTATAAATAGGCCCCTCTCCTTCTTGTAAAACAACCGCCAACATCTCACATAGCACCCCAACACTCTATGCGTGAGGAGAGACTTAGGTGTAGCAACCACTTGTGAGCTTCACTCTTGGTGTGAGAGAAGCCTTCAAGCTACACATTGCAAGTGAGAGAGCGTGAGTTCCACAAATCTCAAAACCACTATTGTATATGCTCCTTCATCATCAATAAATTGAGGTTTGGTGCATCAAAGGCGTGATTCGACGTTCAAATTTTCGTCCTTCCATTTGTGCAATACGGTTTGGTGAATTCAAGGTGACTTGTGTATTTTGAGTTTTTATCGGTTGATCTTGATTTTAGAAAGTGTTTTAGTGTGTTTTTCATTGCCAGTTTTGTGTCCATTGTAAGAGGGTATTGTGGTGAGAGGTCTCCCACACCCTAAGACAGTGTGTGTGTGTTGGCAATGTTTAGCAATCACTAAGCATTGAGTGAGTTTTTGTACATGCTCTACGATAGCAACATAATGAATTATCTCCATTTGCAAGTCACAAATAAGGTATTACGCAAGATCCATTCCTCTCTCTATTCCCTTTGCTCTAGCTCTCTCTAGTCCATTTTGTGTGTGTCTTGGTGTGAGGTTGTTTGTGTGTGTTTTTTTTGTGGTGTATCTTCTTGGTTGTGACAAAATCTCTCTTGCGTCCTAGTTCGCATACCATAACTAGGTGGTGCCCCTATCTTGTTTGGGTTTGGCTGTGGGTTTGTTGTTGTGTTGTGCTTGTGGTTGCCCCAGCCCTAATTGAGCAGCACGGGAGCCTTGAGGGGTGTTTAGAGGTCGCCTCTCTTGTTGCCCGCCCCGGACCGCCTCAATTTTGGTGCCCCCACAGAGGACGGCTTGTGTATTTTTTTTGTAGAATCAACCTTTAGCATAGTCAAGTAGTTTGCATGAATCACGAGAATTTGTATGATCCCTTCATTCCCATTGAAAGGTTAAAGGTATATATAATTGTTAGTACTGAGGCGGTCCGGGGCAGGCAACAAGAAGAGCAACCTCTAGACACCCTTCAAGGCTCCCGTGCTGCTCAATCGGGCTGGGGCACAACACAACACAAACCAAAACAACGAACCCACGGCCAAATCCCAACTACACCAGGGGCACCACCTAGTTTAAGAGCGAACTAGGACGCAAAAGAGGAGAATCGTTAGAGCAACCCACAAACAAGCAAGGAATTTACACTAACCCTAACACCAATGGAACACTCTCACACACTAAAACACGAGAGAGAGAGAGAGAGAGAGAGAGAGAGAGAGAGAGAGAGAGAGAGAGAGAGAGAGAGAGAGAGAGAGAGATAGTGCTCAGGCTGCTTTGAAACGTATCGGCAATGATCAAGCAAACACAACTATATATTTAAGAAAGAGAGAGAAAGGGGGAGGGGGTGCTTGTTGCATTAATACCTTCTTACAAATCTATCATGACAAATCAAAGTGAAATTAGTATTTGTTCAACATAGCTTGCATAAATTTCACCACAACACATCACAAGAAAAGCCACCCCAATCACTGTCTTAAAGCCAGGGGAGTCCTCTCCACCCTGTCGCCCTCTTACAGTATGTGGGATTTATGGCTAGATTGATGACAACACCAGAGAACAAGCTATCAAGAACTTAACAAAAAACACCAAGACACTTACGCATCATTGTTGTCCATTACTTCACGTTGGAAGGGAGACAAAATATCCAAGCTTAGTCCAAATCCACCCTCCTTGATTCAGCAAATGTTGGGCTTACACTAGTAGGAGAAATGATAGATTTCCTACTCTCAATTGAATGATCACTCTCTCTCTTACAATGGCATAGAGTTCCCTGCTAATCCCCTATTACAACACATGCACATGCATAAGACAATGAGCTTCCACTCAAGAGCTCCTTCTAGAGAGGTTGAGCTTGGCTTCTCAAGCTATAGCATAGTGCTCTTGCTTATGGCTCCCCCTTTTGTGCTAGCTACACCCTCCTTTTATAGCAATTTTGAAGGCTAGGGTTACTCCTCTAACCATGGTTGGGTTAGATTTTCAGCCATTTATCTAATTTCTTTTGCTTGGAATTATCAAGAAGTTGGTGGGGAAAGAGAGAGGAGAGAAATGGAGGTGATAGGACTTTTCATAGTGGGTTAGTGTTAGTAGAGTTAGTATTAATTTACAAATGGAATTGGATATTTACAATGGGAGTATCCATGTAGGATACAAATAAGGAAGAAAAACTCTTAAGAGGTAAGAAAAGGTGGATTTCTTACAAGGTTGATGCTCCAAGTGTCTTGAGTAGGGCCGATTTTGACGCTTGTTGACGGTCCACTAGCTTTGACGGTACATTTTTTCTCCACTCTTGACCTTCCTTGAGAGACAAGGTAATTGAAGCTGAGTAATCAACCACCATGATGCTGTCTTTTAAGAGAAGAGGCTGAATTTTGTGGTTTTTTTGATAGATATGGGTAAATTGGAGGAGGAAAAATGAGACTAGGTGGTCAATTTTGGAATGGAATTGTGTGTGGGAGGTATGAGTTCACCATGGTTTCTCTTATTTTCAAGGTTGAGGAGAAGGTGAGTAGTGTGCAGAGAGGAGTGGTGAGAGAGATGGGGATGATGAGTGGAGAAGTGTGTGTGAAAGAGGAAAATGATAAAGTGGAAGAGAGAGTGTGGCTGCATAGCATGGGAAAACTGGGGTCCACTAAAAAATCATAGCTCACAGCTCGTAGCTCAAAAAAATATGAAAAAATTTGAGGCAAAAGTTCAGCCCACGAGCTACAACTTTTGTTTGTATCACCTTTTCAAATTCGGAGAGCAAGTGAACTTTAAAAATTCAGCAAAACCGACCGTTTTTTTCCACTGCAAAGGTCCTTGTGGGGTCCTTCTTTGGATGATTCTTTTGAATACCTCCAAGAGTGAGCCCTCCATAGTGCATGTATGCATGCCACCTACCCTTGACCTTATTTGGTAGGTCTATAATTGAAGATATTGTTGAGATTAGGATATAAGTGAATAGTACAACTAAGAAAATCAAATATTGAGGGGTCTAAAAAATATGTACATGTCAAATATAAATAATATAAGTGGAAAAAATATAAAGGGGTCAAAAGAAATCTCTCTCATTATGAGGCTACCATAAAAAGATAAATATTTTTGGTGTTCTAATTTTTTAGAAAAAAACAAAATAGATGTAGGAAGGGAAAAATCAAAATAGTGAAAAAATATACACATAAATAAAACTAGTTTTTTTGGATTTTTGTTGGGGTGGAGTTACACCAAATATAAGAGAAGCTTACATGAAATATTTCTATATGGAATAAAGAGTATGAAAAATGGTAAGAAAAAATTGTGGTAATGGTGAGGCAATGTACAGAGCATAAATAACACACACTTAGGTAGAAATATTTAAATAAATACCAAAATAATTATGAAAAAATCTTTTATTTAGGCCCTATATATAAAGAAATATTTACATACGCATGGGCCATAATATACTTATATTTTTTTTATTTTATTTTTATTTTTTTTTGGTCAACTAGCCCAATGACTAGCTAATTGAGGGTTTTTTAAGAAGATATGGGAAAAGTCCCGTGACTCACGCACGCCTATGTACAGTGAAATGGTAGGGATAGCCACAGTGTTTGGGTGATTTTGGTAGGGTGAGGTAACTCACTGTGGTAATTACAAAGAGCCGAAAAAACGGCTATCATTAGCCCTCCCCCTGGATGATGGTATATTCATGTACCATCATAGAGCATCTTTTCCAAAGAGAGTGCTTAAGAGTCCTTGACAAGATCTTCATTGTTTGGCCCCTCAGAATTTTGGCTAGAGTTACACTCATGCTTCATGTAACAATACTTACATGAGACAGTGGCCTTTTGACAGATCTTTGGTAGATCCTTTGGTAGAAGGCGACTCAAATAGGGCTTCAAGCGATACCCGTTTACTTTCCTGGAGTGCTCTTTACCATTCAAGTCTATAAGCTGATAGTAACTTGAATTGAAAGCCTTCTTGACTATGTATGGCCCTTGCCATCTAGTTTCAAACTTGGCATCAAAACGATTATTGAGTCGATTGTCATACCTTAGCACCAGATCTCCTTCATTGATGCCTTTGTCCTTTAGTTTCTTGTCAAGCTTCTCCTTCGCCTACGTAGCTTTCCTCTTGTAGCACTCGTATGCTGCTTCTCTTTTCCACTCAAGCTCAGCTAAGGTAAGAAGTCGATCCATCCATGCTTCTTGATCATCTTGTGCTGATTTTCCATGAAGTCGCATTGTTGGAATGTTTAGTTCAATTGGCTGTAAAGCCTCTTGACCATAGACCAAGTGAAATGGTGTGAACTCCGTGGCTTCCCTATATGTGGTTCGATACGCCCACAAGGCACCATCCAAGAAGTCATCCCACAACTTTGTCTTGTTTTTCACCATCTTTCTAATGATGCCTGCAATGACACCATTAGCTTTTTCTACCAAACCATTTGATTGGGGATAGTAGGGTGTACTGTGACGATGTAGAATGTGAAGTACTTCACAGACTTCTGTGAGTAAGCCCTTCCTAAACCCTGGACCATTATCAGAAACAATCTCCAAAGGTGTGCCAAATCTACAACAAATGTGAGTGTAGACGAATTTGCTCACTGTCTTCTCATTTACCTTTGCCACACTTTGTGCTTCCACCCACCTACTCATATAGTCTACAGCCACTAGAATGTAGAGTTTACCATTTTTTGTCCTAGGCAGAGGACCCATAGCATCAATGCCCCACTTTTCAAAGGGTCCATTTGCAATCACTATTTGCCTCGGGCCATGCACCAATCTTCTATTCCCATTTACCTGACAATTGTGACAACTTTTACACCAATGTTGGACATCCACATGCAGACTTGGCCAAACATACCCCGCAAGCAAAATCTTCTTCACAGTTAATTCTTGGGCAAAATGACCACCACATGCTTCTTCATGCAAACCTTTTAGAATGGCTGAAATTTCCTCAATAGTTGGTACTCTTCTGCACACTTGATCTTTCCCTCTTTGATAGAGGGAGCCTTCTAGGAAGAGATACATGCTTGCCTTCTTCATGAGTCTTCTCTTCTGAGCTTTTGTGAAGTCTGGTGGAAACTCACCCTCCAAAATGTAGCCAATGATGGGAGCCAATGACTCCAATCCCTGGTATCTCGGTTGCTTGACAGCTGCTGCCACCATGATGACCTGCACTTCTTTCTCAACACATGTAACTGCTTGTTGTGCAAGTAAATCGGCATCTTCATTTTGTTTCCTCGGAATATGATATAGTTGCACTTCTTCAAACTGATTAAACATCTTACGAATGGCATGAACTTTTGTCCTTAAGCTTTCATTCTTGCATGCCCAAATGCCTAAAATCTGTTTAACAATGAGAAGTGCATCTCTCTTTACCATGAGACGTTTTATCCCTTGGCCAATGCACATCTTCAAACCATGAAGTAGTGTGTCGTATTCTGCTTCATTGTTGCTAGTTGAACCTGGTAGATTGACCTTCTCTTTCATGACCACCTCTCCACTTGGGTTGAGCAACACCAGCCCTCCCCCTGCTTTCCCTGTGGCTCATCGAAAAGCTCCATCAAAGAACAAGGTAAAAGCATTAGGAATACTTTTTGGTGGTAGCAATGGTAGGGTCTTTACTTCAGGCACCTTAATCTCCTTTTCATGCACCCTATAAGTGAGAATCCCTGCCAATTGTGCATGCACACTATCTTCTACCTGGAAAGAGTATTGAAACTCTTGCAACTCCATAATCCACTTTGAGATCCTAGTACTAAGATTCATTTGAGATGACACCCAAGGGAACAAATTCTCTGCGGTGAGGATTACAAAAGGTTTTGGGAGCAAGTAGGATCTAAACTTCCTTATCGCAAACATGAGAGAAAGCATCATGAGTTCTGCCTCCGTGTAGCCTCTCTCTAAAGCATTCATGACCCTACTAGCAAAGTAGATGGGCCGCATCCTGGTACTATAGGGATCATGTTGTAGCAAAACTGCACCAATTGTTTCTTTCCCAGCACTAGAGCTAACAAAGAATGTGTACTCCCAACAAGGAGGCATGAGTGTTGGTAGCTCTGACAAAATGGCTTTAATGTTACAAAAGTACTCTTCAAGCTCATCAGACCATGCAAATTCTACTTGTTGTGTCAACTTTTGCAAAGGGTGAAGTAACTCCGAGGCTAAGTGAATAAAGCGTGACATATACTTCACTTTTTGAATGAATGATATGACCTCCTTGAGATTCTTGGGTGAGGGGAGCTCAATAAGAGCCTTTGCCTTCGAAGGATCCACTTCAATGCCTTTGTAAGAAACTTTATGACCAAGCAAGATTACTTTATTCTCACCTATATGGCACTTGTCGAGGTTGAGTTGACCTCCCATGTCGTAGAGCTTCTTTAAACCTTCTTCTACCCTTTGTAGATGCAATGATTTTGAGCTATAAATACAGAAATCATCAATGAACACCCTAATTGACTTTCCAAAGAATGCTTGAAACACCATATTCATGAAACGTTGGAATGTTGCAGGAGCATTTGTCAGACCAAATGGCATGACTCTAAAAGCATAACAACCCCAAGGAGTGATAAAGGTTGTTTTCAATTGATCCTCCAGTGCAATCCCTATTTGAAAGTAACCTGAGTAACCATCGCACACAGTGTACTTCTCATGACCAGCTACCTCATTTAGTATCTCATCCTGGAATGGGAGGGGAAAGTGATCTCTCTTTGTTGCCTCATTGAGGGGACGGTAATCCACACACACCCTCCACTTGCCGTTCTTCTTAGGAGTGACAACAACAGGAGAGACCCACTCTGAATTCTCCACTGGATAAATGAACCCTGCTGCTAGAAGCTTTCTTACCTCCTTGAGTAAAGCCTGCTCCTTGATGACTCCTAGCCTTCGTAGCTTTTCAGCCTTAGGTGTGGCCTCTGGCTTCAACTCAATTTTGTGTTGAACAGCATCTACTCCACGCACATCGGTGTAGTCTTTAGCAAAAAGCCTAGGAAACTTCCTTAGCACACATTTGAACTCCTTTCTTTCATCCTTTGTAAGTGTTGTTGATAGCATACCTTCTAACATTCCTTCATCTTCCACCTTTTGGTTCTCTTGGGAACCTACCTCTTTCAAACCTTGACAAGAGGTCTCTTGGTTGCTTGGCTTAAACCTTACCCCCATGACTTCGATGGAAGACTCCTCTTCAGTAATGCTGCTGCTACTTTCTTCTTCTGAAGTGCTATCGGTCCAACCTTCTTCCGTCTCACTTTGAGATGATTCTTCATGGAGCTCCTCTTGGCGTTGCTCCTTCATGTCAAAGACAACCTTCTTATGATTGTCATTCCTGCAAATTATTTTCCCACTCTCCCAATCCTGCAAAGCTCGCATTTTCATTAGCCATGGTCTTCCTAGGATAAATGGATAACCACTTCCCTTGGTCGACATAACATAAAAATCCACTGCCTTCTTAATGCCAAAGGCCTCCACAAAAACATTTTTACAAATGCCTACACACCTAGCCTTGCTATTGTTTGCCATTTTCACTTTGATTTCAGGTGTCTCATGGATGTGCATGCCTAGTCTTTGCATGAGCCCTTCTGTCATGATGCAAATTTGTGCACCCCCATCCACTAGACCTTTCCTAACCAATCTTCCTTTGATGTAACAGTCTAGCACCGGTGTAATGTCCTCATTCATTTCAGCATGTGCAATTTTTACAACAGGAAAACTCTCTTTTACCTTTCTCCTAGTGCTAACTGCCTTTGTTAAATCCCTCCTAACTTGTGGGCATAATGCAAGAAACTGAGGCCATGAGATATCAGGACCCTTACCTCGCATGTCTTCCAACAGGTTGTATGGAGCCATACCATGTCCAAGAGGGAAGTCTTGGAGATTGATACGACGTCGAGTCCTCGTAGCTTCCTTGGTCTCCTTTGCCTTCTTGCCTTGTCCATGGTCACTCTGTGATGGGACACCCTCTTTCTCTTTACCTTTTCCTCGGCCACGCTTAATGCCATTGGCTTCCATGTCAAACTCATTTGAATTTGTCACCTCTACCACATGCACATTTGGATCTGGCAAAGGTGGAACTCCTTCTACCCCTTGTGGAGGTGGTCTTGGTCCATTTGGCCTTTGTAGAAGCCTTGGTTGTTGACCAGTTCCTTCACCTGCATTCATCACTGGGTAATTCAAGTTAGGTCTCCCTGGCTCTCCACGGGGCCAAGGACAATTATACATCCCATGTCCAGACTCTCCGCAATTCCAACATTGCAAGACTCTCCTAGGTCATGGATCTCGCTCTTCAGACTTCTTTGCTTGTCCCTTTGGACCTACAGCTTGTGCAAGGTGAATTGACAGGCTACTTAAAGATTCGTTTAACTTCTCAATTACTTCCGCCGTTACCTCAGGAAGCTCCCTCGATGTTGATGCTTGTGACTTACCTTTGGGTCTAAGACCCTCTATTGGAACCTCTCCCCTTAAGCACTTGAGTTTCCTATATTTCTCAGCAGCCCTAGTTTCAGCTGCATCAAAAGTAGTAGGTGCACCCGCCTCAACTTTTACCTTAAGGTCAGGAAAGAGTCGGGCTATGAACCTCTCCTTCTTTAAAAATTCTGCACCATCACCAGGGTTAGCAACATTTCGTATCCATAGAGCTCAAAGACGTAGAAACTCTTGCTTGTACAAGTAGTAGTCATCTAAGTCTTTTTGCTTATGAGAAACAATGTCTTGCCATAGTTTTTGACTGTTTTGGGGATCAAAGCAGTATCTCTTGAAACGATTCAAAACTTCTGTGTAATTCCCCTTAACTTCCTCAGGCAAAGAGTCAAACCAAGTGCTAGCATCTTTCCTAAGGACCACCTCAAACATTTCTACACGTTCTTGATCAGTTATTATCCTCTTGATACG
Organism: Adiantum capillus-veneris; assembly: GCF_014529385.1. Classification (NCBI taxonomy): domain Eukaryota; kingdom Viridiplantae; phylum Streptophyta; class Polypodiopsida; order Polypodiales; family Pteridaceae; genus Adiantum; species Adiantum capillus-veneris. Next base: position 130,594,424 of record NC_140952.1, read on the forward strand.
GCAAGACATCTTGAAATTCGCTAAAAATAATTCTGCATCCTCTCCAGGCTCTCCAAAGAAAAGAGGATACCCAGACATTTGGCGTTGGCTTTTCATTGAATTGTTTGCAAAGTGACACCCGTTTTGTTTTTCTTTCTTAAAAAGATTTACACAATAATGTTTTCTAGCTTGCAATCTATTCTACAACAAAATAAAGATATTCACATCAAACGACCTATGATAATCAATAAGAGGTAGGATAACAGGGTTTGGTGATGCGAGAATTTCTCCTACTCTTTGGGCACCAAACATGAACACCATACGTTGTTGAAAATGGATTTTCCTACTAATTGCAATGTTTATTCTAATGTGTGGAGTGAAATGGAAGGGAAAAACCTCAATTCCTGGGCCATTATCCATGGTCTATGCATGACCTAATGCTTAAAACAAAACAAAAATATAGACGTCCAAACTAAGGTCGTACCTAATGAGAGGCAAAATAAAAGGATTTACTGAAGCGTTTATCTCGGCCAACCTAAGAGGACCTGAAATTCTACGAATGACACGTTGAAATTGCAACTTAGTACTAACAATTATGTGTACCTTTTGCCTTGCAATGGGAATGAAGGGATCATACAAATTTTCGTGATTCATGCAAACTACTTGACTATGCTAAAGGTTGATTCTACACAAAAATACACAAGCCGTCCTCAGTGGGGGCACCAATTTGAGGCGGTCCGGGGCAGGCAACAAGAAGAGCAACCTCTAGACACCCTTCAAGGCTCCCGTGCTGCTCAATGGGGCTGGGGCACAACACAACACAAACCAAAACAACGAACCCACAGCCAAATCCCAACTACACCAGGGGCACCACCTAGTTTAAGAGCGAACTAGGACGCAAAAGAGGAGAATCGTTAGAGAAACCCACAAACAAGCAAGGAATTTACACTAACCCTAACACCAATGGAACACTCACACACACTAAAACACGAGAGAGAGAGAGAGAGAGAGAGAGAGAGAGAGAGAGAGAGAGAGAGAGAGAGAGAGAGAGAGAGAGAGAGAGAGAGAGTGCTCGGGCTGCTTTGAAACGTATCGGCAATGATCAAGCAAACACAACTATATATTTAAGAAAGAGAGAGAAAGGGGGAGGGGGTGCTTGTTGCATTAATACCTTCTTACAAATCTATCATGACAAATCAAAGTGAAATTAGTATTTGTTCAACATAGCTTGCGTAAATTTCACCACAACACATCACAAGAAAAGCCACCCCAATCACTGTCTTAAAGCCAGGGGAGTCCTCTCCACCCTGTCGCCCTCTTACAGTATGTGGGACTTATGGCTAGATTGATGACAACACCAGAGAACAAGCTATCAAGAACTTAACAAAAAACACCAAGACACTTACGCATCATTGTTGTCCATTACTTCACGTTGGAAGGGAGACAAAATATCCAAGCTTAGTCCAAATCCACCCTCCTTGATTCAGCAAATGTTGGGCTTACACTAGTAGGAGAAATGATAGATTTCCTACTCTCAATTGAATGATCACTCTCTCTCTTACAATGGCATAGAGTTCCCGTGCTAATCCCCTATTACAACACATGCACATGCATAAGACAATGAGCTTCCAATCAAGAGCTCCTTCTAGAGAGGTTGAGCTTGGCTTCTCAAGCTATAGCATAGTGCTCTTGCTTATGGCTCCCCCTTTTGTGCTAGCTACACCCTCCTTTTATAGCAATTTTGAAGGCTAGGGTTACTCCTCTAACCATGGTTGGGTTAGATTTTCAGCCATTTATCTAATTTCTTTTGCTTGGAATTATCAAGAAGTTGGTGGGGAAAGAGAGAGGAGAGAAATGGAGGTGATAGGACTTTTCATAGTGGTTTAGTGTTAGTAGAGTTAGTATTAATTTACAAATGGAATTGGATATTTACAATGGGAGTATCCATGTAGGATACAAATAAGGAAGAAAAACTCTTAAGAGGTAAGAAAAGGTGGATTTCTTACAAGGTTGATGCTCCAAGTGTCTTGAGTAGGGCCGATTTTGACGCATGTTGACGGTCCACTAGCTTTGACGGTACATTTTTTCTCCACTCTTGACCTTCCTTGAGAGACAAGATAATTGAAGCTGAGTAATCAACCACCATGATGCTGTCTTTTAAGAGAAGAGGCTGAATTTTGTGGTTTTTTTGATAGATATGGGTAAATTGGAGGAGGAAAAATGAGACTAGGTGGTCAATTTTGGAATGGAATTGTGTGTGGGAGGTATGAGTTCACCATGGTTTCTCTTATTTTTCAAGGTTGAGGAGAAGGTGAGTAGTGTGCAGAGAGGAGTGGTGAGAGAGATGGGGATGATGAGTGGAGAAGTGTGTGTGAAAGAGGAAAATGATAAAGTGGAAGAGAGAGTGTGGCTGCATAGCATGGGAAAACTGGGGTCTACTAAAAACATCATAGCTCACAGCTCGTAGCTCAAAAAAATATGAAAAAATTTGAGGCAAAAGTTCAGCCCACGAGCTACAACTTTTGTTTGTATCACCTTTTCAAATTCGGAGAGCAAGTGAACTTTAAAAATTCAGCAAAACCGACCGTTTTTTTCCACTGCAAAGGTCCTTGTGGGGTCCTTCTTTGGATGATTCTTTTGAATACCTCCAAGAGTGAGCCCTCCATAGTGCATGTATGCATGCCACCTACCCTTGACCTTATTTGGTAGGTCTATAATTGAAGATATTGTTGAGATTAGGATATAAGTGAATAGTACAACTAAGAAAATCAAATATTGAGGGGTCTAAAAAATATGTACATGTCAAATATAAATAATATAAGTGGAAAAAATATAAAGGGGTCAAAAGAAATCTCTCTCATTATGAGGCTACCATAAAAAGATAAATATTTTTGGTGTTCTAATTTTTTAGAAAAAAACAAAATAGATGTAGGTAGGGAATAAACAAACTTATAAAAATGGTTTTTGATGATAGAAGAAAGGAAGGCTATTCTTGTATCTCTATGGTTAGATTACCTCGTTGGATAAATTAACCAACTAAGAGAATACCAACCCACTATGGATTGAAGGAGTTGGTTGATCTCATTGAATGGCTACTCTTAAATTGTTATGTCAGGTTGGGTAACTCATGTTATTGATAGGTACATGGAATCCCTGTTAGCAGCAAGCTAACACGGATACCTTTTTTGGAGTTCTCATTGTAAAACACTTATTATTTTGATAAATCAAAAATATTGTAACTCCTATTTTCTCGGATAAACTTTGTAATTAATGAGCCGGAGCTACAAGCTTCCAGATTGTAACAACTTGTCATTACCCATCTTTGGTAGAACTCCCAGATTATTCGTTTTGACCACCAAAAATCTTGGCTAAGGTATAAAAGCCAATTTTTGTAAGTTATTATTAAGTTTCTGGATAATAGAAACGCAGCGTGAGCTAATGGCGCTCACTTCTTTCCTTTTCGTGCTTCCTACTCCCTCCCCGGTTGTCACATTGCAGTCGTGTTTGTTGCATTGCAACCGCAGGTACAAGCTCTATGCATTGACGTAAACACATCACGATATTTCGTAGATTTTGGCGTCGCCGACCCACGGCTTAATTTCATCATAACTAGGAATTTACGCTTTCAAATCAAAAACTAAGCATAGGCGGGGTATTGGGGCATCATTGCTAAGCATATAGATGCATTCTAGGTCGAAAACGACTAGGTCAAAAATCCACTACTGTTAATAATCGCGATTTTGGCACTTGACCTAAAGTGGGATTTAAGATCGTAAGCATGTGTGCTTAGGCCTTATAAACATGTCCTAGAAGTTTCGTTACGTTTGGATGTCATCTGATGCTGTAACGGATCTGATTTGTTTGTCGATGAGCGATTGGCTTTTGGTGATTTCAGTTAGTTGAGTGCATCTTGAGTTAGATGCGAGTTGTTAGTTGTTTTTTGAGAGATTGACAACCTCTTGTAGCCTCTATGCACTAGTTGGCAGCTTCATCCCATGGATTGACAATTTAATCGTGGTTCTCTCTAATACTTCAATAAGATAGGATGGTGAGGTTAGACATGCGTCCCACATTTTGCGCCGCTGCCGGGGATCGAAGAGACCTAAACTAGAGAAAAACACGAGCGTCTTGTGAAGTTATCCTTTAACTTCCTTTAGGATCGCCTAGAGTTCAAAACTTTCTTTTAGAAATCGCATAGCCTAAGATTGTCGTCTTTTGCTGTGTAGAGGTAGCTTGGAGGTAATCGTACTTGCTGAGTGCCTTTAAAATTGTAGGATTGTAGAGATAGAGTAGGATTTTGAGAATGATTGATAGACGAGACAAGTCTTAAGATCAATGCTCACGAAACCATAAAAAACAAGAAAACTAGTGTTTATGGACACTTTCCATAACTCCATTGCATAAGAATCTAGGAGTAGGGTAAGTAGGGTCCGAGGTGGATTTTAGAACATTGCTCTCTCTGAAAGAATCATTGTGAGTTGTTATTGGAAGTTGCAGCATTTCAGGTCTACGGCTAAAAATAGCACGAAAAGACTCCAAACCACTCAATCCGACTGGAGAGTAAGCTTAAAAGTTGTCTGAACCAGTTGATAAGCTCAAGGACACTTCGAGGTAAAAATTTCAAGATTTGGCCAAAACTCAAATTATTTACCTTTTCTTGATATTTTAGGCCAAATTAAGTTTTGACTTGATTTATAGACTTAAAATAGCTCATAAAAAGACTGTCCATTGAAAAATTGCAAAAATTGGTTCATTTCAAGCTTGAAGTTAATAATCGCGATTATTAACTTTTAGCTCAAATTTGACCAAGGTTCATACCATTGACTCATTGCATGTGTACAAACAACTTTTGTAAAGGCACAAAAGATTTGGATCACCAAACTGGCAAAAAACTAGGTAAAATTGTACTGACTTTCTGAATCTTGAGTGTAAATTGGGAAAAAAATTGTCCAAACTTGTTGAAATTTGATTCATAGGCTTATATTGATGTGATAAACATGTGTACATGCTCAGTTGACCAATAAGATGCAAAAAGTTACCAGTTGTAAATAATCGTGATTATTTACATTTGCCCCATTTTCAACTTGTTGGACCAAGTTAGCATACCACTAGTTTTATCATGTTGTATTAAGCCTACAAAACAAATTTGGTAAGATTTGGATCACTGGATTGGAAATTGTGACCAAATTTGCAAAGTTAGTCTGCGGACAGAAAATTGATAACCATTTGACCAAAAATTGTCCAAACTTGTTGAAACTTGGCTAGGGACCTTAACTTTAGGTGCGTAACAGATCTGTGTCAAAGTTGGGACAAATATTTGCAGAAATATAGCTGGACTGAATAATCGCGATTATTTATCAGCTTCAAAACTTGAAAATTTTGCAAATTTGAGTATATCACAAGGTCAAGCATATCAAGGAGACCCCACAAATCAATTTTGGTGAAATTTGGATCACAAAAGTGAGACTTAAGCCAGATCCTTGAAATCATAGTTTACGGACACAAATAGTTGATAAACTTGATCAGATTTTGTCCAAACTTGTTGAAACTTGTCCATGGACTTTAACAGGTTGTATACTTGCCAAACCAAGCCAAAAAGTGCAAAAAACTAGCAAAAGTAAATAATCATGATTATTTACTACTACTACCCAGGGACACCAGTTTTGACTTTTGAACTTGTACAGTGTTAGACCAGCATAATACAAAGCCACCGAGCAATTTTGGGTTCAATCGGATCCAAATTGGTACATGTTCACTCAGTTTTCAAGTTGCAGATTAATCCTTTGATTTTTTGCCAAAGTCGAATCTGAAAGTCAATTGCTGACTCCCATAGCTCGATTTGAAGTAATACACATAGACCAATCACGACAGTTAGCAAAAACTCTATTGTCTTTATAGAAGAATAGCTAACTTGTGCAAATTTGTACAGTAATCAGGTTGCAGACGAGGAATCGGTAGCTTGATAGAAAGTTGCAATCGAATCAAGTAGAAATTGACAACAAGTCAATCCAAAGGTAAGTACTCTAACCATGGCTTCATAAGTCTATATGAACCTTAGATCTGGTCGTGTACTAGGAAATCAGGGCATACTCGGAGAAACCTCCAGTAGAGTATCCACCAAAGAAAGCGTGAATCAAGGCAATTGCTTGCACACAATTCTCGAAGAAGTCTCAGACACTTTTTTAGATTCAACATCTGAAATGTATTCTTACTTGACTCACTTGAAAACCGGAACGACAATGCACTATAAGCATATACTCTCTTTTTATAAAACTAACCGCCATGGAGCTTAGGTTTACCTGGACCCTAACGAGGAGTATGCTATTCGCATTGATGACCATGCTATTGAGTTCGAAGAAGAGATTAAGGCAAACAAACAAGGAAAAATGTACACGAACAGAAACGGAACTCGGTATGTACAAATCGAAAACCCTAACATGATAGACAAATGGGGGTTAGAAGTAAACACCATAATCCCAGTTATGTCAGCAAAAGAAGGACCACCAACTTTAGAATCCGAGGGATACGATCAAGTAGATTTGAAGCCTTTGAAACGGCTTAGAACGGATAATCCTAGGATCGGAGTCTATTGTTGGGAGGATAGAAACGTAAAAGATCTTCTTTGGACTTCGCATACCAAATCAGGACAACTAACAGCCATGAAGATCATCTATATCGTCAAGATCAAAGATAAGGGATCAACAGACCTACCAACCTACCTGTTTAGGGATTGTTATAACGACAACTTTATTATGATGACACCTGAGGAGGTAGAACAAACCAAATACCAAGGGTATTCCATAAGGGATTGGATATTGGGTCAAGGACCAAAAACCATTCCAAGAGACAAACACCGTGAGAGATCTCCTGAGAGTAATGTGAAGAAACCAGAAACCACCTCATCACGAAGAAAATCGGGTGACACTAAGGACAGTCCAGGGCTACATGAGTCACTATTTCCAATAGACTGGTTTGAAGGACTCGGAACAGGACCAACTTCCAGGAGACCGGGAGTTGAACCAAACAGACGCGTCAGACCAGCTGATTTTTGGAAATGGGTCAAAAAATACAGTGGATCAGGGGATCCATACGACCACTTAGCAAGCTTTAAGCAAGTGCTAAGAGCAAAACTTATATTCGATTTCCACACTCAATTCGAGAAGTTTGGAATGACATTAAAAGAAAAAGCATTAACATGGTTCCAAAACATTTCGCCAAGGTCAATCATGGACTGAAACACATTAGCTCAAGGATTTGTTGCTGCTTGTTCCAAAACAGGGATCAAACACAATACGGTAGCTCAAATCTACAACTTTAAAAAAAAACAAGGTGAGTCTGTTAGGGATTGTGCAACTCGAATGAAGCAATACATTGCTAGATGCCCAGAGCTAGAGATACTTGCAGAAGAACGACTAGTCTCTTTATTTCTAGAAGGACTGCTAAACAAGGAGCTTCATGCTATACTTTATAGCAAGAAGCATCCAACCCTAGAAGAGTGTGTGTCAGATGCTATCGATTTAGGAGACAATTGTGATATTTTCAATGCAGAAGATGTCCATAAGGATAACCAAAGCGAGAAAACAGCATCCACCAAACCTGCACAAGTAGGAATGGTTGCTGCAACACCGCTTTCAGCCATAGAAGACATGCTCAAAAGGATGAATGATATGATGAACAACATGCAAAAAGCACCTATGAGGGGACCAGGACAAGGGATACCTTAACAGGGACAACCAATTAGGCCACAAAAATGGTGTGCAATTGAGAGTAAATTTACCAACCATGAGATCCATGAGTGCTACTTCCGACCAAAGTATGATGGGAATGTTCAGTACGTGCCTATGAGGCTACAAGGACAACCCATGTACAGATATCAGACTATGAGGCCACAAGGACAACCCATGTACAGATATCAGCCTAATATGGTGCAAGTTCAAAGACCACCAATGGGTATGGAAAGACCTCAATCTGTGTTGGGTCAACAACCTCCAAACCCAAGAAATAATGCAGTGCCTGTAAAGTACATGCACTCCGAAGGAGTCATAGATGAACAAGCATTAGTGCATGTTACATCCTATGCGGAGCCTAGTCCATTTACAGTAATGGTTAAAGGAGATTGGTATAATTCATATCCACCACCAATGGAAGAAACCGTGACTTATGCTCCACCAGAGCTTGCACCAATGTATTATGTAGCTAATCAAGGTGTCGGACCTCCCATGGTAAGACCCATGATTAAGCCAAGAACGGGAAACTGTCACAACTGTGGTGCAGATGATCATTGGAAAAATGAATGTACAGAGCCTGACAAAAACCTCAAGCCAGTTGAAGCCTATTTCATACAATGTTGCAAAAAGAGAGGACACTTTCCGGAAGATTGTCCTAAAAATCCTTTAAACAAGGTTAAAATAATAGTAAACGTAGTCCAAGTGATACCTAGTAGCTCATCAGAGAGTGAATCGATTGTTCCAATCAAGGTAATCACTAGAGCCCAGGCTAAGAAAAAGGAACACAACTCCTCTGATGATTCGGAGAACACAAAAGCTATATCTCAAAATACCAAAAGAAGCAGAAGCAAAAGGTATGAGATGAGAAAACAAAAACAACGAGCTGAAAGAGGAGAAAGCAAAACAGCTATTCCAAGAAAAGGTGAAAGAAACTGGAAGTGAAATCAAGGAAACAACCATGAAATCTGGAGGATCCATTTTGGTTGATAAAATTTTTGAGCCTATTAATGCAGCTTTGGAAGCCTACCAAGCAGGACTTAAAGCAGTCCAAAACATGAAAAACAAATGGAAAAACTATCTTTCTCCAGACATGGAAGCAGCTAAGCTAGAAGCTTATCAAAATTTGGTAAGAATCACACAAGAAATGCTAGAAAAATAAAAAACCAAGCTTGAAAGTATCTCAAAATCTTAAGAGCTTGTGTTAAGAGAAACTAAAGAAAAATATGATGTGGTGGGAGAACCCCACCTTGAAACAAAAGAACCAGAACTTATAGTGCCGGACAACGAAGATGCCTTAGACGGAATTCCATTCGTAGAGGAAGAATGGCCAGGACACTTATGGGAGAAAGTTAGAGAGATCAATGATGGGATGCTAACTCTAAAGTCAACTCCTATAGAGGAAGTCTGGTTGAACAACCTACCTCCTGATATGAACATGGATGTACAATCCTTGTATGGGGATTGCGGATCTGAAGCTTCAGGAATGTCAAAACCATTGACCTTGAAAACATTACCCTCTTACTTGGGAGATATCAAAAACGAATCCATAGTGTGTAAGACCACTCAAGTAAAAAGAGCGGAACAGACCCTAAAAGTAGACAACATTCACCGCATACCAATTGGACCCCGATTCAGTCAAAACAGCCAAGGCAACTTATCTTTCAAAAGAACAGCTCAAAGAGCATCACACCACAGTGTTCACTAGCAAATTCAAGAGTGAAGAGCAACATCAGATAGAGTTGCAACTCCTACCAAAAGAAGTATATGATGTCTCTGCGAAGCCTGAGACCAAAGAAGCCAACCTACCGCGCAGGCTAGGACCAGAGATTTCTATGAACAGGAGTCGTGCGGTGTGGATTTCCAAAAAGCTTACGAGCTTTTATCCGCGATCAAAGGAGATGGAACTACACATATTTCTGACTCTCAGGGGAATAAAGTTGAAGTGGTGATAACCAAGGAAATAGTGGCAGAAGCACTCAGACTGCCCACAGAAGGAATGACAATGAGAGCAAGGGATAGGAAAACGGTAGGTACTTTCACCAAAGAAACCACCGCAGCCACCTTTGCTGACCTTACTCACAAACAGGTTGAAGAGCCAGCCAGATTATACCACCCACACTTTCATTTCCTTGCTAAAAGGCCACCAAGGTATACCACGCCCAATCATGCGATTACCACCACCTTCATGCAAGTCCTTAAGTCAACAACTAGGCAACCGGTGGACCACGCACAATATGTCTTGACCACTTTGAATGGACCCAAAAGGAATGGGTGCCTAGTGGACTTAAGGGACCAAGGACCAAGCATCACACCAGGAAGCAGGCTGAAGAACCCGCTGAAGTACAGGAACGGATGTACCAAGAAGTAGAAGCTTTAAAGCTAAAAGAAGCCGAAGAAGCGGCAAAGAAGGCAAAAGAGGTGGAAGAACATCAAGAGCATGCAGAGGAGACCATTGTACAAGGAGAAGCACAACATGCCCAAGGTGATGTGTCTCCCGCATCACTTCTCTTGTCTCTGAACACCAAGATCAACCAATGTCGAGTCCACCACCATCACCGGCAGTTAAAGACACAACAAATGAGCCAACGAAAGAAGCAGAAGCTGAACAGGAGAAAGCAGCTGAAGCTACACAAGATCCTAAACAGCAGAAGGCATTTGAACCTACACAAGAACCTGAACATCAAAAGGCAGATGAATCTACAAAACAAGCAACTGGATCTACTCAAGAGCAGCCAATAGAGAAAGAGCTAGAGACAGAAAAGGAAGCAAGTCTTGCAACAGAAGAGGACACCACAAGGCTTGAGCAGTCAAGAGAACAAGAGGCAGAGGAACCACCCTCTACCTCATCACAACAAGAGAAGGCCGAGGCACCACCCTCTACCTCCACGAAAAAAGAACAGCCACGGCTACAAGAACAATAGCCGTGGCTGTTGTTCTTGTAGCCGTGGCTATTGTTCTTGTAGCCACGGCTACAAGAACAATAGCAACCAGCCGTCCGAACACAGCAAAAAGACACACAAGAGGCCACAGAAACATCAACTCAGTTGGCATGACATGAAGATTGGCAATCAAATGACAAAATCATCCTAAAGGTCAACAAATATGCTAAGCAAATGCAGGAGATGACAGAAATACTTCGCTCAACAGCACTTGGCCGTAGCACAAGGGCCAAAGAGTACTTAGAAATGGCGATCGATGCACTCCAAGGGGAGTTAGACGACCGACTTAATGTCATCACTGATCTACAGGGGCAAGTGCAGGAGTTGAGAGCAGAAGCTGAACAACATCAATTTGCAAGAAATAAGCAACAAAAAGAAATGGAGGAGCTGGGTGAGCTGCTTACCAAACTGTTAGATGCATGCAAAGCCAAGGATGATGAGTTGACCAAAGTTACAAATGAGCTTCTAACTACCACCCTCTCAGCTCAAAAAATCCAAGTACAGCTAGATGTAGCTAATGCTTCTCTACAATACTCAGAACAAAGAATCATGATCAGGTGATATTCTTACGACAAATACGAGAAAATCCAGCCGTCACCTCGATCATGGGAACAAACGAAGTCTACAAGGCACTAGAATAGAAAAATAAAGAATTCAAGATGGAGCTGAAATTAGAGCAATCTCAGCGCAAAGACTTGGCCTTAATGCGGGTCCAAAGAGAAGACAAACTGCTGAAGGAGATAACTGAACTTAAAAGAGTCAACCAGCTACTGAGACAGGGAAGGCCGGAAACGCAAGAAGAGGCAAGCCCTTTGGAGCAGCCTCAGATAGAAATACCCTCAGTATCATTTGCTGAAATGGAGACACAGTCGATAGTAGATCTGAGTGGCGAGGATGAATTTCAGATACCCATCACAGAAGAATACACAGTGCCCATGGTCCAGCTCTCAAAGTCTGAAGAAGAAGCACTAAAAGAAAAAGTTACACAAGAGGTAGATGAGCAGTGGAAGGCAGCAATGGATTGGGATCTGAGAGTACTTCATTCTGTCAATGGCACACAACTCACTCCCAATCAAATAAATGTGCAATGGCACCAGCAATCCCTGCCCTACCCTTTGATTAAAGTTGAGTTGCTACAAGTAAAAGAAAGACTTTACATAGACATGCAAGTTGAGGGTGCAGACAAAGACCACCCGAAGTGGAGGTTGAGCTGGCTGAACAAGAACCCAAGGTACTTGATTCTGTTCACGATAGCATCTGTAACCCTGCAAAAAGATCCGACTTTTTGTCCTGTACCAAGTGTAAGGACCTCGATAGCACATGAGGCACTACTAAAGAAGCAGCCAAGTTGGCTGAATTACCCCAGATTGCCTGGTCCAGAAAAGGGACCAGCGACTGAATAATACATGGTGAAAACACTAAAGGGCGCCATGTCATTCTTTAAAAGTCTACCAGATTTGTCATGTGCTATGCTATATAAGATCTGCCAAATGCTGCTCACATCCATCAAAGTGTTCAATGAGCCAGAGCAAGCAGGCACCCCTTGGATGCCATTCCTTGAGGGTAACAAAGGTTTGTGCTGTAATCTCACTGGCCAAGCTTCCGAAGAAGTCCTCTATGGCTTCTATGCTAGATGCATGTTTCTACCTTCACACAATATAATGGCATTCGAGGAAGCATTCTACACGGGATTCTTCACCTGGGGAATGGAAATATTTGCGCCAGTAATCAACCGCCTCACATCAAGGTTTGTAGGCTACTCAGCGGTGGAGCTCAAAAACAAAGTAACTATGCATTTTTTGCAAGTGCCAGATAAAGAAAGGAAGATCAGATACCAAAAGGCACAGAATGCACTTAAAGACCGCCTCGCCAGTCTCGCCAGTCCAAAGACTACTTCGGACGTAAAGTTGTGTCAAGGGACTACACAAATGAGGAGGGGGGGAATGTTAGCAGCAAGCTAACACGGATACCATTTTTTGGAGTTCTCATTGTAAAACACTTATTATTTTGATAAATCGAGAATATTATAACTCCTATTTTTTTGTATAAACTCTGTAATTAATGAGCCGGAGCTACAAGCTTCCAAATTGTATCAATCTGTCATTACCCATCTTTGGAGAACTCCCAGATTATTAGTTTTGACCACCAAAAACCTTGGCTAAGGTATAAAAGCCAATTTTTGTAAGTTATTATTAGGTTTTTGGATAATAGAAACGTAGCGTGAGCTAACGATGCTCACTTCTCTCCTTCTCGCGCTTCCTACTCCCTTCCCGGTTGTCACATTGCAGTCGTGTTTGTTGCGTTGCAACCGCAGGTAAGAGCTCTACACATTGACGTAAACACATCACGGTATTTCATAGCTTTTGGCGTCGCCGACTTGCAGCCTAATTTCATCCATAACTAGGAATTTACACTTTCAAATCAAAAACTAAGTGTACGTGGGGTGTTGGGGCATCATTGCTAAGCATATAGATGCATTCTGGGTCGAAAACGACTAGGTCAAAAATCCACTGCTGTTAATAATCACGATTTTGGCACTTGACCTAAAGTGGGGTTTGAGACCATAAGCATGCGTGCTTAAGTCTTATAAACATGTTCTAGAAGTTTCGTTATGTTCAGATGTCATCTGATGCTGTAACGGATGTGATTTGTTTGTCAATGAGCGATTGGCTTTTGGTGATTTTAGTCACTTGAGTGTAGCTTGAGTTAGATGCAAGTTGTTAGTTGTTTTCCGAGAGATTGACAATCTCTTGTAGCCTCTATGCACTAGTCGAGTCAGCTTCATCCCATGGATTGATAATTTAACTGTGGTTCTCGCTAATACTGCAATAAGATAGGATGGTGAGGTTAGACATGCGTACCACAATCCCTATGGGTTTTTCTTGTTTCCTATCATGTGTGATCTGTACCTCGCCTATTTTGAATTTAAATGGATTTCCAAAGTGATGGATGTTGGAATTAGAGTTGCAGAGAAACACACACAGCTTGGAGAAGACGAAGGAAGCTCAAGGAACACAATAGAGAGTGTGTTACTTAGTGTGCAATGGAAAGATAGATAGCCCTAGAGTAATGGGCGTATATACAATGCACGGGGGAAAAAACCTCCTAAAGAGGGAAAAAATGCCCCGGCGGTCCTAGTGTGTTCACACACATCACTACCACATGTATATGGTAACAAATCCCCCCTGGAGTGATGCGGTGAACGAGAGCTGGCACATGAGTAAAGGGAAGTGCCATGCCCTGAGGACAAGATCAGTCCACAAAGGGGAGTAAGCCCAAAGCTTTGCGGAAAGCTTCAAGCTTCTCACGAGACAATGCCTTTCTGAAAAGATCTACAAGGTTGTCCTGTGTTGGCACATAAGCCAAGCTAATCTCTCCTGCTGAGAGCCTCTCCCTGACATAGTGGTAATGCACCTCAATGTGCTTTGTGCGAGCATGAAAAACTGGGTTCCTCGCAACTGCCAATGCGCTCTGACTGTCAGTGTAGATAGTGTTGGCAGTGTCCTGTCCAACACCCAAATCAGCCATAAGGCGTCTGAGCCATACACACTCAACCGTAGCTGTGAAGACTGCCCTGTACTCAGCCTCACAACTCAAAGTGGCCACAGTAGGTTGCTTCTTGCTTAACCATGATATACATGAACTGCCAAGCATGAAACAAAAACCACTTGTGGACACTCGCATGCCAAAACAACCAGCCCAATCTGAGTCCGAAAAAGCATGTAAGTCTGGCAGCAATGATCCCCCCTTGGGATAAAACAAGCCAAGATGTAAAGTGCCACTAAGGTAGCGGAAAATCCTCTTGACAGCCTGCCAATGCTTAGACCCTGAGCTATGCATAAATCTGCTGACCTGTGAGACTGCAAACTGAATATCCGGCCTCGTGTTGCATACATAAATGAGGCAGCCAACAACAGTTTGGTAAAGAGTGACATCAGCAGGATCACCAGCATCATGTAGACTCAACTTCAAACCTGTTTCCATGGGAGTGGCAATAGGTTTGCAATCCTCAAGTCCAAACTTACATAGCAATGTCTCTATGTAACTTTTCTGACACAAGGCAATACCACCATCACACTGCTTAAACTGTATACCCAAGTAATGATGCAACAGCCCCAAATCTTTCATCTTGAAAGTAGCATTCAAATCAGCCTTAAATTCAGCAATATGTCTCTCATTTGGTCCAGTGATCAGCAAATCATCAACATAAAGAACCACGATGAGAAATACATCACCCTCACGCTTTACATACAATGTGCTTTCTGTTGGACTGTTACAAAAGCCTTGTTTGACCAAATGAGTGTCAGCTTTCTCATACCAAGCAGGAGGAGATTGCTTCAACCCATACAAAGCCTTGTTACATTTGCACACTTTGTCCTCTTGTCCTTTTATGACAAAACCGCGAGGTTGCGTTACATAAACTTCCTCAAATATGTCACCATTCAAGAAAGTAGTAACAATGTTTGATTGATGTACATCCCAACCAAAATGAGCTGCCAATGCACATAGAAAACGCACAGTAGTCATACGACAAGTGGGAGCAAAAGTCTCTTCATAATCTATGCCTTTTTGTTGTGCATAACCCTTTGCAACAAGTCGAGCCTTATGGCGATCGATCTCACCTTCCGGTTTGCGTTTCAACTTGTAAACCCACTTTGTACCAATGGCCTTTTTGCCAGGAGGCAAATCACATAAAGTCCATGTGTCATTTTCTATAAGTGCATCATATTCTAATTGCATGGCAGCCATCCAATTTTCTGAATTCTGTGCTTCATCAAAAGACAGAGGCTCCTCAACATCATGTAAACTAGACACAGCCAAAGCATAACAATCTGATGCATAAGATGCATGGCGAGAGCCTGAACAAGTACGACTAGACAAAGGTGCATCCAATTTACTGTCACACAAAGTGTGCACCAGCCATTTTGGCATACCTCTAGCCTGCTCATTTTCAGGCCTTTCCTCATCAAGTACATCATGTACATCTGCATCAGTAATAGGCTGATCTAAAACATTTTCAGAAACCCCCATAGGTTGTACATTTGCCTCATTGGAACTTACATTCGTATTTCCACCACTGAAAAGAGGCAACAAAGTGTCATAAATGTCCTGTGAGCTTACATTACTGTCTCTAGTACATGACAGCAAGGCCTGAACAGAATCTTCCACAAACACTACATCCCGAGAAACCAGAATACGTTTTGTTTGTGGATGATACAACCTGTAACCTTTGCTTTCAGCACTATAACCAACAAAAATACATTTGACAGCCTTATCATCCAATTTTCTGCGCTGCACTTGTGGCACCAAAGCATATGCCAAACAGCCAAAAACACGCATGTGCTCAATAGAAGGTTTTCTATCATGCCATGCTTCATATGGAGTAATAGACTGCAAAGCTTTCGTAGGACACCTGTTAAGTACATCAGTGGCACACATGATGGCCTCAAGACAAAAAGAATGCGGTAAAGCTTGACTTTTGACCATACATCCTGCCATTTTCGTCAGTGACGTGTTTTTCCTCTCCGCAACACCATTTTGCTGAGGTGTATAAGGCACTGTACATTGGTGTTTTATCCCACGACTAGCCAGAAATGCATTAAATTCATGAGACATATACTCCCCCCCTCGATCTGAATGGAGGGTGCCCATAGTACATTTCGAGACATATTCAGCCATAGCCAGAAATTGTTTGAAGCACATAAAGACTTCGGACTTCGCTTTAAGCGGAAATACCCATGCATGCCTGGAGTAATCATCAACGAAAGTCACGAAGTACAGGTAATTGCCCAAGGACGGAGTTTGCATGGGCCCACAAACATCACTATGCACAAGCTGCAACTTGTATGTGGCCCGAACTGAACCATCCTTTGGAAACTTAGAACGCTGCATCTTACCCAAAATACAGCCTTCACAAACATGTTTGACAGGTGCTTCAAGAAGCGGCAAAGAAGCAACCATATGAGATTTCTGCAAACGCAGCAAACTGGCAAAATTCAGATGACCAAAACGTGCATGCCAAAGTTTTGCATCTGAAATAGCCCTTGAATCTGCAACAGCATTTGCAAAATTTTGTCCACACTTGTCATACAAAGTGAGCTTATACAGCCCACAGCACAGAAGCCCAGATGCAACAATTTCATCACCAAAACTGAGATCATGAACTGTAGATCTCTCATCCACAAATTTGACTACAAGTCCAAGTCTAGCAAGTGCGAATACAGATAAGAGATTCTTCTTGATCCCAGGTACATAAAGTGCATCAACAAGTGTGAAGGAACTGCCATTAGCAGCAGTGAGCACAATCTTTCCAACTCCTTGAACTGGATAAGAGGCGTTGTTGGCACAAGTGACTGAATTCCCATGAGGGACAGACTCGAGAGAGGTAAGCAATTCACGATGTGAGGTAATGTGCTTTGTAGCACCACTGTCGAAATACCACACATGTGAATCTGCAGCAACTGACAAGCATGCATCATGGACAGCAGGATTGTAAGTGCACTCGGCGCTAAAAGCCCATCCTGCATCAACATCAGCAACACAGTCTCCTTTCACAGAAGACTCAACAATGGCTGCATTTGTAGTGGAACCAGCATTTGCAGTGGAACCACCCTCTTTCTTCTTAGCCTCTTTGGCCTTCAACTTAGGACACGACTTGATCAAGTGATCATATGCTTTACAATAATGGCAACGCATCTTCTTTTTGCCCTTATCACCAGAATTTCCAGGCGAAGTACTGCCAGCAGAAGCATTAGGAACATAATTTTTGCCACTCGCAGCAGAACCATAAGAAGTTGCTGCATTACTGTTACCACCCTTTCTTTGAGAAGCAATAAAGGCATGTTCAACTGCACGCTGCCTAGTCCTGTTTTTTCTACAAAGTGACTCTTGCAACAGCAATGTGCATAATGCATCAAACCTCACAACTTCTGGATTTCCTTGGGTCATCAGTCTCCTAGTACTAGCAAATGTCTGGTAGGAATCTGGTAAGGCATCAAGATCCGTCTGCACAAGGGAACTGTCTGAAATGACTTCACCTGCAGAAATAAGCTGCTCATTGATATCCTTGACACTAGCAAGGAAAGTGTCCATATCATCTTCCTCATGCATAATCTTCGACTCTAGCTCTTTACGCAGCAAAGCAATTTTAGCCTCATTGCGGCTTGCATAAAGACCTGCTAGAATATCCCAAGCCTGTTTTGTAGATTTTGCAGAACGGATGTGAGGAACAATGGTGCGCTTCACAGACAACGCAATCAATGCATGAGCCTGCGCATCCTTAACATCCCAACGAGCTTGTTCTGCCGTAGGCAAAACAACTCTAACAGCTGCAATCCTTGCAGCAAGACCTGCAACATCCTCAACATCGCCTACATCTTCAGAACCAGGACGTACATCAATGCCCTGCACAATGTTCCAGACACCCTTTGACACAAGAACATGTTGCATCATATAAGCCCACATAGGGTAGTTGTCCCCATCCAACCTGTCCTCAGCAGCAAACATCTTGAACACATCTGTGTTGTTGTTGTCAGCCATGGTAAATGCTGCACCTGATGTGAAAACTACACGAAAATAGGAGAAACGGAGCGGGAACAACCTGTGCTATATAGCACAAACCGTAGAAGATTGTAAGGCACCTCTTATGCAGAAAATGGCACTGACAGAAATTCTGCACAAAATGACGAAATAGCGTGTGCAGTACTGCCTGTAGTGGAAACGGAGGCCGAAATGAGCCCAAATCAAAATTATGAGCAGACCGAGCTCTTCGAGTTCACCCAAAATTGTTGTCGACCTGCAAACGCTCGCCAAAGCTCACTGAAATCGGAGAAGGTGATCAGGCGTGTGCTAGAGCGGCTGGCGACTAAGCTCGGAAGGACGTGACCTGCTTTGATACCAATTGTTGGAATTAGGGTTGCAGAGAAACACACACAGCTTGGAGAAGACAAAGGAAGCTCAAGGTACACAATAGAGAGTGTGTTACTTAGTGTGCAATGGAAAGATAGATAGCCCTAGAGTGATGGGCGTATATACAATGCACGGGGGAAAAAACCTCCTAAAGAGGGAAAAAATGCCCCGGCGGTCCTAGTGTGTTCACACACATCACTACCACATGTATATGGTAACAATGGAGCAACCTGTAACCTCCGAACTCCTTCAATATTTTGACAGTACATTTCGATACATGGATGATATCTTTAGCATAAATAATCCAGGCTTTGGTACCTTTGTCAAAGATATCTACCCAAATGTACTTAAGATTGACTCAACTCTCTTAGAAGAGATTTCCATAGCAAAATATCGAAAGGTCACAAAAATGTCATTTCTTAATTTAGAAACACTGATACCGCCATATACGGGAAAATCACTACTAAATACTCATGGAAGAGAGACCAATCGATGCTTACGTTTGCAGAATTTGTAAAAAGGAAACGTAATCGACCTTATAATAACTCTATTAAAACACATTTGGGCATGGTATATCTTATATTATATTCCTCAACCAATACCTTTATAGCTTTTCAAGACATACTAAAGCTTATTTCCAAAGTTATGTCCAATGGGTTTAATAGAAAATATCTCATTCACACCATTTGTAAGTTTTTGAAAAATAAACTTTGGCCTAGAATAAGGACAGACATTGATATTCTCATCACATTAATGAGGCAGTAGGCTCATTCTCTATGGGCCTACTGTCTCATGGAGTATGAAGCCTGGGTTTGGGCGGGCATAAACATATATATAAATAAATAAATATATATATATAGATATACACCCACACAAATACATACATACCTTTACTTACATATCCTTTTTACTAAATCTGCCTTTTTCCCTCGACCAGGGGAGTTTCTTCACCGACTAACTGGACTTAGTGCCTATTCCCTTCCTCAATAGGGGGAGTTTTCTTCAGCCACTAACTGGACTTGGGGTAAAAAATTGTATTCACAGGATCAAAAATCCCAGAAAACAATAAACTCACGGCTCATTGATGGCCGACTCAACTAATATATGGGAAAGATTATTGGAAGGTAAGATTTACCAAGAATGGGTATCTAGCTAGGCACAATTAGTATTCCTCTTCTTTTTCTGTGGTGGGCGTGGTGTGCGCTCCTTGCCGCACTGTCAAAGCAAAGGACTTGCCGACACACCGTGTGCGAGCCACAAATGGCTCCAAGCTCACAACAAGCCTAAACTAGCAAGCTCAAGAGAGCAAAGGGTGTGTCACTCACCGCTCTACGCTCGTCTTCGTGGTGGATTCCTCACCGCGATGAAGAAGAAGCTGCAGTCGTGCCGCGCTCAACCGCTTCGCCGCCGTCGTGCCTTCGTAATGCTCGATCGCACACACACTCTCCCTCTCTCTCACACACACACATACACACACACACACAAGGAGGTGAAGAAGAAGAAGATGGAGATGGAGATGGAGCAAGAGCACTCTTCTATTGCACAAATGAGAGAATGAGTGAATTTTAGGTTTAGTTGGCTTTTATATGAGCTCACCCCATTCACACTTGGGCGCCCATGCTTAGCCAACTAATCCCTTGAATGTCCCAGTTAGAGTGCGCCTCTCATCGGCGATCACTCTTACCCTTTTCCTATTGGTCCGACAAGCCCGGTACCTGACTCTACCAAATACATAATACACGTTCGTCGTACGTGATGGGGTGTCCGTGAGCCATGAGGGTTAACATGCCCCCCTTCCTTATGTAGATTCCATCCTCGAAAGCTATTGAGTTGAAGCTCGTTCGTCGAGGTGGAAGAGCATTTGAGATGAATGTCCTTAGCCTTCTTCAGTCACTGCAAAATCAAACAACATTGGCACGGTAATTGCATTTTCATAAGTGATTAAAAAGCATATGCAGTTTTAGGTAGACACATTGATTGGTAAAAGAATTTCAAACAATTTGTCAGCAATGAACATTAAATTGCAATGTAATCAAATGCATAAACAGATGTAAAGGTAAAAAATTAAACAAGTCTGGGGTTGCTAATTTGACAGTCGAAAGGCACTAGAGATCGAATATTAATACCATGGGTAAGCTTCTTAATTTTCTGTGGTCAATTAAGTTGTTTAATCGCGAGAGCCAAGTATTCATGTTCGAGGGCTGACTAGAGGCTATATCTAGAAGACCTTGTAGTTAAGCTACCATAAAAGGAATTTCTCATGAAATCATCGCCTGACTGATTACTTTTTCTTTGACCCCCCAAAGTCTTTTCACAGTGATTCAATTTGATGTGTGTGCTTATTTTGTATGCCTTGGGTTTTTTGCTTTTCAAGGAAAAGCGCCCACACTGGGAACCTCTAGGGCTCTAGTACCATAGGCAATACATGTGAGTGAAGTACCAAATCAAGCTGAGATTTCTCTTCCAGCTTAAGATTTTACAGTGTGGCACTTTGATTTCTTGTTTGTTCATTTTCAACATTTTAATTTTGTAACTTTGGGGGGTCATATAACACTGGAACACCTCCCCAGGCTCATCACACTAGTAAACTCCCTTTATAATACTTAAGCTAAAGGTCAATAGGGTCAAGCCCACTAGAAAGCCCTAGTACATTTCACACAATGCTGCCTAAATCGGATTAAGAACCTAAGTAACCGTTGATTATTAGGAAGGCATTCCCCATGGTATTAAGAGAAGATCTCTAACACCTAACTTGGTCAAACTAGCTTAGTCGGACTGCTTGAGTTTTAAACCTAGACAACTGATTATGACAAAAGATTACATTGAATTAAATGTTTGATCCTAAGCAAATGCGTTGAATATTATGCTACCAATCACAATCAAAGCAGACAAACATGGATGCAAAAAGATAAGGGGCAATGCTAATGGACAAGAAACACCTGTTTGTGTCGATGGTCGCGCTTGATTTGAAGAGTGAGTCGAGATAAAGATTCCATGAAGGTCCAAATCCTACCAATAGCAACACGCTCTTGTACACACTAGGAAACAAAAGGAATACCTCAAGGAGGCACATTAGTGGAAAAAGGTACCAACACTTATTGAACACAACAAAAAACATAAGGAACCCTAACCTAATTATTTGCACTCCCCCTAGAGAGTCAAGGGAATAGGATATTGTAGAGGTTGGGGGGAAACCCTAAGGCTAAACCCCTATCCTCGTCGTCGAGATAAACAAAGTCATCATCCATGAGACCATATGTGCCATCCGTGTAGTCGTGTAAATTTTCTTCTTCATCATAGGTGCCCATGTTTACTAAGAAGGTCACTAGACGCCTATAGTCATCTTGGTCAAAAGGGTAGGCTTGTGCAATGGGAGAAACGCTCTCTTCTAAGTATGGATCAGACATGGTCAAGAGACGTATCAGCCATTCTAAGTCCTCAAAATTCCTCTCACATGCTAGCGTCCCTATCAAATCCCATTCACATGCAAGCACTGGAAAGACCATGTGAAATATTTGTGAAAAGTAACGAGGGTACCTCTCACCCAAGGCAGGAGTGAATGACTCTAGCGTACTAGCCATATCTGTACACGCAAATAGATGATGGTTAGAGTGCAAATATTACAAGGGTCGTGTTCTTGTGCATAATTTGTTTTTATGATTTGTGTTATGGCTCTTGCTCTTTTACTTTTTTATTTTGTTTTTGTGAGTATAAGGCTTTATATATACATTCCCTAAGATCGGAGATTAAGAGGTCAGGGAGAAAGGTTGAGAGGGAAGCAAGTGAATGATGGATGTCCACTGTGCGCTCCTTGCCGCACTGTCGAAGCAAGGGACTTGCCAATACACCGTGAGCGAGCCACAAACGGCTCCAAGCACACAACAAGCCTAAACTAGCAAGCTCAAGAAAACAAAGGGTGTGTCACTCACCGCTCTACGCTCGCCTTCGTGGTGGATTCCTCGCCGCGATGAAGAAGAAGCTGCAGTCGTGCTGCGCTCAACCACTTCGCCGCCGTCGTGCCTTCGTAATGCTCGATCGCACACACACTCTCCCTCTCTCTCTCTCTCTCTCACACACACACACACAAGGAGGTGAAGAAGAAGAAGATGGAGATGGAGATGGAGCAAGAGCACTCTTCAATTGCACAAATGAGAGAATGAGTAAAAATTAGGTTTAGTTGGCTTTTATAGGAGCTCACCCCATTCACACTTGGGCGCCCATGCTTAGCCAACTAATCCCTTGAATGTCCAAGTTAAAGTGCGCCTCTCATCGACGATCACTCTACCTTTCCCTATTGGTCCGACAAGCCCGGTACCTGACTCTACTAAATAATACATAATACACGTCCATCGTAGGTGATGGGTGTCCGTGAGCCGTGAGGGTTAACATGCCCCCCTTCCTGATGTAGATTCCGTCCTCAGAAGCTATTGAGTTGAAGCTGGTTCGTCGAGGTGGAAGAGCATTTGAGATGAATGTCCTTAGCCTTCTTCAGTCACTGCAAAATCAAACAACATTGGCACAGTAATTGCATTCTCTTAAAAAGCAGATGCAGTTTGAGGTAGACAAATTGATTGGTCAAAGAATTTCAAACAATTTGTTAGCAATGAACATTAAATTGCAATGTAATCAAATGCATAAACAGATGTAAAGGTAAAAAATTAAACAAGTCTGGGGTCACTAATTTGACGGTCGAAAGGCACTAGAGATCGAATATTAATACCATGGGTAAGCTTCTTAATTTTCTGTGGTCAATTAAGTTGTTTAATCGCGAGAGCCAAGTATTCATGTTCGAGGGCTGACTAGAGGCTATACCTAGAAGACTTTGTCATCGCCTGACTGATTACTTTTTCTTTGATCTCCCAAAGTCTTTTCACACTGATTCAATTATGATGTGTGTGCTTATTTTGTATGCCTTGGGTTTTTTGCTTCTCAAGGAAAAGCGCCCACACTGGGAACCTCTAGGGCTCTAGTACCATAGGCAATACATGTGAGTGAAGTACCAATTTAAGCAGGGATTTCTCTTCATGCTTAAAATTTTACATTGTGGCACTTTGATTTTTTGCTTGTTCATTTTCATCATTTTAATTTTGTAACTTTGGGAGGTCATATAACACTGTTACATTCCCCAGGCTCATCACATTAGTAAACTCCCTTTATAATACTTAAGCTAAAGGTCACTAGGGTTAAGCCCACTAGAAAGCCCTAGTACATTTCATACAATGCTGCCTAAATCGGATTAAGAACCTAAGTAACCATTGCTTATTAGGAAGGCATTCCCCATGGTATTAAGAGAAGATTTCTAATACCTAGCTTGGTCAAACTAGCTTAGTCGGACTGCTTGATTTTTACCCCTAAACAAGTGACTATGACAAAACACTACATTGAATTAAATGTTTGATACTAACCAATGCGCTGAATATTATGCTACCAATCACAATCAAAGCAGACAAACATGGATGCACAAAAGATAAGGGCAATGCTAATGGATAAGAAACACCTGTTTGTGTTGATGGTCGCGCTTGATTTGAAGGTTCCATGAAGGTCCAAATCCTATCAATAGCAACACGTTCCTGTACACACTATGAAACACAAACAATACCTCTAGGAGGCACATCAGTGGGAAAAGAGAACTTTGCTAATCTCTCAACTCTAAAACAGAAACACTCCTATCGTACTAATCTTACCTACCCTCCATCATTCAAGTGATGAGGATCAAAGGTGTTTTATGGCATAGGTTTCTGTTTCACTGTACCAGATGTGACATGTGTAGGTCTGAGTCAATGTTTTGACTTTAATGTGCATACTCGTTTGCTAATTGCTCTTGCTCTTTATTTTTTGTTTTTGTGAGTATAAAGCTTTATATGTACATTCCCTAAGATTGGAATTGAGAGGTCAGGGAAAAAGGTTGAGAGGGAAACAAATGAATGATGACTGTCAGCAAACACTCCCCCCTTCCTTGGGTAGATCATACCATTTGAAATGAGCTTGTCACCCTTTGAAA
Organism: Adiantum capillus-veneris; assembly: GCF_014529385.1. Lineage (NCBI taxonomy): Eukaryota > Viridiplantae > Streptophyta > Polypodiopsida > Polypodiales > Pteridaceae > Adiantum > Adiantum capillus-veneris. The sequence goes on from NC_140952.1 coordinate 130,618,978, forward strand.
CCAATTGTTCCAGTTGGTAATAGGTGAGGATTTTTGCCAGTAGTTTTCTATTACCCTAGGTGCCTTGTCAAGTTGCAACGGTGGTAAGGTACTCTCCCAGGATCGAACTTGAAGTGGTTCATTAGGTGATTCTTGAACACTGGGAGGTGTGGATTCTTTTGTAGCTTCATTGAGGTCCACTACTATAGATGGAGGCGGTGTAGAAGCTTTTACCTCTATGGATGTATTACATGAGGAGCTAGACTCTTCATGGGACTCCCCCCTTCCTGAGCTAGGTGGAACAAATCGTTCTTTCTTTGGTACCCAAACTAGCTCGGGAGTGGGTGTGTAACATTCTGTGATTTTTTCCTTTCCACGATCATTGATTCGTTTTGGAGCTACGGGATTGGGCTCACTTGGGTCAGGTGATAGGTAAGAGCACAATCTACGTTTTGGCACCCAAATTTGATCATTTCCTTGATAGTAGCCTTGGGCTTCCAATAGTCGTTTGGGGATCCATCGCAACATTTTCTTACTTTTCTTGGAGCGAGTGGTACGTTTCTTACAAGGCTTCTGTTTTTTAGCACTAGCTATGGTCACTAAAGAAGCTTTAGGGACCCACTTGTATGTTTTCTTCGTTACCTTAGGATGAGTTTTGTCAGAAGCGATATGCATTGCTTGTAGCATATTTAAGGGTACCCAGGTGTTACCCAGGTCGTCCCCCTATTTCCCCAAGTGTCTATGTTTGATGCTAGGTGGACTCAGTCTACATTGTCTGATTCCGTCATACCCGGTAACACATCCATATAAGGAGAATCTTGGCCAATGTTTGTATCCTTCTTACAAGTGTAACAATATTGTAGTGGGGCCGAGTGAACTGTGGTGTCAGAGCGATGATCAATAATGGTTTTACTCCCTAAAGGGTGTACCTTACCAGTCACCAAATCCACTCTAAGGACAGAGTCTTGGAATTGCAAATAGACATGATTTTTAGACCAATCGTGAACCATTTGTGCTTCCCTCATGAATGGTTGTCCTAAAATCATTTCATATGACATAAGGTGTTTAGAGAAATCCATTACAATGAACGTATGTCGTACCTTGTGTCCTAGAACTTTGATCTTAAGACCCTTGAGCATCCCCATAGGTTTGGCTATGGTACCATTTGCCATCTTTACCACAATGTTAGTAACACTGAGGCGGGGTTTTCCCATGGATTCCCAACAATCTTTTGTAACGATGCTAACTCCCGCACCACCATCAAGAATTCCCTTTATAGTTAACCCCTTGGTAGTGATGGGTAGGGTCGCATTAGACTCGTCGCCTTCAAAATACTGCCCTAATTCGTTAATGGGTACCTCAATCACAGACTCGTGTCTATCTAAGTCAAGTGATTGCACATGATTTTCCTCATCAATCATAATCGAGTCAGGCCTATTTGGTTGCGCAAACTGCGGTAATCCCGTTCGTAGCTCTCCGTTAAGGAATGCTCGAAGTGCAAGGAATAACTCAGGATCTCCATACAGCTTTGCTATGATCGTGGTTCGGACCTCAGAAGACATGAAGTCCACTAGTTTGGCAACATTCATTGGCGTTTTGCAGGGTGTAGGTCCTTGACTAGGAACTAGTGAGGATGGAATCTCATATTCCTCAATGGGATCAGGTATTCCTTCGTTAAACATCCTTTCCAACAAGAAGGGTGTATGCTCACTTTCTAATGTCCTGTCCTCACTCCCTTCTTGGATGATACTAGATATGGCTAACGGTCTATGGTTCATGTGGGGTGGATGAACTTGCGTGGGAAACACTGTGTCATGAATTTTGACCTGCGTGGGTTCTGGTTCTAGTTTCCTTTGAGTCTCCTCCACGAAACCTCTTAGATGTTTCACCTGCTTAATCTCGTCTACAGGGTTTGGGTACGTCCCAATCTTCTTTTTACGATTCTTCCCTTTTTGCCCCTGCGGTTTATCTTGGGGGTCTTGGATTGGATTTGGAAACACTTGTGGTGTTTTCAGAGGCTCTTTATGGTTTTCTCTTATTCGGTTTTCATTTGGTTCCATGTTACGGTTTTCCTTGTCGGTCTTTCCCTTTGTGGTATTGGTTCTAGTCTCCATTGTCTCGACTGAATCTGAATCATCCTCGAGGTCATTCATATACACGGGGTCATCTCCTGTTCCTATGTTTGTTTTGGAACTTGGCTTTGAATTTTCCGTATTCTGCGACTTCTTCCTTCGTGTCTTCTTTTTCTTTGCTTGGATAACTGACGCGGTATCTCTCTCTTCGACGATATGGCCTGGCCCTTGAAGCATGGACCGTGTAATCGCATAAGCGGGTGCAACGGGTGGTATTGGCGACGTCACACTAGCAATTTCGACCAAATTCAGGGGTGTGATTTTAGGCGCATTTGGGTTATAGGGGCATTGGGCAATCAAGTGATCTATGCCACAACGATTACATGTGAGTATTGGCATTGCAGACGTGCTCCCTTGATTCACTTGCATCTGTGCGGCATTCTTTTGCAGCCTAATAGGGCACTCCGCTACTCGATGTGGTCCACCACACTCGTAGCATTGAAGAGGTGGCCTCCTAGCCTGGGTGTTGATATTTTGACCTCTGGATGCGAGAGCAGCAGCTTGATAAACCGGCTTGACTTGCCCCCAACAATCTTCCATGTAGTATATAGGACACTCTTCCAATGTATCAAGTCCGTAGGCAATACTAGTGTCTATTTCCTCCTCACAGCCATCTGGATAAGCATTTGATGGCTCGCAACCCACTTGGTTCATAGGGGCGACTCTTGGATGTGGGGGCTGCGGTCCTAGCACAGGAGGTGGTAACGGTGTAGCTTGTACAACATTTTGAGATCTAGGGACCATGTGTTGCGGTAGTTGCTCAACAGGTGGAGTAGGCATCAATACAGGAGCTCGAGGCGCATCCGTCCAGGCTACAGGTGGTCTATTTGCCATCATACGTTTGATCATTAAACAATCCTTAGCTTGGTGACCATACCTACCACATGCGTTGCAAGTTCCATTAAATTTTGCTCTAAACGTAGGGCACTCACTAGTGCTATGTGGACCTAAGCAAATGGAACACCATTGTTGCTCCCTTCTTGGATACATGTGACTATTTTGAGGGGGTCGGTTATCCTTAAGAGACTCTTGGATTGCCTTGGTGAGGTCTGTCAAGAATGTCTCAAATACCTTTGGCTCATTGGCAATGGGCTTTGCAGTCATGGGTTCATACTCAATGGCTTGTGAGCTAGTGGATCTCGTGTCAGTAGACACCCTCATGCCTGCTATCATCAAGTTGTCCTCTAATTGGATTGCATTGGCAGTGACATCTTCCCAGGTTGTGATACCTCTAATCACTAGTCCATTATAGATTCCTTCATTCCTCAACCCTCGAATGAATCGATCAAGCAGTTGGTTATTGTTGAAGCGCTCATTTACAGGGCAGTGAGAGTTTAAGTGCTTTAGACGACTAATGAAGTCCCTTACTGACTCTCCTTCCTTACGTTCGGCCTTCTGTAGCTGAGATGCTACACCCCAAAGCACACCTTCTCGTATGTACTCCTTTAGAAACAACCTTCGAAGGGTAGGGTAGATTGTTTTCTCGTCCACCCTTAGGGTTCTATACCAATCTCCAGCCTTCCCACTTAATGTCAAGCTTAAGGCATTGCACTTATGTAGTTCGTTGCGTTCCCCTAAGGAATCACATACTTGTTCAAACACTTCAATGTGTTTCCTAGCATCTTCATCCCCATTGAATTTTTGCGTGAGTTTGGCAATTTGTACTGCCTTACTTCTAGGCTCTCTATCAGATGCATGACGCATATTTTCCGCGATAGATCGACCTATGGTTTGAGCAAACGCTGCCAAGTCACCTATGTGAGGAGGCAGGGCCGGTGGAGGTACTCTTGGAATCATATGTGGAAGAGGGACGGGTGCCGGTTTTGGCATATGTGTAGATGATGCAGGATATGGAACATAACCGGGCATAGGTCCACTCGGATAAGGGCTAGGGAGCGGCACTCGAGGAGCATAAGCAAGTGGTACAATTGGAGGTGTGGGGGCCATGTGTGCATAAGGGGCTAGAGGCACATATGGTCGAGGCCCCATATTAGGTACTACGACACTAGGTAGTGGCACTGCGCTAACCGTAGATGTCATCGGTACATTCTCTGTCAGGCTTATCCCTGGAGTGAGCACTGGGTTTTTCGTAATAGAGGGTTGAGCCAAGTTAGGGAAGCTAAAGTTTTCGCTCGGAGGCTCAGATTGCATAGAGACCCCAGGTGAAATGACGTAAGATGGGTCCATGGGGCTCATTAGAGGAGTCTCCATTTGTGATAGAGTAGACTGTTGAGCCTTACTCGTATCCAAAAATCTCATGGGGCCAATTGAGAGTAAATTTACCCCTCGGTTTTGCCTTTCTGATTGAATCATGCCATGGATAACATTACAGATCATTTTCTGTTGATCTTCGATGCTCGTGGCACTAGAGGTGGATTGTACAATCTCTATCCATCCTACATGGTAGGCGTGGCCAGAGTGTAGATCCGTCAACACCTCAGTGTGGAGGTCGTATGTCCAATGATCATTAATGAACAATCCTTCTAGAGTCAACGTGTTAACGGTTTCTTGTGAGGTAGAAGCAATGTTGCTCCCCGTGGTTTTACTTGTCACCAACGGTACTCTAGAGGGAACTTCTGAAGGAGGCAGCTCAACAGGGCCTTCTTGGTAAGAAGTTGGCAGGATATCCACATGGACACTCTTTGGGGGTGTGGGGTCCACTTGCGATGTGAAAGGAGAGTCCACTTCCCCACCCCCTTCGTGTGCTTCATTTGCATCAGGTTCCGAGCGAGTAGCTCTACCTAATGTTTCCATGAAACGGCTAAACATACTAGTACTAGGCTGTGGAGCTTCGGGAGGTGCATGGCCTTCTCTCTCAGTGTTTTGGGTAGGGTATGCTTCCATGATTTCTGAGTCGGAGGAGGAATCACTAGCGGCTATTTTAGGGTCTTGGGTGGTGCTACCTTGTGTCCCCGCTGAGGGTCTAGATCCTATCGTGGATGGGTAATGGGTGTCCGTATGAACAGAGGCACCCTCAATATGCTCGTGTTCTAGCACCCGCCCAGAGCGTAAGTGCATGTGCTTTTGATACCCTAAGGTGTCAAAAAGCTGCTCTAGGAGGTCTTGTGACTAGTTTTTAGCGTGTTTTTTGTTTGTTTTTTTGCTAGATTTGTTAGAGCGTGTCGTGGAATGGGCCGTGTGACAGCTCGAAACGAACGTATCGGTCAGAGGGTCGTGCCGTGCTTTACAGCCCTCCGTTTGGTCACTCTATGCCCTCGGAATCCCTAAAATTGTCAATTTCCAGTAGGGAACTAGGCCCAAACTAGAAAGTCTAAGGGTGCAAGTGGGAAGAGAAAGGAGGAGAGTGGAGGACTTGTCCCACATGCTCTCATTCTCTCTTGAGGGAGTAGGGTATATATATAAGAGTGAGTCTAGTATATATTATAAGACTGAGGACTGAGGCCCGGGCTTGGGCTTGGGCTTGGGCTTGGGAAAATGATAACGATCCCGATCTATCTTTTATACAAACCAACCCGTCCGTTTTAAGAGACACATTTTTTATTTTCGAAAAATTTCGCCGCCCGCTCACTCGCGCTTTTTATTTCCGAATTTTTTTATTATTATTTTTTTTTTAAAGAAATTTTTTTTTCCAAAAAAAATCTTTTTTTTTTTAATGCAGAAAATACAGAAATTGAAAAAACGCAGATATGCAGAAAATTGAAAAACGCAGAAATGCAGAAATTGCAGGAGATTGCAGAAATTGCAGAAAAAAACGCAGAAATTGCAGAAATTGCAGAAAATTAAAAAAACGCAGAAATGCAGAAATTACAGAAATTGCAGAAAAAAACGCAGAAATTGCAGAACATTAAAAAAACGCAGAAATGCAGAAAATTGCAGAAATTGAAAACGCCGAACTTGAAAATGCAAAAATTGCGGAAATTGAAAAAACGCAGACAATAGCAGAAATTGAAACTTGACAGCAATTGCAGAAAACGCAAAAAACAGAAATCTCCACACACTCCTTCCCTGCCTTTCCTATGATAGAAATTGCACCACAAGGAAGCGTAAAGTGCTAACCGAGCTTAGTGTAGGGCATATCCCCGGCAACGGCGCCAAAAATGTGCGCTCCTTGCCGCACTGTCGAAGCAAGGGACTTGCCAATACACCGTGTGCGAGCCACAAACGGCTCCAAGCACACAACAAGCCTAAACTAGCAAGCTCAAGAAAACAAAGGGTGTGTCACTCACCGCTCTACGCTCGCCTTCGTGGTGGATTCCTCGCCGCGATGAAGAAGAAGCTGCAGTCATGCCGCGCTCAACCGCTTCGCCGCCGTCGTGCCTTCGTAATGCTCGATCGCACACACACTCTCCCTCTCTCTCTCTCTCTCTCACACACACACACACACACAAGGAGGTGAAGAAGAAGAAGATGGAGATGGAGATGGAGCAAGAGCACTCTTCAATTGCACAAATGAGAGAATGAGTAAAAATTAGGTTTAGTTGGCTTTTATAGGAGCTCACCCCATTCACACTTGGGCGCCCATGCTTAGCCAACTAATCCCTTGAATGTCCAAGTTAAAGTGCGCCTCTCATCGACGATCACTTTACCTTTCCCTATTGGTCCGGCAAGCCCGGTACCTGACTCTACTAAATAATACATAATACACGTCCATCGTAGGTGATGGGTGTCCGTGAGCCGTGAGGGTTAACATCCACAAACACTCCCCCCTTCCTTGGGGCAGATCATACCGTTTGAAATGAGCTTGTCACCCTTTGAAACCAATTGTTCCAGTTGGTAATAGGTGAGGATTTTTGCCAGTAGTTTTCTATTACCCTAGGTGCCTCGTCAAGTTGCAAGGGTGGTAAGGTACTCTCCCAGGATCGAACTTGAAGTGGTTCATCAGGTGATTCTTGAACACTGGGAGGTGTGGACTCTTTTGTAGCTTCATGGAGGTCCATTACTATAGATGGAGGCTGTGTAGAAGCTTTTACCTCTATGGATGTATTACATGAGGAGCTAGAAGCTTCATGGAATTCCCCCCTTCCTGAGCTAGGTGCAATAAATTGGTTTTGCCTTGGAGCCCAAACTAGCTCTGGACTAGGTGTGTAGCATTCTGTGATCTTTCCCTTCCCACGGTCTGCCATTGGCTTTAGCGTTACACTGTTTGACTCATATGGGTTTGTTAACGATAGGTAAGGACACATTTTATGTTTAGGTACCCAAATTTGCTCATTTCCATCATAGTAGCCTTGGGCTTCTAATAGTTGTTTTGGAATCCATCGTGATTTGGTCTTGACTCTCTTAGGGCGCGCTCTTGGTTTTCCCATGAAATTTTTTCTTGGAATGGATGGGAGGGTTGAGGTAGTTGGAAGTAAGGCCTTGGGGACCCATTGATATGTACTCTTAAGTCGTGCAGGTTGAGTACGTGCAATATTACTGCTTGCTGCAACTACAAGTGTTGAAGTGCTAGTTTCATGGGTAGTCAGCAAAGACGAGTTAACCACCTTGGCTTGTGAATGTTGACTATCCTTCAACTTTGCTAGAGTTTGCAACGTAGGTGACTTTGCTTGAATGATAGGGGTAAGAGTCGGTGGTCGCGTCGTGACACTAACAGTATCCCAATCAATAGTGCATTTGGTTGCCAACATCCACGTGCGTCCCAAGTTTACGTGGCCTTCCATAGCTCCCGCGGGCAGGACTAGAAACCTCTGCACTATGCTTCCATTGTCATAGACAATAGGGGTCTGAAGGACTCCAAGAATAGCAGTTTTCTTTTTATTAATTCCCTTGACTTGCATCGTACTCGGGGATAGGGTCGGTTTCCCTAATTGACAGCAAACTCCATAGGATAACAAATTGTGTTTAGCTCCCATATCTAATAAGGCATTGTATAGCACTTTCCCATAGGGGCTATTTAGCTCAATTGGGTATCGTAGGGGTGGCTCAGATTCTAATGAGTCGTCATCTCTGTCCTCGAAAAATGCTTGCGTGATTCCCAGATTAGCCTCTCGTTGGCGTCTAAGACGTTGTTGTCGTTCTTGAGCCTCAACTCTTGCTTGGATTTTTTTAAGCTCTGCTTGTTCCTTGGCAGCCTTCTTTTGATGGATGGCTTGCAACTCTTCCTGGCTTAGAGGAACATAATATCTTTTGAATTTACTCCCATTAAGGAATCCAATGGTTTCAACTCCATCTCGAGTCTCTACGCGAATGGTACCTTGCGGGGTAATTTCACACACTCGATATGGTCCCTTACCAGCGTATTTCAATTTCTTCTTTTCATTACGTACCCCGTACATAAGAACTTTATCACCAACCTTGATGTCTTTATCCTTTAAATGGCTATCAAACCACTTCTTTCTCCTATCCTTCTCCTCTAGAGCATTTCGCACAGCTAATTGCCTCTCTTCATCTAGCCTTTCCAGGATATATAATCGCTCCACTAAGGGGTTACCATCCCAACCTTCTTGAGAAGCTACTCGAAGACTAGGAATGACAATCTCCCATGGCATAACTGCTTCTTGGCCATACACCATCTTAAACGGTGTGCAATTAATAGCAACTTTATACGCAGTACGATAAGCCCATAAAGCTGATGTAAGCTTTAGGTCCCAATCAGTGCGATGAGCCTCAACTGTCTTTGTCAAAATGGAGATGAGAGTTTTGTTGGTACTCTCAGCTTGGCCATTTGCTTGGGGATAATAGGGTGTAGACTTGTGGTGAGATATCATGAAGTTTGATGTGAGTTCTTTTATTACTTCATTTATAAAATGAGTTCCATTGTCACTCACAAGTTCAAAGGGGCATCCAAAACGTGTGATAATGTTCTCAAAGAGGAACTTAGCTGTTGTTTTTGCATCCGCCTTTCGTGTTGCTTTTGCTTCAGCCCATTTGGTTACATAGTCGGTAGCCACAATGATATATCGTGATTGTGTGTTACGTGCAGCCGGACTAATCGGTCCTACAAAGTCTAAGCCCCACTTTTCAAATGGTTGGGTTACCTTGATGGGATGTAGAGGCATCCTATCCCTTCTTTGTGGCTTGTTGAAGCGTTGGCATTCATCACATCCCTTTGCAAAAAGTGATGCATCCTTAAACAGAGTGGGCCACCAATAGCCTGACTGTAAGATCTTTCAGGCAGTCAAGTTTCCTGAAAAGTGACCACCATGTGTGCCTCTTGTAGAATATATAAATACTCATCCTCGCGGGCACAGCGTCTAAGAACATAATCTTTTCCTCTCTTATAGAGAGTTCCAGCCAGTAAGCAATAGGGTTCGTATTCCTTGATTAATTTTCGAGCTATATCTTTTCGCAATTCCTTGGGTGGAAAACCATTAACTAAGAAGTTAACAATCTTTTCACTCCATTCAGGCATTGTCTCAACAATGAACAAAGGAGTATCAGGCAATTCATCATCAACCCCCGTAGGAGCTTCGCCATTAGGGATACGAGATAAATGATCCGCCATGACATGTTTCCTCCCAGGCCTCACAACAACGGTGAAGTCAAACTCAAGAAGAATTAACAACCATCGTGTAATTCGACCTGTGGAACACGGCTTGTTTACCAAATATAGCAATGCTTGATGATCAACATAAAACACAAACTTGGTAGCAAGAAGGTAATAGCGAAATTTCTTTACTGCGTAAATCATAGCTAGACCTTCACGCTCTGTAGTAGTGTAGTTCATCTCGGCATCATTTAATTGGCGAATTGCAAAGCTAATAGGGTAGTCCAATTCATGTTCTCCTGGTTGAGTTAGAACACACCCAATAGCAAAATTTGATGCATCGATATGCACATGAAAAGGTACATTCCAATCGGGTGTTCGCAGGATTGGAGCACTTGTTAGGGCCTTCTTTAATAACTCATAAGATTGATGACATTCTTCCGTCCAGTGAAACTCGATAAGAAGCTTGTACAATGGACGCGCTATCTCGGCAAAGTTTAAAATAAATCTTCGATAATAACCAACATGGCCCATAAATCTTTGAACTCCTTTATAGTTCATAGGTGGTGGCAAATCGGCAATGGCTTTAATCTTACTCTCATCGGTGGATATCCCGTTCTTGGACACTATATGCCCTAGAATGACTCCATGCTTAACCCAAAATTGGCATTTGAAAGGGTTCAATGAGATGCGATAAAATCTGCACCTTTCAAATATTTTTCGTAGATATAACAAATGCTTCTCCCAAGAAGAATAAACACAAAGGTCGTCTAGGAAAGCTTCACAAAACTCCCTTAGAAATTCTTTAAACGCAGTGTTTATTAATTGTTGGAATGTAGCAGGTGCATTCGTTAAGCCAAAAGCCATAACACGAAATGCAAACACTCCAAACTCTATGATAAAAGCAGTTTTAGCTTGGTCCTCTAATGCAATTGTGATTTGATTGTAACCAGAGTACCCATCTAAAAAGCTATAAGCTTCCTTGCCCGCAACTCTTTCAAGCACGTGTTCTGAATATGGCAAGGGATAATGATCTCTCCTAGTAGCTGCATTAACTTTCTTGAGGTCCACGCACACTCTTAGTTTCCCATTCTTTTTTGGCACAATGACTATTGGAGAAACCCATTCTGAGTGCTCAATAGGGTATATGAATCCACACTGGATAAGTTTTTCAATCTCCTCTTGTACAATTTTGGCGTACTTAGGATTCATTAGATAGGGTCGTTGCTGGACGGGTTTAGCAGTGTTGATCATGGGAATTGTATGTTGCACCACAGAAGGTGGAACGCCCTTCATGTCATGATATGTCCAAGCAAAGATATCCTTGTATTCCTTGAGGAGCTTCTTAAGTACAGCCTCTTCAGTTTCGGTAAGGTCTTGAGCAATAAAGACTGGTTTAGACTCCTCACCTGGTTCTGCTAATTCTATCTCTTTAACTACCGCTGGACCATCATAGACTCCACTGCTTCCATTGGTAGGTATTCGTTGGGCTTTGGCATACACAACCTTTCGCTCCCCCGTGGTATAAGATTTAAAATGTTCAGGAGCCGTATGTAAGTCAGCAGGCTCTTGTCCTGACGAAGCCCTTTCTTTTAGTTCTGCCTCCTTTTGTTGTTGTGCTAACTCTCGGTTTTGACGTCTTCTTATAATTCGACTCAATTTCGGCTCTGTAACCTCCAATTGAGCGAGGTCAATGGGTCGCGGGCTGCACCACATGACACTCTGGAGATGTTCACCCCAATTGTCTACTAGCTTTCGATGAGCATCACATGCCCCTAGATAGCTAAGCCATTCTGCAGTAGATCTTTCCTTGTTTATCCTAGTTCTCACATTCGCTCGATATCGTTGTCTCTTATATGACCTTTGTTTCTTGTTAAGGTTTTGATTTTGGTAAATGTTTGAACTCGACTCGCTTGATAGGTCTTCGCTTGTATCTTCTTCACTCTCATATAAATTACCATAGATGGTCATACTAGACCTTGAGTGTTTAGTTTCTATACTTGGCTCACTCGATGTTTCTTAGGTTCTGAATCCATTTCTCCCTGAGATTCCGTTTCTGATGTGTATTGGCCTGAAGCCTTTGAGGAATCATCGGTTTCACTCTCAGGTAGGTGTGCCTCTTTCTTATCATCGGATGTTACATGCGCTACACCTAACATGTTTACTGGTGCAATGTGTGGTATCTCTTCCCCATTTGGTGTTACCCAGGTTTTTCCTCTAGCTCCCCATGTATCTATAGTTACCGCTAGGTGTACCCAATCGGCATTGTCTGACTCAGCCATTCCGAGTAGGATATCCATATAAGGAGAGTTCTCCCCAATATCCGTGTCTTCGTTACACGTGTAACAATACTGTAATGGAGCTGAGTGAATTTTTGTGTCTGATCGATTATCAATGATGAATTTATTTCCTAGAGGATGCGTTCGACTACTTAAAAGATCAACTCGAATGACAGAGTCTTGGAACTGTAAGTAAACGTGGTTTTTGGACCAGTCATGCACCATTTTTGCTTCCCTCATGAATGGACGCCCTAAGATCATCTCAAATGACATAGGATGCTTGGAAAAATCCATAACAATGAAAGTCTGCCTTACCTTGTGTCCCAAGACCTTGATCCTGAGATCCTTAAGCATTCCAATAGGCGTAACAATAGATCCATTAGCCATTTTTACCACTACGCTTGTGGCTTCAAGGTGAGGTCGCCCCATAGACTCCCAACAACTCTTCGTCACCATGCTGACTCCCGCACCACCGTCAAGGACTCCCTTTATAGTTAATCCTTTAGTAGTGATTGGTAGGGTAGCATTAGATTCATCACCTTCAAAGTATTGCCCCAACTTGTTAACGGGTACTTCAATTACAGATTCATGTCCCGCTAGGTCAGATGGTGGTGCTAAATGTTCCTCATCATTCATTACCGAGTCAGGTTTGTTCATATGTGCAAACTGTGGTAATCCGGCCTGTAATTCTCCATTGAGGAAGGCTCGAAGAGCTAAGACTAGCTCGGGGTCTTTATATAGTTTGGACATGATGGTGGTTCTAACTTCTGAAGACATGAAATCCATCAATTTGGCAACATTTAATGGCATCTTGTGAGACGTAGGACCCTAACAAGAGAATGGTGAAGATGGAATCTCCACTTCCTCAAGGGGGTCGGGCATTCCCTCACCAAACATTCTCTCTAGTAGGAAAGGTGTGTGTCCACTTTCAGATGTCCTACCCTCACTCTCTTCCCGAATGATACTGGGTATAGCTAACGGCCTGTAGTTCTTGTGAGGTTGAACTTGTGTGGGAAACACTGTGTCCGACATCTGGATGTGTTTGGGTTCAGGGTCTAATGTTCGTTGAGTTTCTTCCACCAAACCCCTCAGTTGTTGGACTCATTCAATTTCCACTGTTGGGTTTGGATAGGTTCCAATCTTTCTCTTGCAATCCTCATTTTTTGTCTCTCGTGGCTTATCTTGGGGGTTCGCAACTGGGTAGTTTAACTTTGAATACTCTTTTGGTGTTCGTCGTAATTCCCTCTCATGATCCTCCTCACTGGCTTTTTCCTTTGTAGTAACAGTTTTGGTCTCCGTGGTCTCTATCGAATCTGAGTCATCCTCAGGGTCATTCATATACACGGGATCCTCTCCTGTCCCTATGTTAGTCTTTGAACTAGGTTTTGAGCTAGAAGCATTAAGGGATTTCTTTCTTCGTGTTTTCTTCTTTCTCGCTTGGCCAATGGACGCAGCATCTCTCTCTTCGAGGATGTAATTTTGCTTTTGGAGCATCGACCGTGTGAGTGCATTCACTGGTGCTATGTTTATAGTTGGTGGTGTCCCATCAACAATCTCTATTATGTTCAATGGTGTGATTTTCGGTGCGTTTAGATTGTTAGGACACTGTGCGATCAAATGATCTATGCCACAACGATTACAAGTGAGTATTGGCATTGCCAATGCACTCCCTTGACTGGTTTGCATTAGTGCGGCATTCTTTTGTATTCTAATGGGACACTCAGCTACTCGATGTGGTCCACCACATTCGTAGCACTGAAGAGGTGGTCTCCTGGCAAAACTATTAATGTTTTGGCCTCTTGCTGCTAGCGCAGTAGCTTGATATACCGGTTTGATTTGTCCCCAATGGTCTTCCATATAGTACATGGGACACTCCTCAAGCATGTCGACTCCATAGGTGATACTAGAGTCTATGTCCTCTTCTCAATCTACATAAGTACTAGATGACTCGCAACCTATTTGGTTCATAGGTGTAACTCTTGGATGAGGGGGTTGCGGTCCTAGCACTGGAGGTGGCAACGGTGTGGTTTGGACCACATTTTGGGTTCTAGGGACCATGTGCTGTAATGGCAACTGTTGCTCCATGGGTGGGGTAGGCATCAATGCAGGAACTCGAGGTGAGTCTACCCAAGCTATAGGCGGTCTATTTTCCATGATGCGTTTAAGCATTAGGCAATCCTTCGCTTGATGGCCATACCTACCACATGCGTTACAAGTCCCGTTAAACTTTACTCTGAAAGTAGGGCATTCACTCGTAGTATGTGGGCCCAAGCAAATTGAGCACCATTGTTGCTCCCTTCTTGGATACATATGAGTGTTTTGTGGAGCACGATTACCCCTAAGGCTTTCTTGGATGGCCTTTGTAAGATCTGCCAAAGTCATCTCAGATATCGTTTGCTCTTTCACGATTCGCTTTATCTTCATTGGCTCATGCCCTGACGCTTGGGAGCTACTTGACTTCGGCTCGGCAGACACTCTTTCTCCTGCAATCATTAAATTATCCTCCAATTGGATTGCATTCATGGTGACTGCTTCCCAAGTAGTGATACCTCTAATGACTAGGCCATTATAGATACTTTCATGTCGTAGTCCCCTAATGAATCTATCGAGCAATTGGTTGTTGTTGAATCGCTCCTTTGGATTGCATCGAGGATTCAAATTCTTTAGGCGACTAATGAAGTCTCTCACGGATTCACCTTCTTCTCGTTGGGCTTTCTGGAGCTGAGAGGCTACACCCCAAAGTACTCCCTCTCGTATGTATTCTTTTAAGAACAGTCTCCTAAGAGTAGAGTAGATCGTTTTTTCTTCTACTCTTAAGATTCTATACCAATCTCCAGCCTTTCCGCTTAGGGTCAAACTCAAAGACTTACACTTATGTAGCTCATTGTGCTCTTCCAAGGAATCGCACACATGTTCGAAGACTTCCATATGCTTTCTAGCATCTCCGTCTCCATTGAATTTCTGTGTGAGCTTAGCTACTTGAACTGCCTTGCTCCTAGGCTTTGTATCAGGTGCACCACGCATGTTTTTTGCAATAGAGCGACCGATAGTTTGAGCAAATGCTGCCAAATCTCCTATTTGAGCGGGTATAATGGGTGTATGTGCTCCTGGAACCACATGTGAGATGGGAGTTGGCCTTTGCCTTGGCATACGCGCGGCTCTTGGGTCCCATATTTCGTATGGTGGTGTACCAGACGGTGGTCCAAAGTTTACAGGCGTGGCCCTAGGCATAGGGGGTGCTTGATATGGCATGTTATTATTAAATGGCATGGCTCCACTTGTATAAGAGCTTGGATAATTCCATTGTGGATTGTAAGCTCTTGGAATAATTGGAGGTGTAGGAGCTACATTAGGCTGAGGTACGACAGGTGCACATGATTGATACATACATGTAGGTATAGTTGGGGGCACTATGCTACTAGGCATTGGCGCAGTGTTAACAAATGAACTCCATGGTGTACTTCTTGTCATGCTCACCATTGGGATATGCATGGTAGCCGTAGTGTCATTAAGAGAAAGATGAGCTAGATCTGGGAAGGTAAAGCTGCCACTTGTGGGCTCAGATTGTACTGAGGCTCCTGGCGAAACAACATATGGAGGATCAATGGGGCTCACTGAGGGGGTCTCCATTTGTGACAGGGTTGGTTGGTTGGCCTTTCCCGTATCCAAGAATCTCATTAGGCCTGTTGAAGGCATGTTGATCCCTGTGTTCTGTCTTTCTAACTCGACAATCCTATGGAGGACATCACAGACTTTCTGTTGTTGCTCATCTATGCTAGTAGCACCCGATGTGGATTGTAGAACATCTAACCAACCCACATGATAGGTGTGTCCTGTGTACCGATCAGTTAAAGCTTCTGCTTGTAGTTCATACTCCCAATTTTCGTTTAGGAATATCCCATCTAGGCATGGCGTGCTGGGGGTATGGACCCGGAATAGATCAAACTACAATGCTAGTTGTATGCAGAAGTCGAACGACACCCACTTCTTAAGGACGAGGTGAGTACTTGTGAAAGTACTCACTTAATGCATAGTGTTATAGTGTGAGGGAGCACGTGCTGTTGAATGAGGGTAGCGTTGCACTTCGCATTATGGAAAAGAGCAATGCCATTGTCAAACTCGGATCTGTTGAGGTTGGTGTCCATTAGTTTGTTTTGATTCTTAAAATGTTAAGATTGATTGTGATGTGTAGGGTAGCTATGTAGATATGCCTTGTTGACATTGTAACACCTTTGAAAATTATTGCTTGTTGTACTCGTTGTTGGTGGGCCACTAAGAACCTGCATGAACATCAAAATGCTAGAGGGATATTATCCCATATTACTATGCACTATCTCATGGCTTTGCTTCTATAATATTACTCCAAGAATGTGTATATTGTTACCAGTATTGGAGGTAATGATACCCACATTTGGAGGCAATATGTAGATGGTGGAGTTTTTCTATACTCGTGCACTGGCATGTATATGTTTGCATAATATATTGGGGCTCTTTTTTTGTAGTATGGATCAGTATGAACACGAGCTAGGAACATGTAGCATCATGATGATCTCAATATTGGCAGTAAGAGTAGTGATACTGCTTATACTCAGAAAATCTGGTTGTCCCAAATACTTTGGGACTTCATACTTCATGTGATGAATGGCTATAAACATTGGGTTCTAAACACTAATTAAGAGGAAAATACACCTCATTTTTTGTATATTTATAGCATGTAATCTTCATAATGGTTTGAACATGGGCAACCTGCATAGAGGTATTGATTTGCTTGAGAAACCGTTTGTTATTGTTATAGATGATCTTTGGGTGATGGCTTGTCGAGAAGTTATCACAAAGGTTAGCATGGAATGTTCTTAGAAGGTAATTATATTCGGTCTTGGTGAATCAAGAGGGAATTTTTCGGGCATGACTAGCCAATACATGCCGTTATTGTTGGCACGGGATACAAGTTTGCTCAATTGGGTTTTTTTGAAAAAATGGTATGCTGGTGTGTATCAACAGAAATAGACATTGGCATAATGCTCTCAAAATTACAATACATAACCTAATCTTAGAAGATTTAGGAGTTCATCATAATACATGGGTTGCATATACATTATATTATTCCCACTAAAAATGTGGTGAAAAAAACCTCTATTAGCTTTTGACTGGTTTCGGCTTACATAGCAAACGATGGAACTTCGTGTAAAAATTTTTGTAGAAATTCTGTATTTCACTTTCAGCAGTTATGTCTTCTTTTATTGTGGTATGTACATGGATAACAACTGGTAGGGCCATTTACCTGCAATGTTGTTTAGGCACTAATCGAGTGGTTATTTGTCTTTACTGTGGATGCAAGTATGTAAAGGTCTATCTTGTCTTTTCGGTGATTGAGGATATGCTGCTAATGACTTGGACTTTTAGATCTCTCCTAAATTTTGTATCTATTGGGAGGAAGTTTACTACTAACTTCTCCTCACTTTGGGATGTATTATTATTCTGATACTTGAATGATGATATGTCTATTAGCTTTAGCTAGTTCTTTTCTGGTCCTTTTATTTTTTCTAAAAGTCGCTTGTGCTATTAGTTATAAAGTAACCTAAATATATATATAATAATCACTTGGGAGGATGAGAGAAATCTCTTTCTCCAGGAACATTGTGCTAGTATTTTAGTAGTTTAGAGTGGTCTTGCTTGGATCAGCTGGGTTCTGATCCTATGCATTGGCAATCTAGCTATGGGGTAATTCCACACAGCAATTATGATGGAAATCTTGTTGGTTGAAGGATGGATATTACTACCTGTTTTCTTTCTCACCTATATTTCATTTTTACTTTCAGCTCTCTACCTTGGACAATGAGCTAAAATTTGATACGGCACCGCTATCGCCTGCCTCTCTTCTTGTACTTAGTTGCATCAAGAATGAGGATGCCATCACTCTTATCCGGCCTGCAACACAACAAACTGAGCATCCAGAATCAGTCGTGCATCTTTTAACCTTCAATGATTGGGTCATTATTCACGTTCTTTTAGCAAAATATGGTAAAGAGGGCATGAAATACTTGCCAGACCTTATCAATGGTCTTAGTCTGAATACTAAGTCCCATCATCAAGACTTGGTAAGTTTCTCTTCAGAAGGATCTGAATTAGCCAACTTACAAAAAAATCTATGTGGGTTGAACACAGTCTTTCCTTCCTCTCAATCTATTCCCATTGTTCCTCCCATGGGTGGGATTTTTTGCAATGATGCAGCTATTTTGGAAGCTATTAAGGGTTTTTAGACTGGTTTATGCTCTATAAGTGACTCATCACTTGTGGAACTTATTCCCAACGTTTCTAAAGTTTCTCCTCTACTACCTAATCAAAAAATTGAAGTTGAAGGTGGAAGGGAAAATTTCCAACTTTGGACATTACAAAATAAAGCTATCTTGGCTCTGATTTCCAAGGATTCTTGGGTCTACCTTACAAATTTGGGCGCTTCAACATTGGAAGATTGTCCGCTTTAGATCCTCAAAGGCATACAGTACCTGGATAAATGCGAACTCATAAAAGTACCATTCAGCATGAAATTTTTGGATGACAAAAAATGTACTGCAATGGTGGGAATTTATGTCAGAACAAAAGGCACAATGAGTTTCTCTAGAAGTAATAGTGAATTTTACATCAAATCTATCTAGAATGCTTGCAGGCCATACATCAAATGCGCGTGTAAATTTCAAGATCCCAAAGCTCCTTGCGAGTCAAACATTATTTGGTTTGGCCATGCAATCTGGTTTTTCCTTAAGGTCATCTTGCCCTTCTCTTTCCTAACTACCCCCCTGTCTACCACCTTCCTCTTATCTGTTCCTGGCTTGGTGGTCAAGCTAAAGAAGCCGTTAAAGCTCAGACTGCCTTTATGCAATTCCTTTCACTCATGTATGATGTATTGAAGGATCTCAAGGAAGATACCCCTGGTAGCACCATGAAGCATATTGTTAGCCTCCTCAAACCTAGCTTAGATGAGGATGGTACAACATCCCTCAAATGCCCACCATCCCTCAAATGTCCTCTAGCCATATCCACCCCTTCTCACTCTATTACTTCCTTCCTCACACCTTCTTCTTGTGTGGATTCAAACTTGGGGAGAGGGAAAGCTAAAAGCTTTATTAGAGGAAGAGGTAAGGGATATCCCGTACGACAACTCCCTGATTCTTGACTTTTTATGACAAGTAACCAAGACGCTAGCGGGCAGAATATGTATCCGGAAAGAGCCTTCGGAGGCAAAATTGTATGTTCATTGTCTATTTACAAGTAGAATTTTTGAGTACTTCCCACATATCCATATTTTTCCAGAATGCTTTGACATAGTGATTGGCAGTCACTCTCTTTTTGAAGATGTTAGGATCGGCTGGAAATACGAGAAGTGTCTTAAATCTTTTTTATACTCAATAGAGTTTCTATCAAAACCTTTTGGAAATGAATGTGGCTTTTGCTTCTATCAAAACCTCATTTGGCTTTTGCTTCACTATTACATTGTTTGGCTGACATGGCCAATTTACTCAAACTCGATAATAACGTTCGGTCTCAACTTCCTGATACATTATTGGGAGTATTTAAACTCTCTTCCACCAGCCTCCTGGCTTAAGGAGGAAACCACTTGGATCAATCCAGAGATTTATGGCATGATTTAACGAGATAAAAGACCATTGCTTTGTTGTGGGGTTAGACAAAGCACCGAACACACCCACACTGATTTATAAACGTTTGGCTAAGATTGCAGCTGAACGGAGGCTTGATGGTAATGAATTTGACCCTAACAATGTGTCTATCTCTGAAACCATTAGCTTTATTTATATCTCTGAAACCATTAGCTTTATTAAGGAATGCCTTAATACATTTGGATACATCGCAACCACATATAAAATACACATTCTCTTTCCCACATACAAAAGCCACAAGCACAAATTTAGGTGGAACTCTGATGCTTCAAGCTATATATTTACGCATGTTACAAATACCATTACGGGATGTCTAAATTTAATTGTGCAAGGCTTTGAAAGGATTTTTGCAATTAAAAAACAAACGTATAGAAACTTCCTTGGTAAAGAGGTTTCTACATTTTGGCTTGTCAAAAATTTTACGGAGGTTTTCCTCAATATACCTAACAGGATTACGCATCTCTATACCCACGAAATCACACAATGCTACAAGAACATTCCCCTTACCAGTTCGGTAGGACTTATTAATGTACTAAAAAAACTTATTAAAATGGTTTTTGATGATAGAAGAAAGGAAGGCTATTCCTGTATCTCTATGGTTAAATTATCTCGTTGGATACAACAATCAACTAAGAGAATACCAGCCCACTATGGATTGGGGGAGTTGATTGATCTCATTGAATGGCTACTTTTAAATTGTTATGTCAGGTTCAGTAACTCATGTTACTGACGTTGTTAGGAGTTTTTTGGAGTAAGGGATTGCGCATATGTACATACACATGCATGGTGCATCAAATAAAGTATTGCCCATTTTCCAGAGCCAGGTGGTTACGTGGGGCCCACATGTATACAGGTAGGACACCATGTACATAGTGCATCGATTTTCACTATTACCAGTACCAGTGTGTTTTTTCTACAATAATGAGGAGTTGGTGGCACGTAAAACTTCTTGAGGAAGCTATCTGCGGGCCGACGACATGAGGTAAGCAGGTGCGTCAGATGGCATCTAGTGGCGTCAGGAGGTCGAACGGGGTCAATACTTGCACGTGGATGAGTACGGACACAACGTGGGTGTTTTCTTGTGATAATTATGCAGAAAGGTCATCATGAGGACCACTTTTTGGGGCCACTCCATGTGGTGGAGGGATGCATTATTGGGAGAAACTGAGTGCCAGGTGTGCGAATGATGCAAAAAGGTGACAACTATGCGCTGCGAGGTCAGTTTTTGGCCTGTTCGGGGTCCGTTTGAGGTCATCTAAAAGGCCAAGGGTGCCCAACTAATAAAGCTAAGTGTGGGAACTGAAAAAACAGAGAGAAGACCAGAGAAAACGTGGAGTAGAGAGGAGGAACAGCCGCAGGTGTGTTTTTGGGGTTTTCGAAGCCTATTTTGGCCGTAAACTGCTCATCCGAGGTCGGATTTGAGCACTTTGACATTGTAGACTGGGGTTTTGGGCCGTTCCGGACGCGATGGCGCTGTCCATTTTGCCAAATTCCTCCCTCTTTTTCTGTTGTTTTGGCTGTGTAAGTTTCTCCTATGAGCGAAGTTTCTGCTCCAGTTTGTGATTGTATCTGGTATCTTTTACCCATATTGTGTGAGCTGTTTGCCCCATTGGTGTTGGCCCAAGCTCATTTGTATCTAAACATCAGAAATTCTCCTCTTTTGAGCTGAGTTTTTTGGGTGTGTGTGTGTCTGTGTCTGTGTGGAGTGGGCAAGTGGATAGTCTCTCTCCTCTCACTCCAGAGGTGTGTTCCCTGTCTCGGCCAGGTGTGTTGTGTAAGCCGAGTGGTGCCCCATTGTGTGTGTGTGTGTGTGTATCATTCCAAGAGTGTGTGCCGGGTCGTTATAGAGGCGCTGTGTATGTTTTCATCCCGCTCACAACGTGTACATGGAATCCCTATGGGTTTCTCTTGTTCTCCTATCATGTGTAATCTATACCTCGCCTATTTTGAATTTAAATGGATTTCCAAAATGATGGAGCAACCTGTAACCTCCGAAATCCTTCAATCCTTTGACATTACATTTTGATACATGGATGATATCTTTAGCATAAATAATCCAGGCTTTGATACCTTTGTCAAACATATCTACCCGGATGTACTTAAGATTGACTCAACTCTCTTACAAGAGATTTCCATAGCAGAATATCGCAAGGTCACAAAAACACCATTTCTTAATTTAGAAGTAACACTGATACCGCCATATAGGGGCGAATTCACTACTAAATACTCATGGAAGGGAGACCAACCTATGCTTACGTCTACGGAATTGTAAAAAGGAAAAGTAATCGACCGTATAATAACTCTATTAAAACATGTTTGGGCATGGTATATCTTATATTATATTCCTCAATCAATACCTTTATAGCTTTTCAAGACATACTAAAGCTTATTTCAAAATTTATGTCCAATGGGTTTAATAGGAAAGATCTCATTTACACCATTTGTAAGTTTTTGAAAAATAGACTTTGGCCTAGAATAAGGACAGACATTGATATTCTCATCACACTGATGAGGAAATAGGCTCATGCTCTATGGGCCTACTGTCTCATGGAGTATGAAGCCTGGGTTTGGGCGGGCATATATATATATATATATATATATATATATATATATATATATATATATATATATATATATATATATATATATATATATATATATATATATACACACATAAATACATTTACTTACATATCCTTTTTGCTAAATTTGCTTTTTTTCCTCGACAAGGGAAGTTTCTTCACCGACTAACTGGACTTAGTGCCTATTGCCTTCCTCAACAGGGGGAGTTTCTTCATTGACTAATTGGACTAAGGGTAAAAATTTGTATTCACAGGATCAAAAATCCCCCAAAAAATAAACTATATGGGAAAGATTACTCGAAGGTAAGATTTACCAAGAATGGGTATCTGGCTAGGCACAATTGGTATTCCTCTTCTTTTTCTGTGGTCGGCGGGGGTATGATACCCTATTTGCTGGAGAGAGGTTTACTTCAATACAAATATTGCAATCTTAACTGTAATACCATTTTTAGCATAACATGGTGCACACTCACCTAACCTGCATGGTGCAGACCTCGTGAACGATTTCTATGGATTGAATGCCGTCAAATGGCGTGTGGACCCGGAATACATCATACTGCAATGCTAACTGTATGCACAGGTCGCTCGACGCCCACTACTTAAGGAGGAGGTGAGTACTTGTGAAAATACTCACTTAGTGCCTAGTGTTATAGTGTGAGGGAGTGAGGGTAGCGTTGCACTTTGCATTATGAACAAGAGCAATTGCATTGTCCAACTCTGATCTGCTGAGGTTGGTGTCCATTAGTTTGTTTTCATTCTTAAAATGTTAAGATTGATTGTGCTGCATAGGGTAGCAATGCATATATGCTCTCTTGACAGTGTAACACCTTTGAAAACTATTGCTTGTTGTATTGATTGTTCGTGGGCCGCTTTGTAAAGAACATGCATGAACATCAAAATGCTAGAGGGATATCATCCCATGCTACTACGCACTATCTCATGGCTTTGCTTCTATAATATGACTCCGGGAATGTGTATATTGTTACTAGTATGGAGGTAATGGTACCCAGATTTGGAGGCACTATGTAGATGGTGGAGTATTTCTATACTCATGCATTGGCATGTTTATGTTTGCATAATATATTGGGGCATTTTTTTTTGTAGTATGCATCGGTATGAACATGAGCTGGGAACATGTAGCATCATGATGATTTAAGTACTGGCAGTAAGAGTAGTGATACTGCTTATACTCAAAAAATCTGGTTGCTCTAAATACTTTGGGACTTCATGCGATGAATGGCTATAAACATTGGGTTCTAAACATTAATTGAGGGGAAAATACACCTCGTTTTTGGTATATTTTCAGCATGTAATTTTTATAATGGTTTGAACATGGGCAGCCTGCATAGAGGTACTGATTTGCTCTAAAAACCGTTCGTTGCTGTTATTGAAGGAGTACGAGCGGAAGTGCGACGCAAGAGAGAGTGCGAGAAGAAGAGCACGACGATATGGTGAACTCGCTCTACTGTAATGTGTAGAGCATAGTGAGTTCTTATTAGGTTTTTACAAAAGAATATGTGTACATACCTGGCGGCCCGCCCACTTACATGGGCGACCACATTGGGCTTTATACCCCAACAACCTCCCACTTAAAGTCCAATGTGGTACTTTAAGTGTGAGAGAAGCTACTATACAAGCTAATATACAAGAGATGTAGAGAAGTGATGTACTACCCTACACCTAACTGCTTGCGAAAATGCGCAAAGCTCTCTGAGGGAAGTCCTTTTGTAAGTAGATCAGCAGGATTTTCTGTGGTGTGAACTTTGACAAGCTGAAGTTGCTTATCCTCGAGCATTTCCCTGATGAAATGATACTTCACATCCACATCTAATTAAAGAAGCGGGTACTGTGGGCCCTCTGTTCTTTGTCTTTGAGTGATAAACTGGATTGCGAGCCAATTGTATAGCACTTTGACTATCACAATATAACACAGGCATCTCTTCTTTGATTCCCAAATCTGTTACTAGTCGATTAAGCCAAATTGATTCTTTGCATGCCTCTGATGCTGCAACATATTCAGCCTCTATAGTAGACTGAGTAACACAATCTTGTAATCTAGAACGCCATGATACTGCTCCACCAGCCAATGTAAAGACATACCCTGACGTAGACCTTCGGTTGTCTAAGTCACCTGCATAATCTGAGTCTGTAAAACCCTTTACACTTAGCTCCTGACTCCCATAGCATATACGCATACTCTTTGTAGCTTTCAGGTATCTCAATATTCCTTTCACTTCCTCCCAATGTTTCTTGCCTGGGTTTGACATGTATCGACTTACTACTCCCACTGCAAATGCAATGTCTGGGAGAGTAGCAATCATTGCATACATCAAACTACCCACTGCAGACGCATATGGAATCTTATCCATTTCAGCCTGTTCTTCCTCAGACACAGGACAATCTTGTTTGCTAAGTTTCACATATGGTGGCAATGGAACACTCAGTGCCTTTCCCTTCTCCATATTGAAACGTTGCAAAACCTTGTCAATATACTCTGTTTGAGATAACCAAATCAACTTCTTTGATCTGTCTCTCTCAATGCGCATACCAAGTATATGACTTGCCTCACCCATGTCTTTCATGTCAAACGATTTTGCCATCTTTGACTTCAAAGCTGAAATTTCTTCCAAGTGCTTGCCAGCAATCAACATGTCATCCACATACAAAATAAGGATCAGCCAACTACCATCCTTAGCCTTCTTTGTATATAGACAGTGATCGAACTCACTACGTTTGTAGCCTTGAGAAAGCATAAACTTGTGGAATTTATGGTACCATGCCCTCGGTGATTGTTTTAAGCCATAAAGACTCTTTAACAACTGGCATACCCAATCTTCCTTGCCTTTCTCAACAAACCCTTCTGGCTGCTGCATGTAAATTTCCACATCTAAATCACCATGCAAGAACGCTGTCTTGACATCCATTTGGTGCAACACCAAATCTAATATGGCAACCAATGCAAGAAAGCATCTCAATGTAGTCATCTTGACCACCGGAGAGAAGACTTCATCAAAGTCGCTGCCTTGTTCTTGCTTAAAGCCCTTGGCAACAAGCCTTGCTTTGTACTTTGGCTGACTATCATGAGCGGTGATCTTATACCTGTAAACCCATTTACAAGGTAGAGCCTTTTTTCCCTGTGGTAATTTAACTAGCTTCCATGTCTCCTTTGTAAAATGGCTCTGGTGTACTAAAAAATAGACCAAAAAACAGCTCAAAAACACTGTCTCTCTGACACTGTAAGCTGTGGGTAAACCTGTCTTGCACCTGTACTGTCTCTTACTGTCCTGTCACTGTCCTGTAAGCATAGACTGCGACAATGCCTCAACGGCAGTAAAGCAAAGATGCAATCCCAACTGTCTAACTCACAGTCAATACATCCTAGCTGCCTATCTAAGGGTGCTCGAGGGATCGCTCCAAGACCTGTATCACCGAAAGAATCTCAACATTCGAGAATCCCCCAGCTCAATAAAACCTCACTCGACCCTCAACAAAGGCTGCAGTAAATCTGACGGTACATAGACTTCCCACAAAGTCATACATCCACAAATTTCCCACTATATGCTGTAACCGCTGCGGCGGTTGTTTGCTGCGTGACTCACAGCCAGCAAACCCTCAACAAACATACATAATCTCTGACAATACATCCCATGTGGAAGTACCTGCAATGTTAGGATGAAATCTGGAATATCAAGCAGCAAACACAAGCTACCTGATGAACTAGTGGATGTCGCCTACAGTCTGTGTAGATGCGCCCGTGTCGTATGTGACACGCCTCCAAGAACTGTGAGCCGTCCTTCGATGTGTAGACAGCCACAAATCAACACTCTGGGAGTGTCGATATCCTCAGCACCTACAGTCGTAGGCCGAAAACCCCAAATTTGCAGAGTCGAATCTGCACCCGCCGAGACCACGTAGTCGAAAATGGCCTGCGCAGACCTTTGTCGAAGCCGAACAGTGGCCGAGATGACCTCAGAATGAAGTTTTGAGCACACCAAGCCCTACGGCCTTTCCCACAAGATTTGGGGCCGTGTTTTTGCCTGTCGAATTTCACTCCAATCTGAGCAGGTGACTCTAGCCTCCTGCAGTGCTGCCCCGAGCCTCGATCTGAGCTCTGATACCGTTTGAAGGAGTACGAGCAGAAGTGCGACGCAAGAGAGAGTGCGAGAAGAAGAGCACGACGATATGGTGAACTCGCTCTATTGTAATGTGTAGAGCATAGTGAGTTCTTATTAGGTTTTTACAAAAGAATATGTGTACATACCTGGCGGCCCGCCCACTTACCTGGGCGACCACATTAGGCTTTATACCCCAACAGTTATAGATGATCTCTGGGTGATGGCTTGTTGAGAAGTTATCACAAAGGTTAGCATGGAATGCTCTCAGAAGGTAAGTATACTGGGTCTTGGCGAATTAGGAAGGAATTTGTCGGGCATGACTGACCAATACATGCCGTTACTATTGGGACGAGATAGAAGTTTGCTCTTTGGGTTTTTTTGAAAAAATAGTATGCTCGTGTCTCTCGGCAGAAATAGACACTGGCATAATGCTCTCACAATTACAGTACATAACCTAATCTTAGAAGATTTAGGAATTCATCACAATTCATGGGCTACATATACATTATACTATTACCACTAAGAATGTGGTGAAAAAACCTCTACTAGCTTTTGACTGGTTTTGGCTTACATAGCATAAGATGGAACTTCGTGTCAGAATATAAAAATTTTCATAGAAATTATGTATTTCACTTTCAGCAGTTATGTCTTCTTTAATTGTGGGATGTACATGGATAACAACTGGTAGGCCCATTTACCTGCAATGTTGTTCAGGCCACTAACCGAGCGGTTGTTTCTCTTTATTGTGGATGCAGGTATGTAAAGGTCTATCTTGTCTTTTTGGTGATTGAGGATATGTTGTTGATGACTTGGACTTTTAGATCTCTCCTAACTTTTGTATCTATTGGGAGGAAGTTTACTACTAACTCCTCCTCACTTTCGGATGTATTATTGTTCTGATACTTGAATGATGATATGTCTACTAGCTTTAACTGGTTCTTTTTTGGTCCTTGTACTTCTTTCTAAAAGTCGCTTGTGCTATCAATTATAAAGTAACCTAATTATATATATATATATATACATATATATATATATATATATATATATATATATATATATATATATATATATATATATATATGTATATGTATACATATATGTATATATATACATATATATGTATATATGTATATACATATATGTATGTATATGTATATCTAGAGAGAGAGAGAGAGATAGATAGATAGATAGATTGAATTATCGTCCC
Source organism: Adiantum capillus-veneris (assembly GCF_014529385.1). Taxonomy (NCBI): domain Eukaryota; kingdom Viridiplantae; phylum Streptophyta; class Polypodiopsida; order Polypodiales; family Pteridaceae; genus Adiantum; species Adiantum capillus-veneris. The sequence goes on from NC_140952.1 coordinate 130,646,335, forward strand.
ACGGAGGTCATATATATGACCTATGGGACAAAAAAACAAACATTACAACAATTGCCTCTCAAGCAAAAGATGTCGATACATATCAGTTAAGGAGCACCAAGGGTCCATTAGATGAAAAGAAAAGGGGAAGATAAGAACCTAGGGGGGGTTAGCTGTGGGGAGAGCCGGTTTGGGATTTTGGAACTCCTAGATGATAGCTTTACCACTTTGGTAGACTACCCATTTGCCTTGCTTGCGGGCTTCATGTACCTTCTTGAGCTCTTCACTTTTGTGTTTGAGTTGTAGCAGAGTGGGTTCTTCTGTGATCCAAAACTTGGTGTATTTGAGAAGGCGTGATTGTTGAAGAAGCTTGAGCCAACCTTCCTTGCTTTTGAATTCAAGGATGGGATGCCCACTTGGTATGGGCTTGTCAGGGCCTCTTGAAGTGATACAATCTATTGCGTTGTATTCAAGCTTGATCGGCTTGAGAGTTTCGTTGAGAAAATTGATGCGCTCCGAGAAGTCATTCTCGATCGACTCCCATGCTTGAGGTAACCCACCAATGCGGACCTTGAGGGCATTTTCTTTTTGGAGTCATCATTCTCGAAGCTCTACTGTCACACATGTCTTCACCTTCGCAAGTAATTCCAAGTGGGTTTCGATGTCCTTGGATTTGACTTCTTTCACTTTGGTGGTGGCAAGATTGACCATGGAATCAAGTCGTGCCTCAAGCTTGCTTACACAAGCTTTGAGGTCACGATTCTCTTCCATGACTCGATCGAGGTCTGCTTGGAGGTGCTTGATTCATTTGTATTTTTTTGGGGCTGCTAGGATAGCAGCAAAGCTCGTTCGTATTCTCTTCAGGGTATTTGTCGCCATCCTTCCTATGGGAGGATATTGTTGCAAAAATGCCCTGAAACACCCAAATGGGACTGTGAGGAAGCCCTATGGTCAAATCAAATGAGAAGCTCCCAACAGTCGGCAACATACAATGGGACTGCTTCGAAGCCATGGGAAACTACCTCTGTAAAGAAGCAAAAAACTCATTAACAGTCGACAGAAACCCAATCTTCGACAGTCGGCTGAAATTGACAATCGGCAAAAAGTTGAAATCTTTGATAGTTGGCTTGGGCGAGGTCGGCAAAGGTAGATGAGCTTTGGGCACGGCCCCTATGAAACCCCACGACACCTGTGATCGGCGCATGTGAAGCGGGCAAGGCCGTGACTCTGACGGGCTTGGTGTGGCAGCTCTGTGAAGCGGGTCGTGAGTTGGGGACGGGAGGAGGGCAAGGTTGGGCCTTAACGCCCCCCCACAGGGCTACCCCTTGCCCGGGGAAGAGAGAGAGAGAGAGAGAGAGAGAGAGAGAGAGAGAGAGAGAGAGAGGGGGGGGGGGGGGGGGGGGGGGGGGGGGTTGAAGGATAGAGATAGAGGGATAGATATGGAGAGATATGGAAATTATAGAATGAGAAATAGGGAAACAGAGAGAGAGAGAGAGAGAGAGAGAGAGAGAGAGAGAGAGAGAGAGAGAGAGAGAGAGAGAGAGAGAGAGAGAGAGAGAGAGATGTGAAAATATATAGAGAGTGATAGGGATAGAGAGAGAGAGATGAGGAGGAAAACATATAGAGAGAGAGAAGAAATAAAAATGGAGAGATACAAAAATATTTATGGAGAGATAGGAAAATAAAAAGAGAAATAAGAAAAGAGAGAGAGAGAGAGAGAGAGAGAGTTTCATGCTATGTATGCATTTGAAGATACAATTTGAGCTGGGTATAGCTTGTAGGTAGCAGGTTCGCAGGTTTACAGGTGTTTTTGGATAGGTATACATCCATAGAGCCACTCATTCAAGAGTCAGCTATTTTGCCAGGGTTTTGACACTGCTATGTATGCCATTTATGGATTTTGCTACAGAGACACCGAGTGTCTATTTCCATGCGTATTTGGTAAGATTTTTTGAGTTTTTTCTCAGTTTTCGGGGGAAACTCTGCCAGATTTTTTGCATATTCTCACCATGGTTTATGCGTATTTGGAGTTTATACTCTGATGATTTAGTGATCGAGTGTTTAGTCTCACTTTTGATAGGTTTTGTCAGTTTGGACACGGTTTGGTGTTTTTGTACCCACTCTCACAGGAGTGAGGATTGTGTATGCTTGTGTGGCTATACAGATAGACAGTCACACATTTCACAAGTTTTTTGTATATCTTTGCAAATAGTTTGTGGGATGCGTTTTGAGCTAGTTTGCTCTCTACTTGTGTATATGGTTATGCACTTTATGCTCGATTGAGCTATTTATCATAGTTTATGCTTGCAGATAGCAGGTTGTGGAGTTGTTTTATGCATATGTGAGCATCGATTTTGATGCAATTGGTCATGGTTTTCATGATTGCCTGGTGGTCGAGTGATCTCCCACTTTGTTGCCATTTTGGCATTCACTTATGGCAGCAGACATGTGTGACAATGAGGGATGACGGTCTCGTTTTTGCAGATACTTGCTTTGTTGGCATTGTGGTCACACACAGGGCACATTAGGCGTCATTGTTTCAGACATATGAGACAGCAAACGGAGATGTATGTGTGATGCATATATGGCTTTGACACATGTTAGAGAGACAGTTATAGTCGAAGTCTATGCCAGTGATGGTGATGTCATGCTTGCCTCGAGTGTACCTCTTGCAAATATGTCTATGGATAGCACACTTCCTCACAGTGGTTACTAGATAGCAATGCTTCTTTCCATGTCGCACCATGTCGTGACAGGTTTAGCACCTTCTCTAGTGGGAGTTTCGGTTGTCTACACTTGGCCAATGGTTTGGTGTTTGACATAGAGGGTGTAGGAGACATTTGTTTGTCTTTGCCCTATGGTGTGTCATACACGCTACGACATGTGCGCTATGTTCCTCAGCTGGAGATAGAGCTTGATCTTAGTGAGATAGTTACTAGACTTTGGTTGTCAGATATTGCTTAGAGAGCAGTCTTTCTAGATGCATAGCGGTTCATTATTGATTGCCAGAGGAGCTCGCATCGGCGTGGTATATCCTATGCATGTGTCTGAGGTTTGAGATGTTTTTCATTACTTGTCTAGATAAAGCAGCTAATGACCCAGTCCTTGTATGCAAACATCTAATCACACTAGAAGCTAGCAAGTGACTCCAAGGGGTAGATTTTGTACCACTCTCTACGGGAGTCAACCACACATTATCACTTATAAGCACTACTCTAACTCCTAAGGTAAAAATCCAACATGAATCTCTCCCCTTTCTCACGGCTACCTACAAAAGTCACAAGGAGGCATTTGGATGGATTAGTTATGGCTCTACTTGTTGCTACATGGAAATCTCCCTGCTCATGGCCTGCATTCTCAAAACATGCATCCCCTACCTCAAACAAATGGCTAACAACCTCAATCTCAAAGCACTCCTATGCCACAACCTGCATATTCAAGCTTGGTGGATAGTAGACTCAAATTATGAATGCGTGCTCAACTTACCCAAAAAAAACAAAAACGCTATTCTCATGAGATATTAAAAAGTGCTACAAAAACATCAACCATCATGGACCAGATGGCCTAATACACCATATTACTCACCTCATCTCAAGTGATTTTTCTCTTGCACATCAACCCTTCATTTCATTCAAAAAACTCCCCTCTAATTGCAAGGAAGGCAGATGGTTAGCTTACCCTTACAAATTAAGACTATCATTCTCACTGCAACAAGTGATTGAACTAAATACATGGCTCATCAACAACATGTTCATCCAACACAAGACCGTGTGTATAGGCAAGCTAATGGCATCCCCATGGGATTAGCATGCTCACCCCTCTGGTGCAATCTCTATCTTCATGTCCTTGAGTATGATTACTTGGCAAAAACCCTCAACTCACCAAGCCCAAAATCATTCCTATCAAAACTAGGGACCCTTATAGATACTTTGATGACCTCCTCATCATTGATTTTGAGGACCCTCTCCTTTTATGAGTAACCACACTATTTGCCCCCAATGCCTAAGCATTAAGAGTAACACCTGTTCACAAGCCAAATTTCTCAACCTTCAACTCTCCATTAACAATAACCTACTGTTAAAAACACTTTTGAAGAAGGAGGATGGCCTACCCTACAAACCCATCAAATACCTCTAAAGGTAAAGCAACAGATCAAACCAATGGGCTCAAAAAATTATTCTCTCACAACTCAAACCCATTTTCTTTTGTAACACATACCCCAAGGAATTCGCAAAAGACATCAAAGCTCTCATCCATGCATTTTGTAATAAAGGTTTTGAAAAAGCTAGGTTGTGGAGACTAGTTAGAGGGCACCTACAAAGCTATGTAGCCTTCTCATACACATGCCTATTAAGCGATGCCTTGGAGCACCTAAAAATTGGAGGGCACTAGGCCCCCTTAGCCCCCTAAGAAATAAGGGAACAATCTCCTAGTGTGGGTGGTGGAGGGCCTCTCTCTCTCTCCCTCTCCACAAAAATGCACACGAAAGTCTTGTCTTAGGGAACCCCCCCTTAGAGAACCCCCCTCAATAAAGCTAAAGAAAAACACCTATGCAAATACACCCCCAAATAATAAACGTGAGAATCTAGTAAGGGGAGAGGGTGACTCATAAGAGACACCCCCATAAATGACCCCGACCCCCTCTACCCCCCATTTAAAAAGAATTAAAAAGGGAACCCCACTCCCCCATTCCTTTTGCACGGTTAGAAACTTGGAGGGAACCAAGACTTGGAGAACATCTATATAAAGTAAAGCTCTTCAAAGACCTATGGCTAAGAGTAATTTACACTATCTCACCAAGTGTTGCACCCTTTACAACTCTCAGAGCTCACCCCCATGGACCCTCTTAGCTAGGTTTTTTGCCTCATGTATTATTCAATTAGAGTGACATCGATAACAAGTAGGATTTTCTTTTGACACCTGCCTTCCACCTTCTAAACTAACTTTTTTTGTTTTTTTGTGGGTGATGGTGGCAGGTTACAAGAATCTCCTCTCTCTAATGCATGTGCATGAAGGACAAACTATCTTCTTAATCCTTGTAATATTCTCTCAAACTTATCTTAAAAAATGGCAGATTGTACCCATGGATGAGGAATAAAAATGGCTCCTTATGTGTAAATTGGTGTCATGCATCTGTGTTTTTTCAAAAATTCCATGGATTACTAAATTGTTTTATTTCCTACTCTCTCTCTCTCTCTCTCTATCTTTATCTATCCATTTCCCTCTCTCTCCTTGATTTCCCTCTACCTAAAATGCTCTCTATTTCCCTATTTCTCTCTCTTTATCTCTCTATGCCTATCTCTTATCTCTATCTATCTCTTCTCTCTCTAACTATTTTTCTCTCTGTCTATCTTTTTTCCTCCTTGTCTCTCTCCCTCTATCCCTATCACTCTCTATTTCTCTATTTTTCTCTCTCTATCCCTCGTTCTACATATATCTCTCTATCCCTATCACTCTCTATTTCTCAATTTCTCTCTCTCTATATCCCTCTATTTCCCTCTCTGTCTATCCCTTGTCCTACATATCTCTCTATATGTCTCTAGCTCCTTGTCTCTCTCCACCCCCTCTTTTTCTCTTTTCTCTCTCTATCTACCTCTCTATTTTTCTTCCTCCTCTCTCTCTCTCTCTCTCTCTCTCTCTCTCTCTCTCTCAACCCCTATCTCCCTTTATTTCCCTGTACCTAAACCGCTCTCTATTTCCTTATTTCTCTCTTTTTATCCCTCTATCTCTATCTCTTATATCTATTTATCTCTTCTCTCTCTAAGTATTTTTCTCTCTATGTCTCCTCTCCTCTCTCTCTCTCTCTCTCTCTCTCTCTCTCTCTCTCTCTCTCTCTCTCTCTCTCTCTCTCTTTTCATCTGAACTCCAATTTGGGTGATGTATAGTGTCAATTCAAGAGCATGATGCCCTCTACACACGAATGTCAAAATAGAACTTTTTTGAGTTATGGAAGGCTTTTCTCCAACAACATTTCTAAAGTGAAGAAGCTCGGGGAAGTTGAATCTCATCTCTTATTTTACATACAATGTCTTCTGGCACTCCCAAGGGTTCTTCTTCTTCAACAAGATCCACAACCATTATAGACAATGATCCAAAATCTCCCAAGTGGGGAGATAGCAACAAAATCACTCAACCAACGACATCAAAAACCATGATCATGGCATACTTGGTATTGTTGCAAGAGATCCTAAAAAACAAGGTGAAGACTTATGGTGGGCACTTGCAATTAAGAATGGCACGCTAAGGGTTCTTATGGTTGAGAATGAGAGTCTTAAGAGGACACTAAGAGATGCAAACAACATCTTTGATGCAACTTGTGAGCACATGAGCAAAGTAGAGCATGACCATGTATTGAAAGAGGAGAAATTTTACACCATAAACCTGAATGTATGCGACATGAAAAATGTATGCACAAACAAGTCTTGGGCTGATATATATGGTAGCAATGTGGTTCCTAATTCCTCCTCGGGGGATTCACTCTATAAACAAAACGAGACGCCACATGTTGAGCATACAACTTTAATAAAACCTTTATATATGACTCATATTAGGAAATATGACCCCCCTTTCTACGCTTATACAACAGTCAATGAAAAAAACTATCATACCCCTATCTTACATATAAAATTTAGGTCTCACATGATCTAACTGAGTAAAACTAGTCAAAGAGTGTGTAGCATAGTGACTAGCAACGTACTAAGGAACCACTTCTGTTGATAACCAGATGTACCTTCAATGTGTCTTAGTTTGACTTTCAAACTATGTGCCCAATCAGCCTACACTCCAGCTACTCGTCCAATTCTGACCCATCCAAAGCTGGTGTAAATCAACCCCTGACTTGCTCCAAATCAGCCCTTATCTATGATCGACTTGATGCAAAAATTGACGTGTGACCTGATAAAAAACTTCCCCAAAATTCATCAGAGTTCTAGTGCACACCGATGACCAATCATTACAAGTAATCAACCCATGTCAGGTCCCCCCCCCTCCCCCCTAAATATGATACCCCTCCCCCCCTTACTTTTAAGCTTGTGATATAAACTATTGGGGGTCTGCCCCTAACTTCTACGCTTATGTAACTTGTAAAAAAAAAACCCCTCCCTTGCACTTACGTGGTGCGGTAAGTTTTCCATGGTGAATCCCTTGGGTTCCTCCCTCATGTAAGCTATGGCTCAAACAAAGAATATTGAGAATGTGGACATAGAGGAGTTGGAGGAACGGGAGCAACTGCTAAAGAGAAGTTAGAGACACCTCTTCTCTTTCCATTGTTATTGAAGACTTTTTCAAAACCCACTTTGGCATGTTAGGATTTACGGTACACGGAGCACATAGAGTGGGTAATCAAGGATCTCCTCACTCGGGAGAACGGCTAGTTGTATGCACCATGCCAGATGAGACCAAACAAAAGATTATTCTTGATAATAGTTGGATCTATTTGGGGGATACAAAATGTTTTGTATGTGAAGATCGCACTATTAAGCAACAAAATATGTGTCACAAGGCATATGAGGAGAGGAATAAGAAAAACAAAGATATCTCTTGTGAAGAAAATGTGCCCAAGGAGGAGGCAAGTCCCTCGAGTAAATAGGAATGTGCGACCTATGAGGCCGAGTTACAATTGAAAGTATGCTTTTGGAATTCCAATGGATACCCATGGAATGCGGGGATTCGCATTGATGAGCTAATAAGCAAAGTCGATGTTGTCCTTCTTGTTGAAACTTGGGAGCATGATACACAAAGGATTCATGGGTTGGAGGATTACAATGGACATTCATTGATGTGGTCAAAGAATCTCAAGCAACAAAGCGGTAGCATGTATGAATAAGAAAGGATTGAAAGATTTTGTATCAATTGTGAAAGATGACAAGCACAAACGTTATGTATGGCTGAAAATTATGACACCAAAAAGAGCATCCATTTTTGTAGCCGGTTGCTACATTCCCCATCATGGTTCCCCGTTTATGCTTGCATAGATAGAGATCAGTCATTTTTTTATTTAGAGCAGGACATTGCTTATTTTAAAGGCAAAGGTGATGTTATTGTGTTTGGGGATATGAATGCTCGCACAAAAACATTGCAACATGATACTCAACAATTTGATATGTCATACATTTCAAGAGAGTTGGAAGAAGTTTACTTGTATGATCGTACTTCAATGGATGAGCAAGAGCCGGATCACCATGAAAAGTTACTTTTACACATGTGTAATAGCATTGGTATGCTCATTTCAATGGGGTAACTTTGTGGAGTAGAACCGATGAATCTACATGTAGAAAACATAATGGGGATAGTGTGATTGACTATATGCTACTCTCCAAAGCCATCATGTATCACATATAGAGTTTTACGCTTGGCCAATGGACCCCAGAATCAGATCATCATACCTTATGTATTGACCTTGCATCTGGAAGAGCAATTAAGCATGATCGTCTCAGCCAAAGGGAAGAAAAGTTATCACTATGTATGGATTTTAAACGCACACCTATGTATATTGAAATGGTTGAGCATATAGAAAACATAATGAGGATAGTGTAAACGTGCACCTATGTATATTGACCATTGGAAACTAAATGGGAAGGTTTCAAAAAAGTTATTTTCTCTTGTGTCGAAGAATTCTTTGCCATAAAGCATGTCCATGGTATCAACAAAGATACATCACACAAAAGGTGGTTTGATAAAGAATGTCAGGATGCTCAAAAGTCCTTGATAAAGCCTGATGCAACTATAGACAAAGACAATTATCAAAGTCATTTGCATATATACGAGGCATTGATTCAAAAGAAGAGAAGAAGGTGGGAAGTAAAGCATCAATGTTTTCAAGTCAAAGAAAAGGTACATGCAGGTGGAAAATTTTGGAGAAACCTGAGGGGCAAGTGGGTTGAAAGTTTTGGTAACTTGAGTCTTGCAAATATGTACACACATTGTAGGCAGCAACCAAATGCTTGAAAAATGCCATTTTATGGTTGACTCCCATGTATGTATGCCCTCTTTTTTTACTATTGAGAATGTATGCGATGGGCTCAAAAAGTTGGCCACTCGCAAAGCGAGAGATCTTCAAGAAGGTATCAAGCATGAAATGATTAAATGGACAGGACATTTTACACATGAGAGGATGTGTGATATGTTCACCCTTGCACTTCAACACGGTATGCCTTGTGATTGGAGTACTACTTGGGTCAAGCCTTTTCATAAAAGGAAAGGATGTAAAGAATGTAAATAACTACCGTACTATAATGATTGGGTCTCTTATGGCAAAGTTGTTTGGGTGAATAATGGAGATAAAATTGAGTGATTGGGTTGAAGAGAATGGAAATTGTGCAAAAGGACAAGTGGGTTTTTGTCGATGCCATAGCACCATTGATTATCTTGTCACTCTTCGTGTTCTCATGGAGAAAAGTTCGTTGAAAGGTAAGCATTGTATTATTGCTTTGTGGACTTTAAGAAAGCCTTTGATATGATTCCATGTAACAATTTGTGGAGAAGGATGGAAGAACTCCAAGTGCCAAGTGAGTTTATGCTTGTGGTTTCTTGAATCTATGAGAAGGTGATGTGTCAATTGCACATGGAAAGAGGAATTTCATAAATTTTGCAATGTCCGTTGTCACCAACTCTCTTTGGTCTATGCATCGATCAATTGGAACAAATGGTACTTGACTTTATGCAAGAAGAAGGCATTAAAGAGGTCACTATTTGCAATGCAGTAATCATGATTTTGTTGTATGCGGATGATGTAGTGCTTCTAGCACACACTTTAGAGGATGCACAAAAGATTATGGTTGTCCTTGAGAACTTTTGCTTGCATAGTGGGCTGAATCCAAAACAAAGGTTATGCTTGTGAAAACCAACTATAAGGAGAAGCCATGCGTTGTGTACAACAATGAGACACTTGAAGTGGTTGAGAGCTTTAAGTACCTTGGCCTTGAGGTCCCGGCCAATCACAAGTGGCATGAATGTGTTATGCGTCATTTGGAAGCTCAAAAGAGAGCATACTATGCATTTGAGAACATGTATAATGCGGGAAACATCAAGTGTTTGGTTCTCAAGAAGTAACATTTTGACACATTGGTGACCCCGATTCTTCTTTATGGAGTTGAAGTGTGGGGAAAGACCATCTCAAAGTCTACTTAGAAAGAGTTTGAGAATGTCCAAAAGTGTTTTCTTAAAAACTTTCTCTAAGTTAAGACACAAACACCATACATGCTACTTCTTGAGTCGGGATCTCTTCCAATTGAAATTATGGGCATGGAAAGGGTTGTGGAGTATATGATAAAGATGTTTCAAAACACCTCATGTCCACTTCCTACAACTGCATGGGAAGCAAGCAAAAAAGTTCAAAAAACGCATAAAGCAAGATCTTGAGCACGGGATTCATGCAGACATAAAGAAGTGGTTTGGGAGATGGGATGCATTACACTTGCTACATGATGCCTCAATCGACTCCCAAGTGAATGAAAATTTTCTAGATTCATAATGCCAATGTATTACGGCTTGGGAGGAATCTGGTGGGTCACACTTCATACATTACACCACTCATATTTTCCCCAACTACAAAACCATGATCTTCGCTGAAAGAGAAAAGCGTACTCACCCTTACATGCTCGAGCCTATCCCCTTGTCAGCGATACTCTCTCTCTCTCTCTCTCTCTCTCTCTCTCTCTCTCTCTCTCTCTCTCTCTCACACACACACACACACTCTCTCTCTCTCTCTCTCTCTCTCTCTCTCTCTCTCTCTCTCTCTCTCTCTCACACACACACACACACACACACACATGAATATGCATTAAGCACATTCAACAAAAAACATATATGCCTTGCATGCGCCTTTCTGCTCGTGTTGGGGTAAAGGCGTTGCGCCTTTTGCTCGGGTCGAACGTCCGATGTCTGGTCACTGTCCACTGTGTGTACATCCCCTTATTATATACATATGAATAAGGAGCTCCTCACTCAACACTTCCTGAGTGGTTGATCCACCCACACCATCTCGTGCTCCTCCCCTTCCCCGCATGCACGCATCCGCACACAAGCGCACTCACAAGTGGTATCAGAGCTATGACGGCAAACCGTGCTCGCGATCACTCTTCGACGATCCACTTGGAAGCGATGGAGCTCGCTGGCTATGGCAAAGCTCAGAGCTCAAGCTTGAGCTTGGTGGTGGCTGCAGATCCGACACGGATCGGAGCTCGATCGGGCAGATCTCGGCCCCTGCTGCACACGCATCCCCTCTCGACCATGTGAGGGAATCTTGAGGATTCACACAGAATCCCAGCAATAATTGAAAATTTGGAGATCCTTGTGCAAAAGATCTGAGAAGAACTTGGAGTTTTGGAGCTTCGAGTAGCAAGTCAGCAGGTTCGGGTAGAGGAGCTCATGTGTACGAAGCTGTAGCATTAATGCTATCGAGCGGGCATAATTGGGCAGCAATAGGGCTTTGGTAGGCCTTGAGAAGACAGAAAGGAAAGCTTGGTAAAATCCTTGCAAAGCTTGGAATCGAGCATAGGTGTGAGCAGAAGCAGCTCATGAGAAAGCTTTGAAGCTTTGCAGGAATTGGGGGAGCATGGAAATTGGGGGAGAATCCAGGAAGCCAGTCAGTAGCTCAAAACATTACGAGCAAAGGCAGAGTTAGCAATTCTTGGGGGAGCTTGTAGAAAGCAGGTCAAGCAAAGCCTTGCGTCTTGCAGGAGGTGAATAGAGTCAAGTGCAGTAGACACCGGGCAGCAAGCAGAGGAATCGCGGAGGTGTAGCATTGCAGCAGTAGCGCTGGTAGCACTTTGGCATTTTTGCTCGTGTGTGTAGTTGCACACACTCACACACACTCCCCCTCCCCCGCTCGTCAGACTTCTGCAGGCAAAGTCAACAATCGATAGAGAGCAGTTCGATCTCTGAATTGATTTATTTTTTTTAATTCAAGTGACTTACACTTACATGTGTGTGTAAGGCCCTGCTCCCACTAAAACCCTTGACCATCGGGGGCCCCAACTCCCAACCACGTTCACACCACATGAGACAGGAGTGAGAGTGAGAGAGAGCTTGAGAGAGAGTGAGCGAGTGGAGAGAAAGCGAGAGCAGGGATTTGCGGTTTCTCGACGACCACAAGCTTAGGCGAGTAAGCTCGGGCATCACATGACATCGACCTAATTTTCTTGGCTCTCTCCTCGACATTGGAGACTCGCATCTGGCGGTGACAGGTGACCCAGACATCAGTTTTTGACATTGATTCAGCATTTTTCTCGACATTCCTCCTGTACGGCTTTGAGCATTGGCCATTGGCATCAGTCTTCAACACTGGTTTGGCGGCTCGACTTTGACGACACGCTCTACAACTCAAGCATCGGCGATTAGCCGTTCCGACACCGGTTTTGACACTGATCAGGCAGATATTCAACTAGCGAACTTCTGCCCACCGCGGCAGCGGAAGACGGCATCAACAACGGTTTTGCCAGGCACATCGGCATCTCGACCTCGACACAGCAGGAGACCATAGATCGAGAGCGCCATCGGCTCTCCTTTAGCGCCCATTCCATAGCGGATTTGGCTCCGATGTAGTCTTCACGACCATTACAACTTTGACGTTTTCTCCATTTTCGGCTTCGATAGCACATATCGACACATATGGCTCCGATGGCCCATTTCGAGCAGATTTTTCCCTCAAGCGCAATCGACTCTTGGCAAGCATTTTTGATCGACGTGTTTATCGATTGATGAGGTAGTGTTTGCTAGTTTCACATCGATTTTGCTCACAGGTTGCACAGTCTTTGCAGTACAGTTTATGCGTCACATGTAGTGCTCATGTACGACTGTGTGGAGCATTACAAAGAACTTTTTTGCACAGTTTGGTGGACCAAGGGCAAGCGATGTGCCAAGTTTCAGTGCAATGTGACATAAGGGTACATGGATCGCAATCCATGGTTCCATTGTCACAGTCTCGGACCAAACTTGTACCATAGCTAGAGGACATCACAAGGAGTCTAGTGGTTTTTTCAAAAGTGAATTTGGATACCAAAAACTAGACCAAAAGCCAAGAACTAGCAAGTACTCTGACAAAGTGCAAGAAATGACCTAATTTTCATCCAGAGGTCCATTTTCAAAAATCTTTTATTCTATAGGACCTACTAGTCATGTTGATTTTGATAGTACCAAGAAAAGTCAATTTGGGCTCCAAACATGGATTGCGATCCATGACCTCATAGTGACAGCTTGACCTAAAAAAAATTAGATCAATAGATTGTGAAAAAAATTGAGTAAATTTGGATCAAAAAGAGAGAAAAAGAGGTGACAAGGTGAAAACTATAGTGCAGACATAGTGTTGGGTATTTGACCTGTCAAAACAAGTTTAAATCCAAAACGATTTGAGATTTAGCTTGTGGACATAGTCAGTAACAAGCTGCCAAGAGATCAAGTCCAGATGTGGTGGAACATGGATCATGATCCATGTACCCCAACCTCAGAATTTGATGAAAATTGGTACAGAGCATGCATATGACCTTGTCTACCTACTGTCAAAATTTGGGCTAAAAATTTGACAAGTGGTCATGGATTGCGATCCATGTACCTCAGCATAGTGGGGGTATTCGATTTGATGATCTTGTAGACATACTTGAGTACATCTCAAATTTCAAGTTTGAGTTAAAAATACCTTATGGAGACCAAGAAACAAGCCAAAGTTCCTGTGTCCTGGTTTTCAGACTATTTTGAGTTCTGTTTCAAGTGCAGTTCACCAAAATTGCTCTAACTTTTGATAAACAACTCCAAATTGAGTCAGATATAGCCAAGAAGAAATCTTGCTGGCAATAAGTTTTGGTTTTAGAACCAAATTTTTTCAGGTTTCCTAAATCAAACTTTTAGGGTACCCAGAACTAGTTTCCATAGACCAAAAGAGTCACAAGTTCTTGACTTTTGAGAGACCTGATTAGGGGCAAAAAGGGATAGGTTGCATTAAGCCAAACTGGGCTTGTCAAGGACTATCTTGAGAGTATTGAGTGAGCCTCAAACATGACAAATCATCCACTACTAGGGTTTTCTACTCCACTTAGAGACATGAAAAACGCAACAAACGCTGCAATGTCGACAATAGTGGGATTGGGAGAATACCTAGAGGAGAGGCATCCTCTGATCAACAAACCGAACGTGAGATTTATCAAAACCAATGAATCCATGAGAGTGCTTACAAATTATGCCCATGAGGGCTTATATAGATTCACAAAAAGGGATCCATATATCTTGTACAAGTATGTAGAGCCCAATGCTAGAGAGTTGACCACCCATAAGAAACTCTATGCATTCACGTATACAGATGCCCACGGAGTGCAAGTTTTGATGGTAGATAAGTATGGACATGAGTACAAACTTATTAATCCAATTGACTTAGAATGATACACTTGCCCACTAATAGGTGATCTTGAGGGAGTTCGATTAGCTACCCTCTTCTCTGGTCTTGCATCTCTACCCTCAGTTCTAGAATCAGGCACCCTGGTGCTGAAAATCATGTCTAGAATATCACTACCTCTATGCATGGACATAGGAACCCTTGAACTCAAAGATCCCATCGGTCGTGGCTCAAAAAAATGTGGTCGACTAAAAGAATCTCCCATTCGGGTCCTAGGTGGGCTTACTTTTGTAGTCTTGGCCTTGTTGTTTCATAGAAAGTAGGTATGTGCACGCTAGGGATGACATAGTACTAATGGAGTGCGCCCCCAAAGTACGCATATCCCTCAAGATCATTGTGGCTCATTGTGGAATATCTCCAACCATACTTGTCCATCATGATTATCTATGTATCTCTCGCCACTTCATATGTGAATACATACAAGAATTTTTGCTCCATTAACTCCCTCGCATTGGGTTCCTCACACCTGCAATAGAACATTTTGTTGGGGTATAAAGCCCAATGTGGTCGCCCAGGTAAGTGGGCGGGCCACCAGGTATGTACACATATCTTCTGTAAAAACCTAATAAGAACTCACTATGCTCTACACATTACAGTAGAGCGAGTTCACCATATCGTCGTGCTCTTCTTCTCGCACTCTCTCTCGCGTCTCACTTCCGCTCGTACTCCTTCAACTGGTATCAGAGCTCAGATCGAGGCTCGGGGCAGCACTGCAGGAGGCTAGAGTCACCAGCTCATATTGGAGTGAAATTCGACAGGCAAAGACACGGCCCCAAATCTTGTGGGAAAGCTCGTAGGGCTTGGTGTGCTCAGAACTTCATTCCGAGGTCATCTCGGCCACTGTTCGGCTTCGACAAAGGTCTGCGCAGGCCATTTTCGACTACGTGGTCTCGGCGGGTGCAGATCCGACTCTGCAAATTTGGGGTTTTCAGCCTACGACTGTAGGTGCTGAGGATATCGACACTCCCAGAGTGTTGATTTGTGGCTGTCTACACATCGAAGGACGGCTCACAGTTCTTGGAGGCGTGTCACATACGACACGGGCGCATCTACACACAGGCTGTAGGCGACATCCACTAGTTCATCAGGTAGCTTGTGTTTGCTGCTTGATATTCCAGATTTCATCCTAACATTGCAGGTACTTCCACATGGGATGTATTGTCAGAGATTATGTATGTTTGTTGAGGGTTTGCTAGCTGTGAGTCACGCAGCAAACAACCGCCGCAGCGATTACAGCATATAGTGGGAAATTTGTGGATGTATGACTTTGTGGGAAGTCTATGTACTGTCAGATTTACTGCAGCCTTTGTTGAGGGTCGACTGAGGTTTTATTGAGCTGGGGGATTCTCGAATGTTGAGATTCTTTCGGTGATACAGGTCTTGGAGCGATCCCTCGAGCACCCTTAGATAGGCAGCTAGGATGTATTGACTGTGAGTTAGACAGTTGGGATTGCATCTTTGCTTTACTGCCGTTGAGGCATTGTCGCACTCTATGCTTACAGGAGAGTGACAGAACAGTCAGAGACAGTACAGGTGCAAGACAGGTTTACCCCCAGCTTACAGTGTCAGAGAGACAGTGTTTTTGAGCTGTTTTTTGGTCTGTTTTTTAGTACACCAGAGCCATTTTACAAAGGAGACATGGAAGCTAGTTAAATTACCACAGGGCAAAAAGGCTCTACCTTGTAAATGGGTTTACAGGTATAAGATCACCGCTCATGATAGTCAGCCAAAGTACAAAGCAAGGCTTGTTGCCAAGGGCTTTAAGCAAGAACAAGGCATTGACTTTGATGAAGTCTTCTCTCCGGTGGTCAAGATGACTACATTGAGATGCTTTCTTGCATTGGTTGCCATATTAGATTTGGTGTTGCACCAAATGGATGTCAAGACAGCGTTCTTGCATGGTGATTTAGATGTGGAAATTTACATGCAGCAGCCAGAAGGGTTTTTTGAGAAAGGCAAGGAAGATTGGGTATGCCAGTTGTTAAAGAGTCTTTATGGCTTAAAACAATCACCGAGGGCATGGTACCATAAATTCCACAAGTTTATGCTTTCTCAAGGCTACAAACGTAGTGAGTTCGATCACTGTCTATATACAAAGAAGGCTAAGGATGGTAGTTGGCTGATCCTTATTTTGTATGTGGATGACATGTTGATTGCTGGCAAGCACTTGGAAGAAATTTTAGCTTTGAAGTCAAAGATGGCAAAATCATTTGACATGAAAGACATGGGTGAGGCAAGTCATATACTTGGTATGCGCATTGAGAGAGACAGATCAAAGAAGTTGATTTGGTTATCTCAAACAGAGTATATTGACAAGGTTTTGCAACGTTTCAATATGGAGAAGGGAAAGGCACTGAGTGTTCCATTGCCACCATATGTGAAACTTAGCAAACAAGATTGTCCTGTGTCTGAGGAAGAACAGGCTGAAATGGATAAGATTCCATATGCGTCTGCAATGGGTAGTTTGATGTATGCAATGATTGCTACTCGCCCAGACATTGCATTTGCAGTGGGAGTAGTAAGTCGATACATGTCAAACCCAGGCAAGAAACATTGGGAGGCAGTGAAAGGAATATTGAGATACCTGAAAGCTACAAAGAGTATGCGTATATGCTATGGGAGTCAGGAGCTAAGTGTAAAGGGTTTTACAGACTCAGATTATGCAGGTGACTTAGACAACCGAAGGTCTACGTCAGCGTATGTCTTTACCTTGGCTGGTGGAGCAGTATCATGGCGTTCTAGATTACAAGATTGTGTTACTCAGTCTACTATAGAGGCTGAATATGTTGCAGCATCAGAGGCATGCAAAGAATCAATTTGGCTTAATCGACTAGTAATAGATTTGGGAATCAAAGAAGAGATGCCTGTGTTATATTGTGATAGTCAAAGTGCTATACAATTGGCTCGCAATCCAGTTTATCACTCAAAGACAAAGCATGTGGATGTGAAGTATCATTTCATCAGGGAAATGCTCGAGGATAAGCAACTTCAGCTTGTCAAAGTTCACACCACAGAAAATCCTGCTGATCTACTTACAAAAGGACTTCCCTCAGAGAGCTTTGCGCATTTTCGCAAGCAGTTAGGTGTAGGGTAGTACATCACTTCTCTACATCTCTTGTATATTAGCTTGTATAGTAGCTTCTCTCACACTTAAAGTACCACATTGGACTTTAAGTGGGAGGTTGTTGGGGTATAAAGCCCAATGTGGTCGCCCAGGTAAGTGGGCGGGCCGCCAGGTATGTACACATATTCTTTTGTAAAAACCTAATAAGAACTCACTATGCTCTACACATTACAGTAGAGCGAGTTCACCATATCGTCGTGCTCTTCTTCTCGCACTCTCTCTCGCGTCGCACTTCCGCTCGTACTCCTTCACATTTTCTCTCCGTTATCATACTTGTATAAATCCACATGCGTATTGTCTGTGTTGACACGAGTACCCACATTTACTCGCCTAAGCTTGGCATTAGGAATGTCCAACTTTGGCGGCTTCTCCTCAGGCTCGATATCAAATTTTTCCTTCGTGCATGTTAGCCCCCACTTGTCCTCAATAAAGGGATTATGCACAACTAGATACATGTTTCCTTCCTCATCAAGGTATCAATCGCCACTATAATCCACATGCGCTATGAGCTTAAGCTCACTAGGTCTCTCTTCTATTTTCATGCAATAATAATCCATACCATCTTTATAGATTTTGGCACCCTGTTCATTTTCAAATTGGTATTGTAGGTGCAAAAGTTTCATGTTGTGCTGAATGTGATGGTCCCGCCATCTTGTCAAAGAAAGAGAGAGAACAAATTCTTCCTTCTCAAGCCGGGCATACCTGACCATGCTTATTAAAAGCATGTGGCAGTTTACCAGAAGTAGACAAGGGCCATGAATTCAAGCTCATATTTGTAGAGAGCATTTTCTGGAGAAACATATCAAAATTGGGAATGCTTTCGTAGATTGGTATGCAAAATGCCATGCATTGGAAAAAGCACAAGGCTGTGTTCTATGCTCTCCATGGGCATGGTGAATAAGCCTTAAGTTGATTTGAGCAGATGCAATCACAAGGCTTCTCTGCAGTTGCCTTTGCTTGTGGTTTAAAAGCTTGTGCAATAATAGGAGCTGCAAACAAAGGGCAAGAATTACATGTAACTCAGTTGTGGATTTGATGTAAAACTCCCCAGCTTTATACAAAGATCGGCAATATATCAAAAACCCTGCATCCACGAGTGCAAGTGTCTCCAAGGATCATTATGGTAGCGATAGTAGTACTAGTTTCACCACCAATCCAGCATTCACCAACGTTAGGGCATTTTGCCTCTTTACAGACTGTGTGATAGATCCTGCTAAGCTTTTCTGCCCTAATGTCCACTTTGACGTTTACTCTTTCCACTTCATCGGCCTCTACGTCTGCTTTGCCAATAGCCTGATAGCATCAGCAAAAAAATGTGTTGAATGGGCCTGCGAAGGTAATCAGTTTTGGTGATTCAACTCCATATTAGGTCAACTAATCATTGATTGAAATCTAATATCTTCTGTTTCAATAGCACTAGAACAGACCTCTGCCATGGGTTGATCGCACAAAATATATGATCTTTGAGAGTGCTCATCACGTCAGCAAGCATTCAAAGTACCCTCCAGCTTGATGATCTACGGAATATAACCAGGGTTTAAAAGGTCTCTGGTACTCCTTTCTAATTCTGTCCGGCTTGCTGCTGCACGAGCAAACTATGCAAAAAAGAGCTGGTGTGAATCAGATCAAATTTAATTCGTTCTACGACATCATGTTTCCCTGCGCGTCTATGTCTCTCGCTCCATTTAAATTGCTCCATCATCTGCTTTTCTACAAATGACCTAGATTTCAATTATCAGATGGTTGAGCTTGAGCCAAGTGGCTCACTCCACGATGCAGAAAGTGAAAAAAACTATTAGGCTCACCAAGTAAAAATTAAAACATGAAAGGGGTCTCATGGAATGTTAAAGGGCTTATGAACCCCAAAAATAGAAAAGTTAATCAAGGATCGATTGAAAGACCATCCCATTGACTTTGTGGCCCTCCACAAATTCAAATTCTCTTGTGACAGCTTGGCAGTAAGACTCAAAGTCATTGCCCTTGCAAAGTCACACAAAGACAATGTGTCATTCTTCACAATAGCATCATACTCAAATTGCATTACAAGCTTGTGTCAGAAAGGTTATTCCTCATCATACATGTTAGACATAGCCAACACAAAACAATCCAATGCATAAGAGACATGCTAAGAACGTGAAAGTGTACGATAGTCAAAGGTACACCCAATTTACTGTCATGCAAGGTTCGTTCTAAACATATTGATATACCTCTAACCTACTCATGTTCAATCCTATGCTCATCAATTGCATCTTGTATATATGCATAAAAAAATGAATGATCTGTAAGATCATATTGAAACCTACATAGGCTACATGTGTGCCTCATTAGGACTCACATTATACTCCCACATTGAACAAATCCAACAAAGTATCATATCCATTTTGTGGGATCACATCTGCCTCCTTTTTAGATGATAAAACAAGGGTTCAATTCCATCTTCCACAAAAAAACATCTCGACTAATTAAGATGCTTTGTTTACGAGGATGATACAACTTGTAACCTTTGCTTTCTAAACTATAACCAACAAAAATACACCACATTCTTATCATCCAATTTTTGGCATTGTTTCTTATGCACCAAAGCATAAGCCAAGCAACCAAATGCATGTAAGTGACACTTGGGTTTTCTTTTGCCATGCCAAGCCTCACATAGAATGATTGATTGCAGTGCTTTAGTGGGACACACATTTAGTAGAGTCAGGTCTTTGAGGGAGCTCAATGGAGCGAGCTTTAAGGGGAGAAAAAAGGTCACCCTCCATAGCTTTCCTTCCTCCTCCTTTCTGCAACCATGTGCTTCCTCCTCCTCCTCAACATCCTCCTCTCCTCCTCTAGTCGCCCTGCCTTCCTCCACCTCCTCCTCCAACCGCCCCCTTTCAATAAGATCCTCCTCTTCTCCCATCCATCCTTTCCCTCTTTTCCTCTCTCTCTCTCTCTCTCTCTCTCTCTCTCTCTCTCCACCACATTATCTCTATAGAGAAGGATGCCTATAATGTTGTATTGCTCCATTGTAAAGCTAAACTCTCTCTCTCTCTCTCTCTCTCTCTCTCTCTCTCTCTCTCTCTCTTACACTCCTCTCTCCCTCCCTCCCTTTACACTCATCCCCCCCCTCTCCCGTCCGTCCCTCTCTCTCTTTCTCTTTTCACTCTCCCTTTTATCTTCCTCATCATGATTCCCCTTTAATGCTTGCATGAATAGAGGATCAACCATATTTTGATTTAGAAGAGGACATTGCTTATTTAAAGGAAAATGTGATGTTATTGTCTCTGGGGACATGAATTCTTGCACAAAAACATTGCAACATGATAACACTTTAATATGCCATACATTTCAAGGGAGTTAGAGAAGGTTCACTTGTATGATCGTACTTCAATGGATGAGAAAAAGCCGGATCATTATGGAAAGTTACTTTTAGACATGTGTAATAGCATGGGTATGCTCTTTGCCAATGGTGTATCTTTGTGGATTGAAACCAATGAATTCACATGTAGAAAACATAATGGGGATAGTATGATTGACTATATGCTACTCTCTGAAGCCATCATGTATCGCATAAAGAGTTACGCTTGGCCATTGGACCCTGAAATCAGACCATCGGCCCTTATGTATTGACCTTAGATCACGCAAAAGGTGGTGTGGTAAACAATGTCAAGATGCTCGAAAGTCCTTGATAAAGCTTGATGCAACTATGGACAAAGACAACTATCAAAGTCATTTGCGTAAATACAAGGCATTGATTTGAAAGAAAAGAAGAAGATCAGAAGTAAAGCAACAATTTTTTCAAGTCCAAGAAAAGGCACATGCATGTGGAAGATTTTGGAGAAACTTGAGGGGCAAGCGAGTTGAAAGTTTTGGTAACTTGAGTCTTGTGGATATGTACACATACTATATTGTTACCATGTGCATGTGGTAGTGATGTGTGTGAACACACTTAGGACAGCCTGGGCATTTTTTCCCTCAGTAGGAGGTATTTTCCCCGGTGCATTGTATATAGGTCCATCACTCTAGGAAGTAATTCACTCTCTGTTGTGTGCCTTGAGCTTCCTTCATCTTTTTTAAGTTGTGTGTGTTTCCTTGCAAACCTAATTCCAATAATTGGTATCAAAGCAAGTTGTATCCTCCCGGGCTTAGTCGCTTGCATCCAATTCCCCATGGCTATGCGTTTGCTTGGTGCAACACATAAATGCTACAGGGCAGGGCACAGCTTCCGTCTCTTATAATTTTTGGAGAGACTACAGTGCCAACTCTCCACCATACTTTTGTATGGCACTTCTGCATGACGTGCACCGTATACTTCGTATTTTCAGCTTGTGACCCTTCATTGCAAGGCGAAATGTTTAGCTGTTCACATTGCTTTTTTGTAGCTTGACTCAAATATTGGCCTGCAATTCGGACAATCGAAACACACATATACATCATTACAGGTCAGTAAAGCATTTTATTTCTTATTGTTGTTCATTCATGCTTTACCACTTGCTTGTTTTAGAATTTTGCACAATACTTCCTTTAGTTTGGTTTACATGTATGTTGTCTTTAAAAATATACACTCAATGTCGATCAGCATATGTACATATTACTTACATATGTTAGAGCGAAGATCGTTGCTAGATAACCCACTGATGTCTTGGTCAAATAATGCTAGTCTACAGTCTACAACTCATGAACTATCCAACTCAACTATTTCAGATGTCCTTGCTTTCAACATCAAGAACAATCCTAGCCAAATGACCATACAAAAGAATAGGATTTTGCATACTGCCTGAAGAGGTTCCAGGCGACATGATGCATCGCCATTCACAGCTACAATCCTTTGACCTAATGGATCAAGCCCAGAACGTTGATTTTGGAAACATTGGCTGAGCCACCAAGACGACTGGCATATATCACATCCGATGCACATGAATTTGGCTCCATATAGATTGTCAAAATCATGTTTATTTAATTATTCATTGCTATAATATGTTTTAGCAAGGCCCACCAAGCAAGACTAGTTATTTGTTTTCTCCTTTGGTTCGTAGGACCTTCCAGAGGAGATGCTCCACCTAGACATGTTGTGTTTAATTTATTTACCTTTTTGTGAGGCATTATTTCTTTCTTTTTTTGAGGGTCAAGCCCCAATGGGGGTTGTTCCCCCATTGTAGGGGCTTAAGTTGGGTAAGAACATGGATCAATAGGACATCATTTACCTGCTAATCAATTTTTACACATGAGCAAGATTGCCTAGTTTAGAAGAGAGAATGTGTTAGGTGCTTTGTGGAATTGATGAGGGGAGAAGCTTAGGCTTTTAGCTCTTCTTTCCTAACTAGTCTAGAAGTTGACCCCTTTTATCCTGTCTACAGGGAAGTCTTTGTTAAGGGAGAGTTTAAGGTTTGTGACGCATTTGTAACACCAAGGATCACTCGTAGGCTTAATTTGTACAAATACCAATTGTAGTTCTGTGAGAATAACCATGCGTTGCGTGACCACCCTCTTAGCAGTTTATAGTACCCATTTCCATACTCTAGTAGTCCATAGCGGAAGTGTGGCATTAACCACGAGATTGTCGAGTACGTGGAGACACATACACAAAATACACACAGGCCCCAAGACGGCTGCACGCGCGCACAAACTATACACAAGAATGATATGAGAGGTTGTGCAACAAATCAGAGGTAGGATAAGTGCCCACACTCGAAAGTCAGACGTTAGGTCCTGGTCGTTTTCCATTTGTGGTACGTGATCCAACTTAAATTGTAGGTACCAAGTAGGCTTAAGCGATGCTTGGGTGAGATAAAATTAATGGCGACATTTGCGGGAATAATGGGACATGGTGGTGGTCCGGGGTGTGGGATCCTCGTTAAAAGCATCTTGCTTTGATTCTGGCGCTGAGAAGAGCGTTCACACCTGTGCTCGCTTCTGTATCCTGGTGGGCTGGTCCCACATGTTATATGTCTCAAGCGATCTATAGCGCGACAAAGGCAAACTTAAAGGTGGCTGCGTCGCTGTGTGCGTGCCAGACTTGAGAGAGAGAGCTGGAGTGTCGGACTCATGCACAGCCGGCACAGTATTATGAGAGTCATATTGAGAGAGAGAGAGAGAGAGGAGTGGAGGACTGTGACTCGACTGAGAGTCCGAACTCATCAGGAGAGTGCGTACAAGCTCGGTACAGCACGCCAAACGCAAGGCCGCGGGCCAGGGGCCAGGGCGGCCCAGTGGGGACGTGATTCCTGAGATCCGGTGCCTGTTGGAATTTGGAACTTCAGTGCTTGCAGAGGACACCGTAACTCTTGCGCTTCTCTCTCTCGCTCTCTCTCTATCAATAATCAGGAAGGCTGGGCCCCTGATGCCATTTTCCTATTTGCCTAATAAGGGACGGCCACTCATCCGGCACATAGGAAATGTCCCGCACAATCTTTTCATTCTTTAAGCACAGCCAAAAAAAGCCCCATTAGATGCCAAAGCAAACACAAAGCAGAGAGAGAGAGAGAGAGAGAGAGAGAGAGAGAGAGAGAGAGACGCACATCTGATGTCGAGTGGCTAAGCTTGCTGGCCAGGAAGTTACTGAGTTTTG
The DNA here is from genome assembly GCF_014529385.1 of Adiantum capillus-veneris. Classification (NCBI taxonomy): domain Eukaryota; kingdom Viridiplantae; phylum Streptophyta; class Polypodiopsida; order Polypodiales; family Pteridaceae; genus Adiantum; species Adiantum capillus-veneris. The sequence goes on from NC_140952.1 coordinate 130,670,368, forward strand.
AGCAGATTTGAGAGATTGTATCTGTGTGCGTGTGTGTGTTTTGAGAGAGAGAGTGTGTGCATGCAATTTCGATTTTGCGTGGCTGCTTACTACAATGGTGGATCCCAAGAGAAAGGGACACAGAAGGAGCAGCAGCTCAGCCAGTTACAGCAGCAACAATCAAGAGAAGGACTTCCAATGCTGGGCATCACTGAGAGCCATTTTTGGCATGATGGTGCCATCATGTTGCGGAGCAGGCGGTGGCGGCCCGAACAACCTAGCCACCAACACAAACAAGCTTATGAGCAACATGAACATGATAGGCAACCTGCAAGGAGGCCCCCTCACCAGCTCCATTGTCACAGGTACCATCTTTGGCCAAAGGAAAGGTAGAGTCAATTTCTGTGTTCAAGAGGACCCTGCTGGCCCCGCTCTTCTGCTCTTAGAGTTTGCCATCCCCACCCATCTCCTTGTCAAAGAGATGCAATCTGGCCTCCTTCGCATCACCCTCGAATGCGACAGGAAGAACTCCATTGCAAATGACCCCCTTTACCTTGATGATAGCCTATCCCCTGCCTCTTCTTTTCCTCTCTTCTTCGAGCCCGTTTGGAGCATGTATTGCAACGGCCGCAAGGTAGGATTTGCAATGAAAAAGACGGCAAAGTCTGACTCGGATCCTGCCATTGCCAACCTCATGAACGTGATGCAGAGCGTTACAATGGGTGCAGGTGTAATCCCTTGCCGCATAGCTACTAACAACAATGATCTATTGGGTAGTCACATCAACAACAGGGATGGTGCTATTGTTCCGAGAAACCAAGATGGGGCTAAGCCCAACAAAGGCAGTCCTGTTGACCTAAAGGTTGGAAACTCTCCCCCTAGCAAGGATGCTATGGAGAGCTCGAACTTGGACAATGGTGATGCAAATTCTGGCGACAAGCTGGAGCGCAACAGCAACAGTGCTAGTAAGGATCATGGGTCCGTCGATGCTAGTCGTTTACAAGATGACCTAATCGGAGTTTTCAGAGTAGAGAAGTCCTCCAAGGAAGAGGATGAGCTGATCTACATGAGAGCCAATTACGAGAGAGTGGTGGGATCAGCCGACTCGGAGGCCTTTCACATGATCAATCCGGATGGCTCGCAATGCCAAGAACTTAGTATATTCTTGACGCGCTCATGAGCTTGTTGGTCTGTTTTGGTGTGGAAATTGGAGCTTGTGGCATTGGCAGTTGGCTTGTATGCAGGGAGAATTCAACTACAAGCATGGCTGTGCTATTTCTAATGAGAAGAGGGCAGCTTGCAACCTTCAAGCTACAATTATGTGTAGGTTGGGCATGATCTACTATGCAAGATGCAGCTTGTACTACAGTACTTATTGCCCATGGCAATGAGATCATGAGCTAATTTGCAATGGTTTGCAAAGGGTCATCGACATAAGGATGGCAATATTGTGTGTAATCGGCAACAACTAACCAATTGACACGTCTAACTGTTTGAATTTAATACAGTTGTGCCGGTTTTAGAAGATGAGTTTTGATTTCACATGATGCGTGAGTGACAATTTTGAGTTCCAATTTCAGTCTCTTGTATGTCTGAAATGAGGTAAATTGACTATATTATAAGGGTTTTACACTAAATTTCTCAAAGTTTTGTAGGTATTTTCACCTACAAATCTAAAATTTTGAGATTGATTTCGAATTTTGTAGGTGGGATTACACTAAACATAGATTTTGTTGGAGCACTGACATTGCTCTCTCTCTCTCTCTCTCTCTCTCTCTCTCTCTCTCTCTGGATCAATTGGATTAGTTCCAACCTTAAATGAGTACCCTCATTGTGTCCACCTTTCCAACGACTCATAACCTCACTTGTGACTAAAATTTGCTCTAGCAAGAATTTCTTAAACCGATGATTCCTATGCTAATTGCAAATCACTTGACCACGTCCAACATCTTGGACCAAAAGATCATCAATGACTTCTTGTTGTGTTGCAGGTGCATTGCACTCGGCATACGTCCCGACCAAAACATCTTTTTCATGCCTTGTTGGGACATCTGTTGCAGCAAGTGAGGTCCAAGAGAAAAACATCTCGGACCCAAAGCTCGTCAACAACTGGCTGTGGTCTAGCAAGTGTGATGCACTTAGTCTAAATATTTCCCAAAACAGCCTAGAGTCTTTCCCATATTCTCTTTTGGAATGCTCTGATCACACACCAAGAGATAATATTTCCTATCGAAAGCTCGTCTATGCCTCGAGGCTTGTTGTCCTCTTACGAGAACCACAATCCAAGATACCACATCGCAGACCATAACCGATCAACATCTCATGCTGCTCTCACAAGTGTCCCACACTTCATAGGTGTTGTTGAAGTGCCCCACACTAGATTCACTTTTTCCACGTTCTGTTCAAATCAAAAAATGGCTACTTCAATTTTTTGGGAGGGGTTGAGGCTGGCTCAAATTTCAAGATTTTTAGTTGAGAAGTTAATTCTCAAATATGGTTAACGGCTTGAAAAGGATCCAAAGCCATCTATGCCAAAGTCCAGGGTCAGGGGGCAGCGCATCACAGCCCTCCAGTTAGTGTCGTTTCTATATGTGTGAACTCTTTACTGGCCCACACTCCCCTAGATTTGAGGGTCAAGAATAGCTGCCTATTGACCATTCCCGTAATTAGGGCTCCCGACCTTCGCCAATCGCCCGTGATCAACAGGAATGGTCAGTAGGCAACCATTCCCTACACCATAAGACCATTTTCTCAAGCCCTTCCACCACTACCATCCATACTTTTAGCTATTATGCTACTTCTCATAGTTGTATGGCTTTTAAAAAAAACTCTGGGAAGATTTGCTCAAAGTTCGTCATACAGAGGGGTGCGAGTTTGTTGAGGTGGATTGAATTGTAACAAATTCAGCCCACTACAGGATTTTGACTTATTACAATGTGCTATGATTGGGTGGTTACAACCTCACTCTGCCTTTTTGCCTTGTGTTGAGATTCCGCATTCACTACACGTTTTTGCAATGTTTAGAATTGGCACTCAACTGGAGCATTTGATAGCATAATGCAACTTCGAAACACCAGAGACAATTGACATTTGGATGTTTCTCCACATGAAAGCTGTGTTGTTTTGCAGAAAAAAGATGAGACAAGTGTAAATATTAGTAAGTGGAATGGCTTATCACATGCATCATATCTGTACTACTCGCTTCTTTTTCCTGAAGGTTCTTCACCTGATTATTTGGTGCATATTTTTGCATTCGTACAACCAATCAAGGATTCAATGAGCAAAATGATATGTAGACCAGGCACAAATCAACCCTCTTGATGGAAAGTGGTGCAAAACATCAAACCTAGATTAAATCATCTACCGTGTCTGGCAGAGGTGAAAGGGAAGACAACTTTCCATTCTAAGAACTGCGGCCAGCCAAATGGCAAAAGATTAATTGTGCAAAAGATGAAACTTCCACACTTCCTTCTGAGAAACAGGAGCTTGACAAACACTGAAATCTTTACTGGGGAGATGAAAACTGCATTACATGAGTAAAAGCTGATATAAACTCAGTAATTTTTTATAAATGTACTAGAAAATATCTTCAACAGAGACAAGCAGAAAACGGATTCACCCTTTCAGATTCTGAAGTAGTGAGACATAAGCTAACTCAAAAACTATACACTAGGCCAACTATAGCCAATGAAACACTACTGCATACATCAACAAGTTACTGATAATATTGGGGCAGAATCAGTTACAAATTGCACAATGCACAAAATTAGTTTGACTAGATCACAGAATGTATGATGGATGAGCTTGCCAACGAGGGCTCATGGACCCATGAAGACAGTAGGTGTTTGTCTTTCTCTTTCGCATGATCACCTTCATACATGCACATACCAGTATACATAATAGCAAAAAGAAAAAGGAACACCCTGCAATATCAGGGATAAGTTAAGTTTGCTCAGGTTGCATATTTTTCTTCAAGAGAGCTTGACACAAGAAAACCATACTCTACACCACAGCCCACATTCAGATAACAATAAAAACCAATAGTAACCCACAATTGAATGGCACCCTTGGCACCATCTCAAAACATTTGAGGAGAATATAAACAGTAAAAGAACCAACTGATGTACAACCCAAGGCACATGATATGAGGCTAGATCCAGTATATGCGGAAGCCATTCAAACTCTAGGAATCCAGAGTGGCGATGGCAAGCTCAAACCAAAGCCTCACTCAGCATCTATCAAGATTGGCTCATAAAGCTGCAGACATTAAAATAGGTAAACCACTGTTAAATAACTGGCACAGCAGGAAAAACCAAGAAAGTCAAATGGAGCACCATCCAAGACATGAAAGACTCAATGTTGAAGTAAGCCTAAATCAGCTGTCTGATTACAAAACCCTAGCCATTCTCTCTTGGCTAGTATCAGAAACAATCTTCCGCACAAAATAACACCTCATCAAGCCTTCAGAGCATATTTTCGCTTTGGGAAATAGGTCTCTTTCTTCTTCTGCTTCAATGTCTTTATACCAGCCTGCACCCCATAGTATAATAATTCTGTCAGAAATTGCTTTAACTTCATACACTAAATTTCTGTCATAACTCTAGAGATGCAAAGCAGACCCAGCCACAATGAAGCCTAGCACTAAGAAGTATTACAAAGGAAAAGTTAGCATAAAAGTAAGGTGGTTCATAGGGCATAAACACCACAGACAATAGAAGAACTGTTACAATATCAACTAGCCGTAACTCGGTTAAAAACATCACGAAGTAAAATCTGCGTAGCCGCTAAACGACTAAAATTACCCATACGAATACAAGATAAACCCAGATTCACATCTAAAGAAACAAACTACAAATTTGCAAACACCAATACAAATAAAGACATCAATACATACATAAAAAGTGGAGCTGTAAACGTAAGTATAAAGACAGTTAATAGATAGAAACCTGATGTTTGGTTAGCCGCCGCCGAATGGCACGGGTCTTCTTGGGGCGCAGGTCCAATGGCAACCGCTTGTTCTTGTAGGCAGTGCGAAGAGCTGCCTTTTGATTTTGTGAAAGTACTGTCAACACTTGCGCTACTGACAGCCTGACTACCTTGCTGCAATCAAAACCTTACATTGTAAACTTAAAAATGTTTCTCAGATAAATGTAAAAACATGACAGCTTCACAAATCATAGACATCTCGCAATATAAGGGCAAAGCCTATAACAAAGAGGTACAGACAGAGCCCTTGTCCGGGCTTTGGCTTCAGTAAAACAGTTATGGCCATGGCATTCCTACAGTGAGAATTGAAAACGCTCAACATCACATCCAAGTACAAGACAAGCATTGCCCGAGGGATGGACTACAATACGTAATTCAGGACTATCTCTTGACGATTGCTAATCACATACCAGATGATTACCAAGACATTAGAGATCATTAATGTGTGCAGCATGCATACACAGAATCCATAGACAGACATTCACATGTTCTCACGAGATGCAGTAATGCAATCTGGAAAACAAACACCATGAAGATGGCAATCAAACGCCTCGATATATTGCATGGAGTCACAGGCACACGAGTATAGATCCTGGTTAAAACGAAGAGGAATGCTATTTCGGCACACCTAAAAACTAGAAATGGGACGTTGCAAACTGCAGTCTTGTTGGTCATCTTACATTTTGGATAGCTTGTTGGGTGCTCCTCCAGTCACCTTGGATACTCTCAACAGAGCAAGCTCTGCTTTTAGGTCCTTGAGCTGATTCTGCAGCTCCCCCTTGCTCTTGGCTCGCAATTCATGCACCTTGATCTTGGCTGCAAAACAGAGACACGAAAAGGACGAAGATCACCCCACAACTCTTCTGCGTCCCGGTCCCGGGCCCCCATGTGAGAAGTGCGAACCGCAAAAGTGAACGTCCTCACACAGAAAAGACGACTTGCAAACAACCCTTACCCATTTCTGCAGATACCGCGAGCTGCAAAGGTCTGCTGTCGACGAAGGCAAGATTTCGTAAGAGAAATGCTCGAAATATGAAAGTTAGGGTTTTACTCGCAACCGGCACTCCCTTCGTAGTTTCAGCCAGTAACGTGCGGTCGCAAGATCGACCTTCGTTCTCTCAATTCCCACGGGATCGACGGCTTAAATACTTCAGAATATGTATTCGAAAGAAGGCCGACACTCCAGTATTAGAACCTTTAAGCTCGCGCTCGCCAATCTTGAGCATGCGAGCAGCCAATTCAGTTCTGAAAAGCCCCATAGATGCCTGGCAATGGGCGGAAGTTGGAAAACAAAACTCAGTTGTTGCGGTGCTACATACAGAAAACGCAACATGCGCTCGTTGATCCTGACGGGAAAAAGGTGTAAAAAACGATTTAGTACAACCAAGGGCCAATTTAAACTTGGTCGTAGACCGGATTTGAACCCGAACCCGACGAATAGCGTGACTCCACATCAGCTGGCTTAACCATCAAACCCATGCCCCCGCTGGTGCTAGAATTGGGGTGTGATAACTTTTTAAGTGAAACCCATCCCATGACTGGCCCCTCTACCCTAACGCGCAAACGACGGCACTTCCTGCTATTTTATATATATATACATACATACATATATATATATATATATATATATAGAGAGAGAGAGAGAGAGAGAGAGAGAGAGACAGCGAAAGATAATATATTTTTATTACTAATCATAACAAATAGCCTAAAAGAAAGCCTAAAAAATGTGTACAAGATTTGATAGGCACCACTCCTACATCGCTACTTGCAAGCAGGCAGTGCCAACAAGTGGTCGTCATTACTGAACGGACAACGGCACTGCCTGCACGCACACACACAGCATTGAAAAGGTGCACCAAGTTTGTACAGGCTCCACGCCTATACCACTCCCTGCAAGTAGACAAGTAGTGCCAATAAATGGAAAAGAAAAAATTCATTTTGTGGGTGTGTGAATAGGGACTTCGTGGAATCATTGGCTACACGAAAAGCCTATGTGTTGTTGCCGACACTTTAACTAGGTGCTAAATAAGAGAGAACCTTGATGAGCTTGAGGCTATGCTTCATTTTCCCCAGGAATAAGAGCGAGAGACCGAGAACTTTGAGGGTTATGATAGCTCAATGGATATGAACTATGGAGCTTAGTCGGGTAAGGGATCTCAATTATGACGGCGATTATGTGCCCAAGATTTGGTTTAGGTTTGATTAAGAGAGACCTAGATTAGTTATGGCTTAATGAAGTTTAGGCTAATATGCATGGATTTAACGAGGGAGAGAGAGAGAGAGAGAGAGAGAGAGAGAGAGAGAGAGAGAGAGAGATTAATTAGGTATATGTGCTTAATCAAAATCAAGATATGGAAAAGAGAGATTAATTAGGTATATGTGCTTAATCAAAATCGAGATATGGAAATTAGGCTTGATGGCGAGCTATGGAGCATGTGGTTGAGGACGAGCTATGGAGCATGAGCTTAAGGGTGAGAGACAGTTTATGAAGCTTGAGAACGAGAGGTTGGAAGGTGACGCCAGCTTGTAGCATGCCTTCACGCACCTTTCTTCTATGTTGCTCCCCTCTCCCTTATCTTTGTGCCCCTCTCCTCGTCTTGTGGCCCTCCACTTATCTACCCACATTTTCCTTCATCCTGACGCCTATGGCAGCCCCTCTTCCTCTCATACAGCCCTCCCATGCACATTCCTTCTCCTGGGTATTGGATGCCTATCTATCCTGCATACACCATGTAATGGAAATGGCCTACGAACTTTGAGGATATAGAAATTAAGAGAATTAGTGAGCATTTTTGTGAGACTACTTGGAGAACATAGAGGGTGAAGTTAATTAGCGGTAGCAACATAACCATAATACTTAATTAACTTGGCATGAACGGTACTTTTGCAAGAGAGAGAGTTTAGAGAACTTGACAACAATTGAGGACCGGATTTATGTGGAGCTGGTCCCCCCTCCAATAGGCTTTTGTATTATTGATTCTCCAATCAAGAGAAACTTGGTACAATACAATTTTTGTGTTCCTTGTGACCTAGGTGATGCAATGAAGATGGAAAGGTTCATGCATCATGAGCACAACATAAACTTTGTAAAAGCATTAACCATCCCCGGCCTCAGTCCCAAAGCCTCAAACGCCTTCAAAGGTGGAGAGAGCTAGCGGGGAATGAGGGTAGGCAAGAGGAAGAAGAAGCATTCAATAGAAGAAAGAAATAGTTCCTCACTTATCATCACTCTTCTTGCTTGGCATAGCATAATAGCATAGTAATGAAGATGAAGAAGACGGCAAGCTTAAGCGTTGAAGCATGGCTCTTGGTTGAATTTGCATTCCATAGCCAAGAGTGTTGGTGTAGGCTCTCAACTTCTCAACAAGCTTTGAGAAGGAGATTGTAAAATTTAATGGCCTAGTCACTTGTGTGTAGCGGAAAATAACATGAACATAGTGAGCATTTCATTAGAATACGTTCCTAATGAGCATAACAAGAGTACTTGGGTGGAGAGAGCAACAAAAAGCATAACACCTAGTTAGATAGCATGAACAATACTTCAAAAGAGAGAGAAATTAAGCTATTGACAACATTTGAGGATCGGATTTACATGGAGCCGGTCCCCCCTCCAAAAGGCTTTGTATTATAGGTTTCCCCCATCAACGGAGACATTTTACAATACAATTCTTTGTAATGGAAATGGCCTATGAACTTTGAGAGTAGCAGAATTAGGAAATTAAATAAAACACTTTTGTGAGATTACTTTCTGAGCATTGCGGGTGAACTTGATTGATGGTAGCAACATAAACATGGTGCTTAGTTAACTTAGCATCAACGATACTTTTGCAAGAGAGAGAGTTTAGAGAACATGACAACAATTGAGGACCGGATGCATACGGAGCCAGTCCCCCCTCCGATAGGCATTTGTATTATAGTTTCTCCCATCAAGAGAGACTTGGTACAATACAATCTTTGTGTTCCTTGTGACCTAGGTGATGCAATGAAGATGGAAAGTTTCATGCATCACAAGCATAACATAAACTTTGTAGAAAGCATTAACTATCCCAAGCCTCAGTCCCAAGGCCTCAAACACTTTCGAAGGTGGAGAGAGCTAGCGGGGAATGAGGGTAGGGAAGAGGAAAAAGAAACATTCCACAGGAGAAAGAAATAGTTCCTCACTTATCATCACTCTTCTTGCTAGCATACATAATAGCATAGTAATGAAGATGGAGAAGATGGCAAGCTTAAGCATTGAAGCATGGCTCTTGGTTACATTTGTATTCCATAGCCAAGAGTGTTGGTGTAGGCTCTTACTTCTCACAAGCTTGGAGAAGAAGGTGGAGTTCCTCTACTTTCACCAAGTGAGAATGATCCACAAAATGAGTGTGTGTGTGGTGTATAGCCCCCCAACACCCCCCTTGCTTTCTTGGGGCGAGTTCTAGCCTTTCCACATGCTTCAAGCTCATTGGACCCCTCTCCCCCTAGATAATCACATGCAGCATGCATTCAAGTACATGGGTAGTCTTTGGAAAAGTGTCCTCCTTACCCCTTAGAGAGAGAGAGCCTAAAAATATCTAGATATTTGTTGGATGGAACTAGAAGCTCATTGGACCCCTCTTTAGCCCAACCAATAGCATTCAAGCACACCATGTGGCTAAGCATAGGGAGAGTCTGACATGTGTCCCATGTGTCCCTTGAGAAAAGGGGTGCCCTTTGGATGAGTGGGAGGTTAAGTCAAAGGTTCCCCTAACTTTGGGACTTTCCCCCTCCTTTGTAGGGTCTCTTTTTTACTCAAGCACCTTACCCCCCATGCATGGGAAGCTTCTCAAGCACCTTCCTCATTAAGTTGGTAGGGTCTCTTTTTCAAGCACCTTATCCCCCATGCATGGAAAGCTTCTCAAGCACCTTCCTCATTAAGTATGATAAGCACCTCAAGTACCTTAGTCATCAACCATGACAAGCACCTCAAGCACCTTAGTCATCAAGCACGACGAGCACCTCAAGCACCTTATTCATTAAGCACCTCAAGCACCTTAGTCATCAAGCACGACAAGCACCTCAAGCTTAGGTCGGGTTCCCACCTCAAGCTTGCCTAAGGTCCAAGAACTTTTAACACTAACCATTGGAGGTCTTTAATGAAGCTAACCCTAAGGTCTTTTAAGCTCAATTAGATGCACATTGCTCTTTGATAGACTATCTCCTTTTGGACCCCTATTGAGATGTAACCATCTCTCCTCTTGGCCCCTTGCTGAGGTACGTCTAGAAGCACTTTATTGCACATTGCTCTTTGATAGACTACCTCCTTTTGGACCCCTATTGAGATGTAACCATCTCTCCTCTTGGCCCCCTGCTAAGGTAAGTCTAGAAGCACTTATTGCACATTGCTCTTTGATAGACCATCTTCTTTTGGACCCCTATTGAGATGTAACCATCTCTCCTTTTGGTCCCGTGTTGAGATAGGTTTAGAAGCACATGCCTCTATTCTAACTCTTGTTCCCGTTTATTCTCCCACATTAAATGATCAGTTTAATATGAGAAAATCATTTGGTAAAGTTAGATATTATATTTTATGACATTACCTCTCTCTTGAAATCATAGTCGTCCTCGACTATGAGGTAGAGAAGATAAAGCTTAGTCATTAATCCATGTTTCTTAGCGGGTAGAGGATCCCTTTTTACCCTACGACATCATTCCAAGATGGATGACTAGTCCATTTGGTGCTTGGGAGACGTAGCTACCGCAAGCATGTCTCCTCTTTAGTCCATATCATACTTCCAAAGTAGAGTGACAAGTTCTACTTGGTGTTTGGGAGACGTCATCACCACAAATATGATTCTAAGCATGCATACTATTTAAATTTGTGCACAATAAAAAGAGAATTAGTCTTATAAGACAAAAACATTTTTCATTTAATATGCATTTTCATATGCTTACTCTAGTGAAGCATTGTAAGCATTGACAAGGTTCATATTATCCTCAAGCTAGGTTCCTTGTATCCATTTAGCATCTTTGAAAGGATAATTCTTTAACTTAATAAGATATCGTTAGATAATTTTACCGTTTCTTAATACCTTGTCTTCATGTCATAGGATGGACTTAGATTGAAGTACTTCTTCTTGATCTTCGATTTTTGGAGGGTCTGCAACTATTGCTTCTTTTGATGGCGCTCCTTTGTAAGGCTTATGTAGGTTCTCATGGAAAACATTGTGCATGAGCCAATGGTTAGGCAGCTTCAATTGATAAGCCATCTCATTCACTGGCTTAAGAATTTGAAGGACCATAGTATCTTTTTGCTAGTTTAGCATCATACTCTTGGTGGTCCATAGGACTCTTGCCCGTAGTATGCCTTAGATATGCCTTGAGAAACTTTAGCAAGACCCAATCATTTCCCTTAAAGGCTAAGGCTCTTTTGTGCTTATTAGCAGCAACCCTTTTTGCCTTTCCTGTGAGATGGATATAACCCGTTTAATCTTTGGAAAAGATTCTTGTAGGTCTAGGCTATATTCATCAGCAGCGAAGATCTTCCCATGTACTTTAAGTAGTAAGGGACTTTTGGATCTTCCTTCTTTAACCTCAAAAGGCACTTTCCCCATAGAAGTATGTACAATATCATTGTACGCATACTCTATAAGAGCTAGGTACTTCTATCATTGAGAACATTGATCTACTTCCATGACATAGGCTTTTAGTATATCAAGAATCGTTAGATTAGTTATTTCACTTTGGTCATCCGTTTGTGGATGATAGGTCGAAAGAGAAATTTAATCTACTTCCTAGATTCTCAAAGAGAGCCTTCTAGAACTTACTGGTCATTCTAAGATCTTTGTCTGACACTATGGGTGTTGGAAAGCCATTATGCTTGAAAATTTGATATCTGAAGAGGGTTGCTATTTCATTTAATAGTCTTTTTGACAGGCATAGAGTGTGTTTACTTGTTAAGTCTGTCGATTGAAACAATTTAAGTTGCTTCCCTCGATCAAATTTCAACTTTTGGTATACCACGCATTTTGAAACATACTCTTGTATGTTTACTTTTCACGGTAGACCAACAGAAATACATTTCTACTCCTTGAAGAGTATATTATGGATTCCCTCTTTGCCTCGCATATGGAGAAGTATGGGATTCATACATGACTTTCTTATTGTATGGGTGAGTAACACATAGCCTATTGCCGTTCGGAAGATAACCATCCTTCAAGGTGAATGGTTCTTTTTTTCTTCTCTATTGAAAAGGTTGTAATTACGTACTTAAAGTTTCAGTCGAATGCTCATCTATCATAAAAGATAGATCATTGTGAGTTGCTATAGACACCACATTTACCCTTGGTCGTCGTGAAAGTGCATCGACCATTTGATTGTGCTTGTTAGCAATGTGAGCAATATGAAATTTAAATTGAAAAAGAAAATTTTCCCACCTCATTTGTTTATCGAAGAGCTTGGTTTGCGTCATGAAGTTCTTGAGACTTTGTGATCCATTTGTAGGATGAATGGAGTCCCGAAGAGATAGTGTTTCCACGTGTTTAGGGCATACAGAATAACTAGCAGCTCTTTTTTGTATTTGCCCAATACTCACTTCTTGAAGTTGAGTCTTTGACTCTCATATGCTATGGCATGCCCTTCTTGAAGCAAAATAGCTCCAAGGCAACCTCAAATGCTTTGAGAGATCTAGTAGTGTGAGCACATGTTGAGAGATAAGCTTCTTGCACTTTTGCAATCCATGAATACTTAACGTTCTTTTTTTTGTTAAGTCATGTAAGGGGCCTGCTGTTAGCGAGAATTTTTTCTATGAAGCATCTATAGTACGCACACATACCTATGAAGCTTCGTACCTCCTATAGATTCCTTGGAGTAGGTCATCCTTTTATTATCTCTAACTTTGTTGGATCCATATGGGTGCCATCTTTAGAGATAATGTGACCTAAATATTGAATCTCTTGTAGGAAAAATTCAATTTTCTTTTGATTAATGAAAAGCTTATTCTCTCTCACAACTTGAAAGATTACTTGGAGGTGTCCCTTGTACTCCTCAATGAGAATTTGAATGGCTTGAAGATTTTTGTCCATCATGAGTTTGAATGCGTCTGGAGAATTTGTCAGGCCAAAACTTGCAAATTATCAAAATAGATCTTCTACATGCGGCGCGGGAAATCTATTTTTGATAGTGATCTTATTTAGTGCTCTATAGTCGACACACATGTGATATGTGTCATCTTTCTTTTGCACTAAAAGCAATGGTGAACTAAATGGACGGGAGCTAAACCTCACTATCCCTTTTTCCACCAATTCATGCACTTCCTCATGATCTCCTCTTGTTGAGCTTGTGAAACTCGATAAGGAGGCTTGTTAAGCGGTGAGCTTCTTGGTAGGAGCTCAATTGCATGGTCATCATGCCTCATTTTAGAGGTATCTCACTAGGGATGTCATCAATGAAAACATCTTGGAATCCATTTAGGAAATTAGACAACTCTAATTCCTCTTGATTCCCTTTATTGTAGGAATATGGTGTTCCCCAACTCATTAGCATCTATATACATGCTCTCTTCCCTGTAGGTGAAATAGATTCTCCTTTAAGGAGCTTCATGTTGGAAGCCATGCGGTTAAATCACGGTTCCCCAACGATAATATTCTCATGTTTGCGAGGGGAGATGAAGAAATCCTTTTTGTCCACATAGCTTTGGACATGAAGCCTTAATTTTTCAATTAAGGAAGTAATTGAGACGTCTTGTCCCTTGATAGTTCCATTGACTTTCAATGCATCTTCCATCTCGTGGGCTTGTATGCCTAGCTTAGTGGTCAACTCCGTGGATATGAAGTTGTGAACCAGGGTCAAACAAAATAAAGGCATCATGCTCTTCCATCTTTCCCCAAGCATAGGAAAGGAGAAATCCTTACCAATGAGCATCCTCTTTTGGAGCTTCAAACATAGAGGCTCTAATAGTCTCATTGTGAGCAATTCTCTTGGGGCAAGGATGATAGCCATGGCCTTGCTTCCCATACTTAAAACATTTGTGGTCCTTACAAAAAGCTTCTAGCTCTTTAGGAGAGAGTTTATATTTACCTTTGTAAACTCCCTTCTCCTTGGACCGATTGTTGTTGTTGTTGGAATAGCCTTGGCAAGAATTTTAGGCATCAGTTTTCCTATTGGCATCACTTTGTCTTTATTTTCCACGGGCTTGACATTCCGTCTAACCCGTTGTTGGAAATTGATGCGCAAAGCAACCATGATGTGGTGGATTACTTCGGTGATAGAACCAGGCCATTGAGAGTTGACATACTTGGCCATCTCTTTGGGTAATCCCGCACAGAATTGTTGCTTTTGCTCGACAAAGTCTATCTTTTGAAAGACAATAGCCTTGAGATATAAATCCCAAAACTTGTCCACATATTTGTGGATAGACTCATGAGAGAGAATACTCAAACTCCACCATTCGGTGAGCACTTTGTCATTTGCATCGCTTGCAAGGAATTTCTTCATGATGGAAACTCGTAGAGTTTTCCATGTCTTTGGGGCTTTGTCGTTGCCACGAAGGCTACCCCACCATTGGCAAGTCGATTTTTGGAAGTGCATAGCTACATGGCGTAGCTTAGAGGACTCTCTGAAGCCCTCGTCTCCAAAGGCCGCATCAAATTGTTGGATGAAGGCCAGTACTTTGTTGGTAGCACCAAAGGTGCCATCATAGATGAGAAAATAGATACTCTTTCCTCCCTCTTTGAACTTCTTTAGCTTTTGTGACCTTCGCCATGCAGGGTAAGATTTGCGATGTCCTCCCCTCTTGTATTCTCTAGGCGAATAGCCATAGCTTTCATCGGTAGAGGAGGAAGGTGAAGAAGAAGGAGAAGAGGGTGACCTCTTTCTTGCCCTTTTCTTCCTTTGTTTCCTCTCTGTCCTTTTGGAGTGACAAGGAGAAGGACTATGGGTTAACTTTTTCCTCTTGGGAGGAGTTGGCGATCGTTTAGTCCGCCTTCTTCGGGGAGCCACATCTTTGGAGGAATTTAGGGATTCATTACTTTCTTGATCGTTGGATTCCTCCTCTTGTATGGGAGAGAGTCTTCTTTTGGGGGTCTCATCAAGAGGTCTCCTAAGCTCTCTCTCCTCTCGGAGAGGAAAGGAAATCCCATAAGCACAAAGTTGTTGAGTAACTTCGGCTTGCAAAGCGGGGTTGCCCATAGCTTATTGCAACCTAGTGACAAGATAATTAACAAACATGGGGGCATCATCATTAGCACCTTCATGTGCAAAATCAAAGTTATCAATATTCATTCTACTCTCTAGGTTATTGTCAGCCATCTTAATTAAACTTATATGTTTACTTTAGTGTATGCTTTGGAAATTCAAAACCTTAGTTTCTACTCCTCTTAGCCTTTGTAAATAAGCACTTAAGTATCTACACCCACGGCTCAAATTGGTTAATTATATAGAGTAGTGGAGTGAGTCTAACATAGTGAAGTTACTGAGGCATAGCTCCTTTCGGACTTCTTATGGCCCAATAATGGTAAAGTCATAGGCAAGTTTAAAAAGACTCCATTATTAAGACCAAAGCTCCCAAGGTGTGCACCATATCCCACATAGTGGGCTCAACAAAACCAATAATAGATCCAAGTCCCACTTACCCTAATATAATCAACAAAATCAACCATTAATAGGCTACTTAAGGACCTCTCTTCTTAAGCAAGAAAAGAGAACCAAATGCTCTGATACCAATGTAATGGAAATGGCCTATGAACTTTGAGAGTAGCGAAATTAGGAAACTAGATAAAACACTTTTGTCAGATTACTTTCTGAGCATAGCGGGTGAACTTAATTGATGGTAGCAACATAAACATGGTACTTAGTTAACTTGGCATTAACAATACTTTTGCAAGAGAGAGAGTTTAGAGAACATGACAACAATTGAGGACCGGATGCATATGGAGCCGGTCCCCCGTCCAATAGGCATTTATTTTATAGTTTCTCCCATCAAGAGAGACTTGGTACAATACAATCTTTGTGTTCCTTGTGACCTAGGTGATGCAATGAAGATGGAAAGCTTCATGCATCACAAGCATAATATAAACTTTATAGACAACATTAACTATCCCAAGCCTCAGTCCCAAGGCCTCAAACACCTTCGAAGGTGGAGAGAGCTAGCGGGGAATGAGGGTAGGGAAGAGAAAGAAGAAACATTCCACAGGAGAAAGAAATAGTTCCTCACTTATCATAACTCTTCTTGCTAGCATACATAATAGCATAGTAATGAAGATGGAGAAGATGACAAAATGAGTGTGTGTGTGTGGGTGTATACCTCCCCAACACCCCCGTTGCTTGCTTGGGGTGAGTTCTAGTCTTTCCACATGCTTCAAGCTCATTGGACCCCTCTCCCCCTAGCCAATCACATGCAGCATGCATTCAACATGGGTAGTCTTTGGACATGTGTCCTCCTTACCCCTTAGAGAGAGAGAGAGAGCTTAAAAATATCTAGATATTTGTTGGATGGAACTAGAAGCTCATTGGGCCCCTCTTTAGTCCAACCAATAGCATTCAAGTACACCATGTGGATAAGCATAGGGAGAGTCTGACATGTGTCCCATGTGTCCCTTGAGAAAAGGGGTGCCCTTTGGGTGAGTGGGAGGTTAAGTCAAATATTCCCCTAACTTTGGGACTTTCCCCCTCCTTTGTAGGGTCTCTTTTTTACTCAAGCACCTTACCCCCCATGCATGGGAAGCTTCTCAAGCACCTTCCTCATTAAGTTGGTAGGGTCTCTTTTTTACTCAAGCACCTTACCCCAGGAAGTTTCTCAAGCACCTTCCTCATTAAGTATGACAAGCACCTCAAGCACCTTAGTCATCAAGCACGACAAGCACCTCAAGCACCTTAGTCATCAAGCATGACAAGCACCTCAAGCTTAGGTCGGGTTCCCACCTCAAGCTCGCCTAAGGTCAAAGGACATTTAATACTAACCATTGGAGGTTTTAATGAAGCTAACCCTAAGGTCTTTTAAGCTCCATTAGATGCACATTGCTCTTTGATAGACTACCTTCTTTTGGACCCCTATTGAGATGTAACCATCTCTCCTCTTGGTCCCCTGCTGAGGTAAGAAGCACTTATTGCACATTGCTCTTTGATAGACCATCTCCTTTTGGACCCCCTATTGAGATGCAACCATCTCTCCTTTTGGTCCCGTGTTGAGATAGGTATAGAAGCACATGTCTCTATTTTAACTCTTGTTGTCGTTTATTCTCCCACATTAAATGATCAGTTTAATATGAGAAAATCATTTGGTAAACTTAGATATTATATTTTATGACATTACCTCTCTCTTGAAATCATAGTCGTCCTCGACTATGAGGTAGAGAAGATAAAGCTTAGTCAATAGTCCATGTTTCTTAGCGGGTAGAGGATCCCTTTTTACCCTATGACATCATTCCAAGATGGATGACTAGTCCATTTGGTGCTTGGGAGACGTAGCTACCACAAGCATGTCTGCTCTTTAGTCCATATCATACTTCCAAAGTAGAGTGACAAGTTCTACTTGGTGTTTGGGAGACGTCATCACCACAAACATGATTCTAAGCATGCATACTATTTAAATTTGTATTTTTCATTTAAAATGCATTTTCATATGCTTACTCTAGTGAAGCATTGTAAGCATTGACAAGGTTCATACTATCCTTAAGCTAGATTCCTTGCATCCATTTAGCATCTTTAAAAGGATAATTCTTTAACTTAATAAGATATCGTTATATAATCTTACTGTTTCTTAATACCTTGTCTTCATGTCATAGGATGGACTTAGATTGAAGTACTTCTTCTTGATCTTCGATTTTTGGAGGGTCTGCAACTATTGCTTCTTTTGATGGTTCTCCTTTGTAAGGCTTATGTAGGTTCTTATGGAAAACATTGTGCATGAGCCAATGGTTAGACAACTTCAATTGATAAGCTATCTCATTGACTGGCTTAAGAATTTGAAGGACCATAGTATCTTTTTGCTAGTTTAGCATCATACTCTTGGTGGTCCGTAGGACGCTTGCCCGTAGTATGCCTCAGATGAGCCTTGAGAAACTTTAGCAAGACCCAATCATTTCCCTTAAAGGCTAAGGCTCTTCTGTGCTTATTAGCAGTAGCCCTTTTTGCCTTTTCTGTGAGATGGATATAACCCGTTTAATCTTTGGAAAAGATTCTTGTAGGTCTCGGCTATATTAATCAGCAGCGAAGATCTTCCCATGTACTTTAAGTAGTAAGGGACTTTTGGATCTTCCTTCTTTAACCTCAAAAGGCACTTTCCCCATAGAAGTATGTACAATATCATTGTACGCATACTCTATAAGAGGTAGGTACTTCTATCGTTGAGAACATTGATCTACTTCCATGACATAGGCTTTTAGTATATCAAGAATCGTTAGATTAGTTATTTCACTTTGGTCATCCGTTTGTGGATGATAGGTCGAAAGAGAAATTTAATCTACTTCCTAGATTCTCAAAGAGAGCCTTCTAGAACTTATTGGTCATTCTAAGATCTTTGTCTGACACTATGGGTGTTGGAAAGCCATTATGCTTGAAAATTTGATATCTGAAGAGCACATGTGTCTATTCTAACTCTTGTTCCTGTTTATTCTCCCACATTAAATGATTAGTTTAATATGAGAAAATCATTTGGTAAAGTTAGATATTATATTTCATGACAATTCTTTGTGTTCCTTCAATAACTAGCTAGTGCAATGAAGATGGAAGCTTCCAGCACTAAGCAAACACTTATAAAACACAACATCAATTCCCTCACGGTCTCAGACCCAAGACCTCACACACCTTCGAACATGGTGAGAGCTAGCGGGGTATGAGAGTAGATTGAGAGGAAGAAGGAGTAGTCTTAAGAGAAAGATGTACATCTCCTCACATAATCACTCATATTAGCATAGCATAGCTTAGTAATTAGCATGGTAGAGGAGATGAGCATGCATTGAAGCTTGGCTCTTGGTTGGATTTTCATCACAAAGCCAAGAGTCATTGGTGCAGGCCTCCCTTCTCACAAGCTTGGAGTAGGTGATAAGCTTTCCATTAAAGCTTGAGAAGGAGAGAGAGAGTCTTCTTGCTTCACACATGAGCTTGTGTGAGTGTGTGTGAAATAATTCCTTGAGAAATTCATCCCCCTCTCTCTCTTGGTCGACCCCTCATGCTATTTCCTCTTGTTGGCTTCCCATTGGACCTCCCAAGCTTAGCCAATGAAAATTAAGTAGAATGAGTGATAGGCTTCTGACATGTGTCCCCGTTTCCCCTTTTGTGAGAGCTTTGGGAAATTAATTAATGCAACTAAACTCTCATTAGACCCCTTTGTCTCCTGGCCAATAGGAATCAGGCAAGCCATTGGGCTGTTGAATGCTCATTGGACCCTTGGGAGACTGTCCAATAGTCTTCTAGAGAGCTTAATTCTTATTGGTTCTTTTATTAAGTGTTTTTAAATTTATTAAACTAGATTTACTCTAGCCTAATTCTCATTGGTCCACATCCATGGCCATCCAATAGGATTTGGGTGCACCTTGTGGGCATCTGGGCTAGGGAGCTGACATGTGTCCCTCATTCCCTTTGTGTAAAGGAAGCTTGTGAGTGAGTGTGTGTGTGTGTGTGTGTGTGTGTGTTTTTCTCTCTCTCATCCCCTACTTACAGGGCTCGCCCCCTCCTATGTAGGAATTAAGAAGACTTTTTTGTACACACATAAAGCATCTAAATTTCCTAAGCTTGACCATTGGACACAAACTTTGATTTTTGGAACCTTAGCATTTTGGAAGTCTTAATGGGCTGAACCTTAGGGCCTTTAAAGCCCATTGTTGCACATTGCTCTTTTGCAGATGGCCCCCCCTTTGGATCCCTATTTTCCCTCCTTTGGATCCCTACTATGGTCGGTCTGTCAGCTTAACCAATATTCTAGTTTTTTCTCCCCTGGAACTTCCCCATATTAAATGATCAGTTTAGCATGAGAAAACCATTTAGGAGAATTAGATATTAGTTATTATGACATTACCTCTCTCTTGAAATCATAGTCGTCCCCGACTATGGAGTAGAGAAGATAAAGCCTATTCAATAGTCCTTTTTCTAGCGGGTAGAGGATCCCTATCTTACCCTACGACATCGTTCCAAAATGGATGACTAGTCCATTTGGCGCTTGAGAGCCTAAGCTGTCGCAAGCATGTTTGCACATTAGTCCTATCAATCTTCCATAGTAGAGTGACAAGCTCTACTTGGTGTTTGGGGGACGTCGTCTCCGCAAGCTTGATTCTAAGCATGCATACTACTTCACATTTGTGCACAATAAAGAAAAAGAGAGTCTTATAAGACAAAAACTTTGTTCTTTTTAAACATTTGTACATTTGCTTACTCTAGGGAAGCATTGTAAGCATTGACAAGGTTTAGGTTATCCTTTAATTGTATGCTTTGCATCCATCTAGCATCTTCAAAAGGATAATTCTTAAACTTAATAAGATATCGTTGGATAGTCTTATTGCCTCTTAATACCTTGTCTTCATGTCGGAGAATGGACTCGGGCTGCAACACCTCTTCTTGGTCCTTGATCTCCAACAGGTCTTCAATTGTTGGTTCTTGGGGTGGCTCTCCATTGTAAGGCTTTAGTAGGCTCACATGGAAAGCATTGTGTATGAGCCAATGGCTGGGCAACTTGAGTTGATAGGTCATATCATTGATTGGCCTAAGAATCTGGAAGGGACCATAGTACCTTTTTGCTAACTTAGCATAGTACTTTTGGTGTCCCGTAGGATTCTTGCCCGTCGTGTGCCTTAATCGAGCCTTGGGAAATTTAAGTAAGACCCAATCATTTTCTTTAAAGGCTTGGGCTCTTCTGTGCTTATCAGCAGCAGCCTTTTGCCTTCGCTGTGAGATAGACATAGCATCCTTAATCTTTTGAAAAGATTCTTGTAGGTCTCGGCTATACTCATCTGCAGTAGCGAAGATCTTCTCGTGTACCTTAAGTAGCAGGGGACTCCCGGGGGATTCACTGTGTTTTTTCGTACGGCACCACGTGAGTGTACAATAGAGGGGTTTTTAGATTTTGTACATAAGCGTATACAATAGGGGTAGCCCCTCATTATTTCATACTCATACCGTACACATAAGGGAGGGGGGGGGGCAGGGTGGTTACATTGGGGCTACATTCAACTACCTGAGCCACCTTAAATACATTAGTAAGCCTCTCTCTCTCTCTCTCTCTCTCTCTCTCTCTCTCTCTCTTTGCATCGATGAATACTTTCATGGCGTGGTGAAAGTAAGAGCAAACTTGAAATTCTCTCGTTTTCTTGGTCAAAATTAGAAGCTTTTGTCGGTAATTACACTAAAACTTATGTAAATTTCCTTGTAGCCAAGCTCAAACCCCTCTAATTTGTCAAAATTCCCAAAATAGCCTTCAAATTTTTAAAATTCCCAAAGTACCCATGTATCTATTTTGATCGGATTGATCAAGCTTTTCTAATTTTTATTTCTTTTTGACAATTGAGATGCATTTTGAGTGGTTAGCATGTAATTTGTCACATATTACCCCACAAAACAAGCGATTATGTCCACAAAGATAACACATAAGTGTAGTTATCAACAAAATGTCAATCATTGAAGAACAAGAATACATCTTAATTCCTCTCTGTCCTGCCATACATTGGCTAGAGAGAGAGAGAGAGAGAGAGAGAGAGAGTGAGAGAGAGAGAGAGAGAGAGAGAGAGAGAGAGAGAGAGAAGAAGAAGAAGAAGAAGAAGAAGAAGAGCATTTTAACGTCGTTGGAAACTATCCCTAGAGATCTCAAAGATCTATTTGACGAGGAGAGTTGAACTCAAGACCTTTTATTCAAGAGGAAAATGGTTGCAGGTATGTTGCACACATTTTAAAAAAGAGTTATTTTGCCGAATCACGAAAGATGCAGTTGAATAGCAGGATGGACGCAGGTGGCTGCAAGAGCCAGGATGCGGCAGCAAAGGAGTGCACAGGCGTGCGCAGGTGGCGAGTGCAAGGCCAAGAGGAGAGGCGTGACAGTTGAGGAGTGCACAGGCCTCTGTTGCGGACATGCCCTGCTCATTGTTTTTTTTAGTATTGATATGGTGTTCATTTCCGGAGGACAAGGCATTTTGGTGATTGTTGTGTGCCAATTCCTTCTTATGGTAGGACCTGAATATACAAGGTAGTGTGGTATCGAGACACTAGAGCCATTAGGAATCTTATTTCAGGGTGGCATAAACTATCCGCGGAGTTTCTTGTTTGATCCTTTGGGGTTAATCGAGGATCCACTTACCCTTGAATAATTTAAGGTGAAGAAGATAAAAAATGGGTGCTCTTGCCATGGTACCATGGTTGGGTTTCTATGTGCAAGCAGCAGTTACAAAGAAGGGGCCTCAAGAGAACCTACTTGACCACATTCGAGTTCCTTTTCGCAAAACATTAGCGGCCAATATTTTCTCTACATTTTGAGAAACCGTTTTTTTAATGGTTATTATGTTGCACACATGCCTAGCGGTGTAAAAGATGCAACATATTGGGAGATAAGGTGACTTGGTCTCTGGTCTTTTCTATGCACTATGTGTGCACATATTGGTTTCTTAGTACCAGAGAGAGAGAGAGAGAGAGAGAGAGAGAGAGAGAGAGAGAGAGAGAGAGTTCTTGTTCCATCGCCACATAGCTGCCTAGGATCCTCTACACATTGCCGGAGGGCCTGACTTGATGGTTAGAGCAAGCATGTCCTCTCCCCACCCGGCCACCAGGGTTCAAACCCGCTTTTGCTTAACTTGAAGTGATTGAGTGGTAAATTTGTAAAGCTAGGTTTTTTTACGAGCACTGTCTGCATTTGGGCAATTCCGACGTCAACAGCTCAAGCATCTCCAGCTCCTCACGTAAGTTCACGCTTCCCTGTGTGCGTGTTCCTTCCAAAGCCAATCAAGTAGGCCTTTGATTCCCCTCTGAAAGCTTTACTGCTGGAACTAATGTATCAAGTCTGCTTGAAATGGGGAGGCAGGGCTTTCGATATCTGCACGAGAAGAGCTCCCAACTGCAGCGCCATCTCAGCGGCAGTGTAGCAAGCGGCATCTCTCCCCTCCCTCAGAACAGGTATTATCCACTGTGGTCTGTTCGCTCATTATTGGCTGCAGATCTGCGCTTTTTTTAAAGGTTATTTCTGTGCTATTTGAAAGGTTGTTATCTGTCATTATGCATTATCAAACAGAATACGAAGGGAAAACTAGAGTGCTTCGTTGCCCATATTGGCATCTTGCGTATAGCCACAAGCCTTCAAGATGCATGCATATGTGATTGCAGCTGGAGAGAGGCCGTCGCTTGGAGTCCGCTGAAAACAGTCGAGAGCTTTCTGACCCTGCTCCTGTTGTGTGTGAGGCACTCGCTTCGCATTTGCTGAAAACACCCTAGAGCTTTCGAGCCTCATTGCGCACTTCCCACGATCAGTGCTGACATTCCAAACACAAAGCTCCTGAAGCAATTTTTTTGCTTTCTCAAGCGCACAACATTAGGCATACATATTGACCAAGATAGTATCAAGCACGGCATATTTTTTGACAATGTAATTTTTGTGCCCATATCAGCATCTTGAGTAGAGCGACATGCCTTCAAGATGCTTGTGTAGGTAATTGGACTTTGAGAGTTCTGGACCTGCTCTTGTTGCGCAATCCTGCAATTAGTGCAGTCCTTGGAGGAGGTGACATTCCGGATAGGAAGCTCCTCCTGCACTTTTTGTGCTTTCTCAAGCACACCACATTTGGCATACATATCAACCAAGACAGTGCCAATCACGAAATCTTTTTTCAACAACCTGTGACTAACAATATATTCCCACAATCAGTGCCTTACAAGAGGCGACATTCCGGACAGCAAGCTCCTCAAGCACTTTTTATGCTTTCTCAAGCGCACCATATTTTCCATGCATATCGAGCAAGATAGTGCTTCCTTGCCACACGATACCACTAAAACTGATGTGAATTTTTGTGTTTTTCCAAGCGCACCATATTTGGCATGCATATCGAGCAAGATAGTGGCAAGCACGACCACTTTTTTCAATAGTCTGTGACTTACTGTGAAGTTTTGTGCCCATATCAGCGTCTGCGTGCAGCCACATGCCTTCAAGATGCATGCGTAGGTGATTGCATCTGGACAGAGGTCCTTGCTTTGCATCCGTTGAAAACAACCTAGAGCTTTCTTTCCCTGCTCTTGTTGTGTGTGTCCCACAATCAGTTTTCATGCGGTTCCGAGTAGTAAGCTCCTCGAGCACCTGTCGAAAACAACCTAGAGCTTCCTTGTTGGGCATATCCTACAATTCGTGCATTCCAAAAGACGACATCCCGCACCACATTTGGTATACATATCTACCTAAGCATTGCCAAACACACACTTTTTTGCAACAGCCCTTGACTAACAATATCAAAGTGAAATTTTAAGCCCATATTAACATCTTGCATAGAGCCACATGCCTTCAAGATGCACGTGTAGGTGATTGCATCTGGATAGAGGCTCTCGCTTTGCATCCGTTGAAAATAGCCTAGAGGTTTCTGTCCTTGCTCCTATTGTGCATATCCCACAATCAGTTAACGTCGTTTTGAATAGTAAGCTCCTCAAGCACCTGTTGAAAACAGCCCAAAGCTTCGTGGCCTGGCCCTTGTCGGGCATATCCTGCAATCAGTGCGTTCCAAAAGACGACATCCTGCACCACATTTGGCATACATATCGACCAAGGCATTGCGAATTTTTTTTGCAACAGCCCCTGACTAACAATTTTAGAGTTAATTTTTAAGCCCATATCAGCATCTTGCGTGTAGCCACATGCATTAAAGATGCACGCTTATGTGATTGCATCTTGAGAGAGGCCCTCGCTTTGCATCTAGTGAAGACAACCAAGAGCTTTCTGGCCCTGCTCTTCTTGCGCACATCCCGCAATCAATGCTGACATTCCAGATAGGAAGCTCCTGAAGCAATTTTTGTGCTCTCTCGAGCGCACCACATTTGGCATACATATCGACCAAGAGAGTGCCCACATAGCTCACAAACGTTAAAAAAGAGGACAGTCACATGGACGCTCAGCCATCTCTTGTTGTGCACATTCCGGAATCATTGCATTCATTGGAAGTGGTGGCATTCCGGACAGGGAGCTCCTCAAGCACTATTTGTGCTTTCTCAAGCGCATCACATCGACATACATATTGACCAAGGCAGTAGGTGATTGCATCTGGAGAGAGCCCTTCGCGAAGCTATGTGCCGCTGCTCTAAAATCACTGCGTGAAAGTGAGGGGTCGATAAAAAAGATGAGCAAAGGAACGATCATGTGCCACATGACATGCGTAGAGCCACATGCCTTCAACATCCTGCATAGGTGATTGCATCTGGAGAGAGACCCTCGCTTTGCATCTGCTAAGTGGCACACATATCGACAAAGACAAAGCCAAGCACGGCTTCTTTTTTCAACAGCCTCTGAATAACAATATAATTGTGAATTTCTGTGCCAATATCAGCACCTTGCGTAGAACCATATGCCTTCAAGATGCATGTGTAGAGCCACATGCCTTCACCATGCTGCATAGGTGATTGCAGTTGGAGTACAACTTTCTGCCCTGCTGCAATCAGTGCATTCCAAGAGTCCACGCTGCTCTGAACTCACTGCGTGAAAAGCAAGGCGTCGATAAAAAAAGATGCATGCGTAGGTGATTGCATCTGAAGAGAGAGCCCTTCGCTTTGCTATGTGCTGCTGCTCTAAACTTACTGCGTGAAAGCGAGGCCTCGATAAAAAAGATGAGCAAAGGAACGGTCATGTGCCACATGGGAGGACGAGAAGCCAGGATTTTTAAATGGGACTGCTACGCTAACGAAGTAATAACAAAACAAAACCAAGAATAGAGCTTCTTCATTAAACTTTGTGTGGGCTAGATAGAGCCATGTCACGTGACACATCCCAACCCTATGTGTCCGTGGATAAGCTACACCATAGCAGGGTTTCTGTCAAGTCCAATCAAGCTAGATTAGAAGTGATCCGGCACTTTTGTGAGTCTATTCGTAGACCGTGCATGCTTAGTCACTCAGTGTAGATGCATATCCTCTGGTTGCACCTTGCATAAGCATAAGCATTTCCATTAGATTCCATTAGAGTCAGTTTGGGGGATTTTCAGATGACTTTATCCCATTTTTCCCTATTTTTGACATTTTTCACTAATTTATTAAGTGACTTTTGTTGGGTACTCAGTAGGGCAAATTGGGTAAGTTAATTTATAAGCAAACCCGAGTTCACACAAATTGGCAGATGAGCCAAGGAGCACAGCAGGCTACCAAGCGACAGGTGTTCCCTCCCTCTCTCAGCAAGACCCTCTCCAAGCTTCTTGGTGAGGCCCATCCCCCCGCATCATCAGCCTATTGGTGTCGCCCTATCTTCTTGCATTGCCTAGCGCTTTTCCCCCTTGAAGCTATCGCCAGCAACTTGAAGATTCAACGTTTTTCCATCAAGTTACTAACGTCAGGCATTTCCTCAGCAGACTCAGCGTTTTGGCTATCCCTTGGCAGCAGTACCCAGCCATTACTAACGCTAGCAACCAGTGGCAGATCTGCAGCAATTCAACATTACAAACGCAAGGAAAACCCTCAGTTGCAGCAGCATTTTCACCATCAGTCGCAGCAGACGATCCACAGCCGGTAAGGGTAAATTGATACTTGCAAAACAGTTCATTTTCAGCAAGAAGGGCTCTGCTGTGGTGGCATTTTCTCAGCCAAGATTCTCCCCCAAAAACGCAGCCTAAGGATACAGGGAACTTAGCGTTTCTTCAGCAGTCATTTGCAGCCATTACACCCGCAAGAAACAACCCATTTCCAGCCCCGAAAGAGTCCAATCTCAGCCCGAAATAGTCCAAGAAATTCAGCGTATCGAAGACCCACAATTTCAGCCCAAGTCATCGCCGTCATCATCGTCGTCGTCATCGGCATAGTCCCATTGCATCAGTCCATTGTATATGCATTGTACAACCTTTGTGCAATCAAGTAGACCACTCTCGCCGACGAGAGTGGGGCCTTCGGAGGAGGGTTTTACAACCTCTCGGTGTCGTATCTCTTCTCTCTCCTTCTCTCAGTCTCATTCACTTGCACGCACAAGATCCACTCACTTTGTTCGTGATCACAACACTCTCTATAAGACGACTTTGCTGCTTCACACAAGTCTAGGGCACTATAGCTAGTGTCTCCGGGCTAGCCACCCATAGTCTAGGTTGTATCTTGTCCGGTCACCCGAGTTTGGGTCTGCTAGCCACCCACTAAATGCAAAGCAAATAGATTGGAAAATTTATATATTAATTTATATCAATCGATTCCTTATGGATACAATATACTTAACGGAAGTCCTACCACAACCAAAAAAATCACCACTTATTGAGAAAAAAATTGTTAGAACATCAATTGTATATTAATTAATGTATTTTTTAACTATTCACAAGCAGCAGGCGACAAACGGGGAGGCAAGGCGAGGCACCCTCACGCGAGGTGGGGCACGAGGAGGTGCAGGCTTCAGACAATTGGCAAGGAGGGACGCCATGCACACAATTCTATAGTCTCAATTTGTCACATGGTCATATGCCTTGACCGGGTGTGCCATCTTGAGCTATCGATTTTACCTTGAGTTTTCTAGCTATCCATATGTCTTGACCGGGTCTCTTGAGCTATCCATTCTTACCAAATGTGTAGTTGTGCATGTTTTAACTTTTTACTATAAAGAGCTTTAAAGATTTTAAGATCGTTAGTTTCCTTTTACATGTAGTTACAAATTCTATAGTCTCAATTTCCCACATGGTCGTATGGCTTGACCGGGTGTGTTATCTTGAGCTATAGTTTCTTGCCAAGACACGTTTAGCATAACTTGGATCTATGTGTCACACATACACAATGTCTTCATTTTGTATATAGTTACAAATATAGTCTCAATTTGTCACATGGTCATATGGCTTGACCGGGTGTGCCATCTTGAGCTATCGATTTTTACCTTCAGTTCTTCTAGCTATCCATATGTCTTGATTGGGTCTATTTGAGCTATCCATGCTTACCAAATGTGTAGTTGTGCCTGTTTTTACTATAAAGAGCGTTAAAGATTTTAAGATCGTTAGTTTCCTTTTACATGTAGTTACAAATTCTATAGTCTCAATTTCCCACATGGTCATATGGCTTGTCCGGGTGTGTTATCTTGAGCTATAGTTTCTTTCCAAGACACGTTTAGCATACCTTGGGTCTATGTGTCACACATACACAATGTCTTCATTTTGTATATAGTTACAAATATAGTCTCAATTTGTCACATGGTCATATGGCTTGATCGGGTGTGCCATCTTGAGCTATCGATTTTTACCTTTCAGTTCTTCTAGCTATCCATATGTCTTGACCGGGTCTCTTGAGCTATTCATTCTTACCAAATGTGTAGTTGTGCCTGTTTTTACTATAAAGAGCGTTAAAGATTTTAAAATCGTTAGTTTCCTTTTACATGTAGTTACAAATTCTATAGTCTCAATTTCCCACATGGTCATATGGCTTGACCGGGTGGGTTATCTTGAGCTATAGTTTCTTGCCAAGACACGTTTAGCATACCTTGGGTCTATGTGTCACACATACACAATGTCTTCATTTTGTATATAGTTACAAACATAGTCTCAATTTGTCACATGGTCATATGGCTTGATCGGGTGTGCCATTTTGAGCTATCGATTTTTACCTTCAGTTCTTCTAGCTTTCAAAGTGAAATATGGTATATCAATGTGTCACATTCGGATAATGCAGGAGCCTTGATGTAATAGTTTGAAATAGAATCGAAAATATCTATATATATGTAGGTTGACTTGAATGCTTCTTCTTTTTTAATAGGATATCATTATAGTCATTATGGCAGAGGGTAAGAAGAAGGCATTTCTTCAGTCTCTAAGGTCAACTCTCTGCAAGGTGATTAGTGAATTACCGGAGAAGCAGGTGCAAAGTATTGTGCAAAATGAGACACTCATAGACAAAATGCTTGAAAAAGCAATCGTAAGTGCGGTCTCCAATGAAACCTTTGTTATAAGCAAAGACAAAGCTCGCCAGTCTGCTTATATTATCATTGGTAACATGGAAAAGTGCGCCCATGATTTATATGAAGCTCTTCCCGAAGGTGTTCAATTGATAAAGCTCAAGGCTTGGGATTTGGCTTGGCATGCAGAAAGAGAGAAGAGTAAGCGTGCCAAAGACATAGATACACAATTTGTGTTATCTAAAAAGCTACGAAAGGAGCAAGTCGACCATGCCCAAGAGAAGACGGTTTCAGAGATAGAATGCCATGGACATCCAATTGTAAACTCTCTGTAGAGGTCTGTGAGAAACTCGGAGTGTACTTTGACACTTGGTATACCACATGATACTATCACCTACTTACAGAACTTGGGTGTCGGCTCCTTTGGTACATGCTTCCAAGTAAGAATTGACGGTATTTCGTATTTTCCAAGCGAAAACACGTATGCAGCGAATGTTACGCTGGATTTTACTAGGGATTCAGATCCTCGAGTTGGCATCATTGATTGGGGATCAGCAATGAGGCCTGTATCAGAGAGACGACAATCACTCAATTGTTGTCAAAGCAAAGCCCATAAGCATAAACCTTGGATTGCTCCAGAGCTATTGAAGGACACACATAATGACCATGTGTATACCAAAGAGGTTGATGTCTATGCATTAGCATGGCTTATTGATCAAATGGTCAAGTTTTGTGGAGAGTTGTCTATGGAATACAATACCGATTGGCTAGCATCTCGTTCAGCAAGTGAAGCATACCATATTCAAGAGATTGTAAAAGCTGGGTATCTTCTACAAGAAAAGAATAGAAAATCATTTGAAGAATTGTATGCAGACTTAACCCACATGCACTTGGATGGGAATAAATGTCTGCGGCCATTGGTAGAGATGATGCCAGCTTTTTATTGAGTTAAACTCTTTTGCCTTGTAGCAAGATGTTAGCCATCAAAAGTGTAACTTTCTTTTGGTTGGTCATCAAAAATGTACTTCTTTTGTCGGTAATCACACTAATCTTTGTCAATTCTTTTTCAAGGCAAGCTCGAAATCTAGCTAAGATTCTGTAGAAAGTTGGAAAAACGCCCTCTATTGGAGCTTGTAAACCCTTTGTTTTATATGCTTAAAGTGTTTTATATGCTCGAGTATCAAAGAGTTTTATATGCTTCAATCCTTTTTTTTGGGTTATACTCAAAATTTTGAGTGGTAGTGTTGTATCAACTCAATAACGAATCTACATTAAGTCTTACGCTGTAGGTTGTCTTTCAACGACTCAAAGATTCCTTTCTTTTCAAGTTTTTTTGAAGTAGCAGAGATGGACATTGTGAGTGAGGATGTAGTTACAAATTATGTAGTTGTTTGCAAGTATTCTTGTTTATGAATGGGGCTTGTCTTTACAGATAAGCAAACTCGGGTATGGCCATCAAAGAGATTGTGATTAACCTCAATGAAGGGACAGGACAAACAAACACACTTGGTTTTGTTATGGGGAGAGAGGGAGCTACATATAGGGAGATTAGAGAAGAGATTGACTTTGGTGGTTTAGCTTCAAATGACTATAGATTTCTGGGAGGCTCACGTATGTTACCAATAAGTGAAAAACAAGAGGAGATATGGAAGGTGACCAGTGATGAGGTGACAATAGAGTACAAAATTGGTGCTGCATCCCCTGCAAAGTGTCCTAGGGTAGATTCTAGTGGTGCATCCAATGAGGTGGATGGGAGATCCTCAACGTATCAGGCAGCAACAAGTGAGACATGTCCCTTTAGTTCATCGCTCAATGCTTCTGTGGAAGAGAGAGAAGGAGAAGTTCTTATGAAGAGCATTCTTGCTACACGCTCCCAAGTCAAGAAGTGGGAACGAGATGTGAAGACTGCCAAAGAGAAGTTGCGATTCAAAGGGCACTCTGATAGGTTTACTCTAATGTCAAAGGATAAAGATGGGAGGGCTTTGTTTCAAATCTGGTGCAAAGAATGCGAGATCGCATATGGACAGGGAGGTCCAGATACCATATACAATTTTATGAATTCACACTTAAAGACCATAAGTCACATGCGATCCATGGGTCTCCATGAAGCAAAAAGGTCGGACTCCCACACTGCAAGCCTAGAGGATCAGATTATTACTAGAAACAAAGAGAAGGTGGTTGAGGCAATGGAGGAGGTCACTGCATTTGCAGAAGAGAGGAAATCAGAATTTGAATTGGTGCTTGAGACAATTGATGACTATAAGTCTACCTCTAAAGTCTTTATAAAGTGCAATGTTGATGGAAAATGGATCCCCCTATTTCCAAAGACAGGGTCTATCAAACAATGCATGATAGAGCACACAAAGTCAAAGGTGCATATTTAAGCTAGTGCTCCAAGTTTGCACGAAGGGACGAAGAAGGTTGGTCGTCCAAGTAAGTTCCCAGTACCTGATGACCATCAGAAGGAGTTGACTGGATTTTTCAAGCCAATCTTAGGTAAATTGCATTATTGACATTTTTATTAGTATCGTAGATCTTTTGTTGACAAGCTTGATGAATGTGTGTTGTCCTTGCTAGTATGTTCCGGGAAGTCATCGAGTGCACCATAAGGAAATGAAGGTGAAGGTATGCCATTCTAAGTACCTCTCTGTCTTTTTCTTGTACCACTTTTGAAGCAGTTTCTGATAAAAAAGACTTTTGTTGTTCTTTGTTTTCCTTTTTTCCAATAGAAGAAAAGATATATTCAACACTATGTTGGGGATTTTGGCAAAAATCATTCACATTTGGAGGAAACACAATTGACCTAAAACCATTTTTAGATGATAGTAGAGGGGGGGCAAATTGGTTTTGTGAACCAAACACCATAGCAACGTTATATAAGGATCAATGCGTCATTGACATATCTGGAACTTTTCGTCACAAAAATTGCAGCTGAGTAAGCATACTGGGAATGCCATTTGATGGGCTAATGTGTTCAAATTGTGCCTCCATTCCCAAGGAACGAGATTTTCGGATGAGAGTCTATCGCCAATCCCAGGCAACACATAGTCGAGGGCTTATAGATACAGGTTTTGGCAGAAGACTCGATTACATGACTAACTCAGAGATTCTTGGCATAGCACGATCTAGGTGTATCCTAGTTCGAAGACTTAAGAAGCAAATGTGGTTCACAAAAACCAAAGTTGCAGCATTAAGTGTAAGAGTCAGGAACCTTCATGATACTGTCTCTGAAGCTTTGGGAAGAGGAGATGTGAAAAAGTTTTGCATGGATATAATCAATGCGCACAACCTCGGTTTGTTTGAGGGAAATCAAGCATTGTGGAGATTTCTCATGGATATCTCGCAAAACATTGGAAGAGATCCCCGAGGCAAGAGATACTCTGACACAACAAAGAGTCTCTTTGAAGCTGTTAAATTGTGGGGAGGTACAAGAATGCACAACTTTCTCTCTTTGAACCTTGGGGGACCTCATATTTCAACCACTATGAGGGCAACAAGGAAGTCCATATGTTATAAAACAGCGGTCAGGGAGGATATATTTCAACATGTGGCTGAGGTTTATAAGCATCAAATGGGTAGAAACAACATCCCGATGGGTAGGGTTCCTGTTATTATTGCCGAAGATGAGACTGTTATAAAGAGGATGGTCAGGTGGAATGCAAGGGATGATGAACTTGTCGGCT
Source organism: Adiantum capillus-veneris (assembly GCF_014529385.1). Lineage (NCBI taxonomy): Eukaryota > Viridiplantae > Streptophyta > Polypodiopsida > Polypodiales > Pteridaceae > Adiantum > Adiantum capillus-veneris. The sequence goes on from NC_140952.1 coordinate 130,702,978, forward strand.
TTTGTGGAAGGAAACAAGAACACAATTGTGTACCAGATTTTGTGGTGGTCGTTGGTTCTGGTGAAGTCGGGTACAACAACGTTGTTGAGGCGTTCCACGCTAATATTATTGCTCACTATGCACGGGTTCTTATTGCAAATCCACTTATTCATTGTCTACCAAAGCTTGTCCTGGTGGTCCAGCTGACATGTAATCGATTTAATTCGAATTTTATCAAAGCGCAGTTGGATGCAGTAGCATTGCTTTGGAATCGTCATCTTAAAAACATTGTAGGTCCTTTGATTGGTCATGCTTCTGATGGGGATGCTCGAAGAAGGAAACTCATGAGAGATGACTACACTTCTCAAGTGGGTATTCGATTCTCTATTCCTTGGAAGGGGTGGCCATTAACAGCGAGCATAAATTATGATGGAAGTATCTTGGGATTGCATGACTCGGACTTCATTCATAATGGGAAAAAGTTGGTTAACCCTTTAGATAATGCTTCTAGAAGACTTGTCCTTGGCAAGGATATCACTACATTGAATCATGTTGCTCTTGTATATCAACATTTTAAGGTTGATGAGCATGGATTGCAAGAGGGTGATGTGGAGAGAAAGGATAGGAAAAACTGGGGATCAGCCCAAAGATTGTCAGGACGTAAGGTGCAAGCGCGTCTGAAGGATTTGCGCATTGGAAGTCAATTTCAGCAACAAAGAACACTTGGAACAGAAATGTACCTTTCAATAGTAGCTTCATATATTGATATTTTTTTGTCTCCAACTCTCTCATTATTTGAGAGAGTGAAAGCTTCCGGCAAGGTTTCCTTCTTTTTTAGGTACTCAGTGTTTAGACAAGGTGCCATTCTTTATGTTTTCCATTAAAATAAGACAATAGCTATTCATTTTGTAAGAAATATCTAACGTTGTTTTTTCAGGATGTGGCGCACTTGGATCATGAAACAAGCGATATACACTCTCAAGGAGAATTTCATTAGCAAAGAAACATTCCTTGATATTCAGCTCTCTTGCCACTTTATAGTTCTTCTAATCAAGCTATTCATAGAAAAGTATACACATCTAGAAGTTCCTTTGTCCGCAACAGGGTCAGACACTTGTGAAAATTTCTTTAGCAAAGTTGGCGGTATGGTTAGAAATGAGAGGAGTTATGATGGAGTTGATTTGTTAAGCAGTGCTGGTGTGCTAAACAGGATCGCCGAGATTCAATCAAGCTCCATGCTTGTTTTTCCAGCAGCACACTCTAAGCAAGAAAGCATATGGACTGTAATGAATCATGTACCTGGCGTTCCATTTCCCAACCTTGGTGACTACATGTCCGTATCTTGTGATGGGGACATAGTATGAGCTTTAAGAGAGGGCTTTTGTGAAGCGAAGGATGTTGGAAAATACTAGGGATTCACGATATCTCTTGGTGCTATGACACATGGCACGAGAGATCTTGAAGATATAATGGTTGCCAATGCAGATGACCAAATTTTGGATTATGGAGTTGTTGATGACCTTCCTCTTGAGATAGATGAAGGTGCAAATGAGTTGAGCACATGTGCCAAAGATGATGTGATAGTCGCAGAATGTGAGTTACGCCATGTGTTTGATGAGATACTTGATGAAGAGGAGAAAGTTCAAAGCCAGTTCTGTTCTTTTGTAGAGATAGATGGCAAGAAAATATGTAAGATTACTCTTGTGAGTCAGCTAAATGGAAATCCAACTCTGTCTAAGGACAGACTAATAAGGGTGAAAAGTGGGATTTATTCTTCAATGGATAAAAAGATAAGGTTTCAAACAGGAACTTCTCTTGTAGTAGGCTCAAATTGTGCTGTTTTATTTGAGGGTTTGTCTTCCAAAGATGACACAAGGTGCAAGAGGAAAGGAAAGATCTGTAGCACTAGCGAAGGTGTAGATAAAGGTACATGGTATCTTGGAAGAGTTGTGTGTATGAGAAGAAAAGTGGGAGCTGCTATGAAAGAGACCAGGGGTCCTTTTGATCTTCTTGACCGACCTGCAAATGTAGAGATACATCTTGCATGGTATCAAAAAGCTAAGGGTGCAAGGAGCTATACATATGATCTTGTGGACAATCAATGTGTATCCTTGGAGTCTATAATTTCACTTGCAAACTTGACGTATGATTTGGAGACTAAGAAATACCAGCTTGATGCTAAGGACTACAAGGTCTTCAATGAGTATGTGAAAGGTAAATTGACTTCATTTGTAAATTAGGTTCAAGCATGTGCAAGAGAAAAGTTCATAGGATTGGTTTGTACAATAAAGAGCTATGTTTATTTGCTAATTCTAAGTGTAACTATTTTGAATCTTACAGGTTGATACTTATGTTGGATGCAAGTGGCAAAGATGAGCGATGACTACGCTTTGAAAATATTGACTTAGATTTGTGCTCAGTACTTAGATAGGAGTATTTGCATAAAAAGACGATGTACCGTATGAAAGATGTTTGCCCAACATGGCATGTAGACTAGTGAAATGTTGATTACGGGGTGCGGATTTGGTTTAGGAAACTCTCTTCAAACATTTCATTTTGATGTTTTGATTTATGTATTTTATGTACACGGCCACCATATGACATGGACATGCCATTTTGTTGATTGTGTAGTATGAGAAGCATGACATACTAGCACTTGGAATGTACTTTAGTTTTGAGGGTTCTTAAGTCGATTTGGTAGGCTACTTTTATGTTTTCATTTTGTGTTTGTTTTGTACATGATTGCGTATCGATGTGGACATGGCTTTTTGGTAATCGTGTGATTGGACTATGTGATTAGAGGTTCCTATGTACTATGATATGCAGGTCATATAACCACTTTGAAGTTAGATTACTTTGACTCTATTGAAAATGTGTTTGATTTTAATATGTAAGATAATCCTTAAATCCCACGTGGGAGCCCAAGATGAGGTGGACAGTTTTTTTGGAAAAAACAAATTATGTGATGAAAATCCCATGTGGGAGCCCAAGAAAAGGGTATACTTGTTTTTTTTGAGAAAGAGGTCTCCGTACAAAGGAGACTCTGGCGAAATTTTTAAGATTTCTATTTTATGTACAAACTCAAAATTAAATACAGATGGTTCTTTTTTAAAAGTTGCATTTGCTTAAGCATAGGCGTGCATTCATATCACATATAATTGTTTTTGTTCAAAAAGATTAATTTCAATGGGTTATTTTGTAATGTGTTTTGATTTGATGAGTGAAGTTTTTCATAGTTGTTTAAGAGTATGCATTATTTGTTATTTAGAGAACAATCCATTTTATATGTGTGCCTTAAATCCCATGTGGGAAGCCTACTAAGTAGGTGGGTAGTATCATATGTTTTGAAATTGAGATTTGAATCACAAGGTAAATGCTATTTGTTTTTTGACAAATTACATTGAAACGATTGGTTTATTTTAATTTAGTTTTCATTATATTTGTTGCTTTTCATGGTTTGTTCTTTTAACATCTATTGCAAATGAAAACAGACTACAATGTACACTTTTGTTCATTTGCAGTTCAATATGTATTTTTTGCAAAAGCATGTGCTTCTAAAATTGTTATGTTACTAGTATACATAAAATAGTGGGTCATTACATTCCGTATGAAATCCGGATGAGGGGGGATGGCTCATTACGAGAACGTCCGTATCTTGTCCGTAAGTAGGGGGATAGGTTAGCAAGTAAGATACCGTACATAGGGGGGTTTGTCTAATTTTGATGCACGCAGGTGACATCCCCCCGTTACTAATAGTGAATCCCCCGGGAGGGGACTTTTGGATCTTCCCTCAATTACCTCGAAAGGTGCTTTTTCCGTGGAAGTATGCACAGTGTTATTGTAGGCATACTCCACTAAGGGTAAGTACTTCTCCCAATGGGACCTTTGATCTACTTCCGTTACATAGGCTTTTAATAGATGAAGAATTGTTAGGTTAGCTATTTCACTTTGGCCATCCATTTGCGGATAATAGGCTGAAGAGAAGTTTAGCCTTGTCCCTAAATTCTCAAAGAGACCCTTCCATAAATTACTGGTCATTCTAGGATCTCTATCCGACACTATAGACATTGGCAAGCCATGGTACTTGACGATTTGTGAAATGAAGAGGGTTGCCATTTGATGGGCTTTGATAGTCTTTTTGACAGGTATAAAATGAGCTTGTTTACTAAACTTGTCTACTATGATCCATATTCCCGTATTCCCATGGATAGACTTAGGCAATCCAAAGATAAAATCCATGGATATGCTCTCCCATGGTGAATTAGGGATTGGCAAAGGTTGAAGCAATCCAGGTTCCTTCCCTCTATCAAACTTCGTCTTTTGGCATACAACACATTTAGAAACATACTCTTGTATGTTTGCTTTCATGGTAGGCCAATAGAAACATGTTTCAATCCCTTTTAGGGCAGACTAAATCCCTCTATGCCCTGCATAAGGAGGAGCATGATATTCATACATTACTTTCTCACGTAGTGACTTAGTAATGCATAGTCTATTGCCATAGAGAAGATAACCATCTTGTAAAGTAAATGGTTCCTCTTTCTTCCCTAGTGCAAGGGCTGAAATCACATCTCTAAAATCGGGATCAATAGCATATTCATCTATCATAGAAGATAGATCATTGTGAGTTGCTATGCAAACCATATTCACTCTCGGCCGTCTTGAGAGTGCATCGGCTACTTGATTATGCTTGCCAGTAATGTGAGCAATATGAAAATAAAATTGCGAAAGGAAATTTGTCCACCTCATTTGTTTGTCAAAGAGCTTGGTCTGCGTCATGAAGTACTTAAGACTTTGGTGATCCGTCCCCGCAGAATGAAAGGAGTTCCCAATAAATAGTGCTTCCATCTAAGGCATGTAGAACTGCGAGGAGTTCCTTTTCATATATGCCTAGAGCTTGCTCAATAGGGTCGAGCCTTCGACTTTCATAGGCTATGGCATGCCCTTCTTGGAGCAAAACAGCTCCAAGGCAATCACCACAAGCATCACATTGGATCTTAAATGGCTTTGAGAGATCCGGCAGTGTCAGTAGATAAGCTTTTCTTTCAGTTTTTCGAAAGCATTGTTCTCCTTGGTAGATCATGTATACCTAACGTTTTTCTTTGTTAGGTCATGTAATGTCCCGCGATTTGTGAGAACTTTTCTATGAAGCGTCTATAGTATGCACACATACCTATAAAGCTTCTTAGTTCATGAAGATTCCTTGGTTTAGGCCATCCTTTTATTACCTCTAACTTTGATGGATCCATTTGGATGCCATCTTGAGAGATAATGTGACCTAAATACTGAATCTCTTGTAAGAAAAACTCACTTTTCTTTCGATTAACATAAAGTTTATTCTCTCTTAAGACTTGAAATGTTACCTAGAGGTGTTGCTTGTGTTCGTCTATTGAATTAGAGTAGATGATAATATCATTAAAGAACACTCCAGTAAAGGTTCGGTGAGGCCTGAATAGCTTCTCCATCAAGCGGTTGAATGTGGCTGGTGCATTGGTCAAGCCAAAAGGCATGACAATGTATTCGTAAAGACCAAACGTAGTGCAAAATGCAGTCTTTACAATATCTTGATCAACATCCTTATTTGATGGTAGCCACTTTTTAGGTCAATCCTCCTGAAGTAGGTGGACCCTTGTAGCTTATCAAATAGGTCTTCTACCCGTGGAATGAGAAACCTATTTTTGATAGTGATCCTATTTAGTGCTCTATAGTCGACACACATACGATATGTGCCATCTTTCTTTTGCACTAGTAACATGGGTGAGCAAAATGGAGATGAGCTAGGCCTAACCATGCCCTTCTCAACTAACTCATGCACTTGCCGCATAATCTCCTCTTGTTGAGCTAGAGAAACTCTATAAGGAGGTTTATTAGGCGGTGAACTTCCTTGAAGAAGTTCAATTGCATGGTCATCATTGCCTCGTTTAGGAGGTAGTTCACAAGGGATGTCGTCAATAAAGACATCTTGAAACCCCTTGAGAAAATTGGATAACTTTAACTCCTTGTGGTTGTTTATATTTTCTTTTGCTAAAGCATTAGGTTCATTTTGAGAATCTTTAACAAAAATCATGTACACGGAAATAGAACTCTTTATTGACTTATTGAAAGCTTGCGTATGTACAATGGGTATGCTGTTACCCATTTCCTTAGCATCTATGTACATATCTTTTTCCTTGAACCTAAAGTAGATTCTCCTTTCAAGGAATTTAACATTGGCAGCCATGCGATCAAACCATGGTGCCCCTAGGATTACATCCTCGTGCTTGAGAGGAGAGATAAAGAAGTCCTCTTTGTCCACATAGCTTTGGACATGGAGCATCAATTTCCCAATTAAGGGAGTGACTGAAGCTTCTTGCCCCTTGAAAGCACCATCTGTAGGTAGGACATCTCCCATCTCATAGGCTTGGATGCCTAGCTTGGTGGCCAGCTCTGTGGATATGAAATTGTGAGTAGAACTAGGGTCAAAGAGAATAAAAGCATCATGTTCTCTTACCTTTCCCCGAGCATGGCATAGAGGAGATCCTTTGTGGTGAGCTTCCTCTTCTTGGATTTCGACCAAGGTAGCTCTAGGAGGCTCATGGCGGGTGTTCTTTTGAGGAAAAGCGCGGTACGCATGCCCTTGCTCGCCACACTTGAAACATCGGTTATCCTTTCGATAACGCTCAAGCTCTTCAGGAGAGAGTTTATTTTTGCCTTTGTAAACTACCTTCTCCTTAGCTTTGTTGTTATTGGAATTGCCCTTAGGAGACTTTTGGACATTGTCCTTCCCCTTAGGCTCATTGGAACCCTTGTTTTCCGTGGGCTTAGGATTTCTCTTAGCCCCTGTTTGGAAATTGATTCGAGAAGCCACCATAGTATGGTGTATAACCGCAGATTTAGTGCGTGGCCTTTGGGAGTTGACATGCTCCGCCATTTCTTCAGTTAAGCCCGCACAAAATTATTGTTTTTGCTCTCCAAAATCCATCTTTTTGAAGACAGTGGCTTTGAGATGTAAATCCCAAAACTTGTCTACGTATTTGTGAATGGATTCGTAGGGAGAGAGCTTCAAGCTTCACCATTCGGTGAGTACTTTGTCTTTGGCATCGGTGGCCAAAAATTGCTTCATAATGGAAGCTCTTAAAGCTTTCCATGTCCGTGGAGCTTTACCGTTTGCCCGTAGGCTAGAACACCATTGCCTGGCGGACTTTTGAAAGTGCATGGCTACATGGCGTAGCTTAGAGGACTCCGTGAAGCCCTCATCTCCAAACGCCGCATTGAATTGTTGGATAAAGGCCAAGACTTTGTCCGTAGCACCAAATGTGCCATCGTAGGTAAGGAAAGAGATGCTCTTTCCTCCCTCTTTGAACTTCTTGAGCTTGGACGACCTTTTACATGCGGCATAGGATTTCCTATGGCCTCTTCTTTTTGATGGTTCAAAAGTTTCACCATCGCTTTCTTCAGAAGATGAAGAATTTGAGGAAGATGGAGAAGAGGGTGACCTCTTTCTTGCCTTTTTCTTGCCTTGGTCCTCTTTGTCTGCACCATCACTTTCTTCATAAGAGGAAGAAGATGAAGAACATGGAGAAGAGGGTGACCTCTTTCTCGCATTTTTCTTCTCTTGTTTTTTGTCACCCCTCTTTGAATTGTGGTGTGGAGAAGTATGCGATGGTCTTCTCCGTTTAGGAGGTGATGGAGAGCGTTTTGCCCGCCGTCTCTTCGTGGAGCCATCTCCGCCGAGGTTCAGGAGACTTACTTCTTTCTCGTTCCTTCGGTGGGGGCTCTTGAGTTCTCCTTTAGGAAGGAGATGCGTCATCAAGAAGCAAATTTTAAAGCCCTTCGTATGGATCCTCTTCTTCTTCCCGAATCGGAGAGAGGCCTCTTTTGGAAGTCTCGCAAGGAGGCTTCCTAGGTACTCTCTTGTCATGGTGGGGAGCTTGGAGAATCCCATGAGCACGAAGCTGCCGTTGCACTTCACTTTGGAGGGATGGATTGCCCATGGCTTGTTGTAGCCTAGAAACAAGGTAGTTAACAAGCATAGGGGCATCATTAGTAGCCTGCTCATTAGCAAAATCAAAGCTATCAACATTATTTTCAATCTCTTTACTATTGTCAGTCATTCTAACAACTTTTAGGTGTAAAATTTTTTAGGTGTAGTTTGGCACTTCAAGCCCTAGTTGCTACTCCTCTTTACCCCTTTAGAAAAGCACTCAAGCTACTGTACCCGTGGCTCGAACACCATTAATTGCAAGCAATAGAAGAGAGGGTCTTTCAACACCAAAACTGCACCGGCTCCTGTCAAGCTTCTAATAGCTCAATAGTGGTTAAGCCGTAGGCAAGCCCCGTAGGACTCCACTATTAAGACCATAGCTCTTGACGGTGATGCCTCGTTATGTGTACGAAGGTAGGCGCACTGCAAGGCTGAAAAATCCCTATTCTACTTACTCAATTGCAATTAATAGTACCAACCATTTATAGCTAGCTTGAGGACCTCCCTTCTTGAGCAAGAAAAGAGAAACCTTGTGCTGTGATACCAATGTAACATTTAATGGCCTAGTAACTTGTGTGTAGCAGAAAATAACATGAACATAGTGAGCATTTCATTAGAATAGGTTTGTAATGAGAATAACACGAGTGCTTGGGTGGAGAGAGCGACAAAAAGCATAACACCTAGTTAGATAGCATGAACAATACTTTAAAAGAGAGAGAAATTAAGCTATTGACAACAGTTGAGGACCATATTTACATGGAGCCGGTCCCCCCTCCAAAAGGCTTTGTACGATAGGTTTCCCCCATCAAGGGAGACATTTTACAATACAATTCTTTGTGTTCGAATAACTAGCTAGTGCAATGAAGATGGAAGCTTCAAGAACTAAGCAAACACTTATGAAACACAACATCAATTCCCTCACGGTCTTAGACCCAAGACCTCACACACCTTTGAAGATGGTGAGAGCTAGCGGGGTATGAGAGTAGATTGAGAGGAAGAAGGAGTAGTCTTACGAGAAAGATGTACATCTTTCACAAACAAGAAGTAGGTTACAAAGGGATTATACCCTTAATAGAGCTCCCACCTTACTTCACTCTCACCACTGTTCACCCACCTTGTTGCATCAACTTCACACTATGAAATGCGTGTAGAAATGGACTCCTTTTATAGGCCAAAAGGGCTGCCCTCTCTCATGAGAGGTAGTTGTATGTAGCCGCCCTTATGTAGACAAGACCAAATCAGACCCTCCAACCCGCCTATGTGTGGCTGCCCTTGAAAAGACAAGTCCACCTTTGAAATCGGCCACCGGCCATTGACTTCCGCCCACTGGCCACCGGCCATTGACTACCGGCCAACCGGCCAAGCAGCCAAATGATCGGCCGTTTTCCGACCACTTTTCGACCATCGTCCGACCATAATATTCCAGCAAAGCCAGTCTCGAGCTTTGCTTGAGACTGGCCGTGAAAGTTTTGGTTTCTGACGAGTGATTTTTCTTCACTCTGGATGGCTTCTCCTCATAATGGGGGCCTTACAAATGTGCATTTTTAATACAAAAAATTACAAGGGGTAAATCAGGCTCCATACTTAACAAGCTCCCACTTGGAGACTGATATCCACACCAAACCTATGACTGCTTTCCATCCTAGCTTCTTATCCTTGAATACCGATTGAAGATGAGTACAAGCTCAACTTTTCCTTGTTGACCACCTTTGTAAACATGTCTGCAGGATTTTCACTTGTATGCACCTTTCCTAGCTTTAGCTGTCCCTCTTCCAAAAGTGTGCATATGAAGTGATATCTCACCTGAATGTGCATTGTCCTTGAATGAAAGGCTGAATTCTTTGCAAGATGGATAGCGCTTTGACTATCAGTGTACAAGACACAATTGTCTTGTTTGAATCTAAGCTCTGAATCTAAGCTCTTCTAAGAATCTGTGAAGCCACATAATTTCTTTGCTTGCCTCTGTCATTGCTACATACTCTGCTTCCGTGGTAGAAAGTGAGACCACTGTTTGTAGCTTTGAAGCCCAACTTACCACCGTGCCTCCAACCGTGAAGACATAGCCAGTAGTGCTCCTTTGTCACCTGCCATATCTACATCAGCATACCCTTCCAGAAAAATATCAGTTCCTCCAAAATACAAAGCATTTGTTGTTGTCCCTTTTAGATACCTAAGTATCCAGTTCACAGCTTGCCAGTGCTCTTTACCTTGGTTGTCCATGAATCTACTTACAACTCCCATTGCATGTGCAATGTCTAGCCTTGTCCAGACCATAACATACATAAGAGAACCTACTGCTGCAACATATGGAACTTTAGACATATAGGCTATCTCCTCTTGCGTCTTTGGACACATATCCTTGGTTAGTTTAAAGTGAACAACCAAACGTGTAGAAACCGTTTTTCCATTTTGCATTGCAAATCTTTCTAGTACCTTCTTGATGTAATCCTCTTGAGATACCTTTATTGGCTTCTTCGTCCTTTCCCTTGATATCTTCATACCAAGTATCCTCTTTGCAACACCTAACTTTCATTGAAAAATATTTAGACAGCTCTTCTTTTAGGTCTTTGATGTCCTGCCTGAAGGAGTACGAGCGGAAGTGCGACGCGAGAGAGAGTGCGAGAAGAAGAGCACGACGATATGGTGAACTCGCTCTACTGTAATGTGTAGAGCATAGTGAGTTCTTATTAGGTTTTTACAAAAGAATATGTGTACATACCTGGCGGCCCGCCCACTTACTTGGGCGACCACATTGGGTTTTATACCCCAACAACCTCCCACTTAAAGTCCAATGTGGTACTTTAAGTGTGAGAGAAGCTACTATACAAGCTAATATACAAGAGATGTAGAGAAGTGATGTACTACCTTACACCTAACTGCTTGCGAAAATGCGCAAAGCTCTCTAAGGGAAGTCCTTTTGTAAGTAGATCAGCAGGATTTTCTGTGGTGTGAACTTTGACAAGCTGAAGTTGCTTATCCTCGAGCATTTCCTTGATGAAATGATACTTCACATCCACATGCTTTGTCTTTGAGTGATAAACTGGATTGCGAGCCAATTGTATAGCACTTTGACTATCACAATATAACACAGGCATCTCTTCTTTGATTCCCAAATCTGTTACTAGTCGATTAAGCCAAATTGATTCTTTGCATGCCTCTGATGCTGCAACATATTCAGCCTCTGTAGTAGACTGAGTAACACAATCTTGTAATCTAGAACGCCATGATACTGCTCCACCAGCCAATGTAAAGACATACCCTGACGTAGACCTTTGGTTGTCTAAGTCACCTGCATAATCTGAGTCTGTAAAACCCTTTACACTTAGCTCTTGACTCCCATAGCATATACGCATACTCTTTGTAGCTTTCAGGTATCTCAATATTCCTTTCACTGCCTCCCAATGTTTCTTGCCTGGGTTTGACATGTATCAACTTACTACTCCCACTGCAAATGCAATGTCTGGGCGAGTAGCAATCATTGCATACATCAAACTAAACTGCAAACGCATATGGAATCTTATCCATTTCAGCCTGTTCTTCCTCAGACACAGGACAATCTTGTTTGCTAAGTTTCACATATGATGGCAATGGAACACTTAGTGCCTTTCCCTTCTCCATATTGAAACGTTGCAAAACCTTGTCAATATACTCTGTTTGAGATAACCAAATCAACTTCTTTGATCTGTCTCTCTCAATGCGCATACCAAGTATATGACTTGCCTCACCCATGTCTTTCATGTCAAACGATTTTGCCATCTTTGACTTCAAAGCTGAAATTTAATCAACATGTCATCCACATACAAAATAAGGATCATCCAACTACCATCCTTAGCCTTCTTTGTATATAGACAGTGATCGAACTCACTACATTTGTAGCCTTGAGAAAGCATAAACTTGTGGAATTTATGGTACCATGCCCTCGGTGATTGTTTTAAGCCATAAAGACTCTTTAACAACTGGCATACCCAATCTTCCTTGCCTTTCTCAACAAACCCTTCTGGCTGTTGCATGTAAATTTCCACATCTAAATCACCATGCAAGAACGTTGTCTTGACATCCATTTGGTGCAACACCAAATCTAATATGGCAACCAATGCAAGAAAGCATCTCAATGTAGTCATCTTGACCACCGGAGAGAAGACTTCATCAAAGTCAATGCCTTGTTCTTGCTTAAAGCCCTTGGCAACAAGCCTTGCTTTGTACTTTGGCTGACTATCATGAGCGGTGATCTTATACCTGTAAACCCATTTACAAGGTAGAGCCTTTTTGCCCTGTGGTAATTTAACTAGCTTCCATGTCTTGTTTTTATGCAGAGCTGTCATCTCTGACTGTATGGCCAATTGCCAATTCCCGGAGTCCTTCATTTGCACTGCTTCCTTGTAACATGAAGGCTCATTGCAATCAGTCAACATGACATAGTTCATAGATGGAACAAACCTATCAGGAGGTCGCGTGACACGTCCAGATCTATGCACAATAGGTGGCTCAGGCTCAGCCACAACCTGTGGTTCCACTCTATCCTGTCCTCGCTCCTCTTGAGCCCTGACATTTTGTCTTGCACGTGCAGGTCCATCTTCTTGGAAGACAACTCTTCTAATCTCCTCAACCCTCTCTCGTTTAGAATGATATTTGGATTCATTAAAGTGAACATCATTGCTGCGAACAACCTTTCTGGATTTGGGATCCCAAAGTCTGTACCCCATCTCACCAGAATTACCATAGCCTAGAAAGATGCACTTTCTACTCTTTGGCTCAAGTTTGTTCCTAAATTCCTTTGGAACGTGAGTATATGCCTCACAGCCAAAGACTCTGAGATGCTTGTATGAGGGCATTTTGCCTGACCATACCATCTCTGGCACTGAATCCTTCTGCAAAACCTTGCTAGGAGATCTATTTACAAGATGAACAGCTGTTGATACAGCTTCAACCCAAAACCCATTTGGCAGCTGTGCATTAGACAACATACTTCTGACCTTCTCTTGTATGGTCCTATTCATCCTCTCAGCAACACCATTTTGAGGAGGATTGTAAGGAGCAGTAAGTTCATGTTTTATACCTTTTGACTCACAAAAGTCCTGAAAGGCCTTTGAAACATACTCTCCACCATTGTCAGTGCGTAAGCATTTAAGCTGCTTGCCACTCTAATTCTCCACAAGTGTCACAAACGTTTTGAAAACACTAAACGCTTCATCCTTGTGCTTGAGAAAGTAAACCCATACTTTCCTCGAGTAATCATCTATAAATGTCATAAAGTAAGAAGCTCCCCCTAGAGATAGGTTAGGCATAGGTCCACACAAATCACTATGAACAAGTGCCAACTGTGTATCTCTTCTACTGCTTCTATGCTTATGTGGCTGTTGTGTTTGCTTACCATACAGACAATGTTCACAGAATTCAAAATCATTAAATGAAAAGCCAGGAAAATAACCAGAACGAGACAAGATTTCCATTCCCTTCTTGGACATATGTCCTAACCGGCTATGCCACAAAGAAATGTTCGGCTGCTCGGTTACATTGATTACATTTTTAGAGACATTTGATACATAAATCATGTAAAGTCCTCCAGACTTTACTCCATGTGCTACTGTCATAGAACCCTTGGATATCTTCCACATGTTCTGTCCAAAAGTGGTGACGTAGCCAGCATCATCAAGTAAACCTGTGCTGATCAAGCTCTTTGTAATTGCGGGAACATGTCTCACATTCTTCAGCGTGAAAGAAGAGCCATTCTGAAACTTCAATTGAACATCTCCAACACCTAAGATCTCACATGTCTGCCCATTGCCTAGCCGAACATGATCTTTAGTGGTCACATAAGAAGTAAACCACTCCTTGTTTGGAGACACATGAAGTGATGCCCCTGAGTCTATAATCCAGTCACTCAGTGCATTTCCATCAGATGCTGTAAGAAGAGCTGAGTCCATTGTATTCTTCAAGAAGTAGATGTCTCATGACACTAGACTGTCATCCTCTGCAACAGTGTTTGTCACATTTATTTCTTGAATCTTCACTGAGGACTTGTTCTTCTCACCATGGTCTTCAGCTTTCTCTTTGCCTTTTTCTGCTTTCCATTCTCTGCAGTCTCTTTTCATGTGACCCTTCTTGCCACAATGGTAGCATTCTATGTCACTCTTGCCTTTAGCACTGCGGGACTTGCTACGAGACTGATTCCTCTTTCCACCTTTGTACTTTTCTTTGGTCCTTCCCCTGACAACTAAGGCTGTTCCTTTGCCTTTGTCCATTGTCTTTCTATTGGTTTCTTCAGTAAGCAGACTTCCTTCTACACCTGCTATGTTCAAACCATCTGGAGGTGCAGAATTACTCAAAGCTGTGCGAAAAGTGTCCCAACTTTCCGGCAATGTGATCAACAGGAACATAGCTCTAACAGGTTCATCAAACTTGACACCTTGAGCTGACAACTGACTATAGATTGTGTTGAATTCATTCAGATGATTGGACATAGGTGTCCCTTCTTTCATCTTCAAGTCAACAAGCTTCTTAAGCCAGTATACCTGTGAAGCTGCACTCTGCTTCTCATAAAGATCACTCAGCTTTAACCATGCTTGATAAGCCGACATCTCATTTGCTACATTGAAGTAAACGCTTTCTGCCAAAGTCAGCATAATGGTAGAAAGTGCCAATTCATCCATTTCGGTCCATTAATCTTCGTCCATATCTTCTGGTTTTATCCCCTTGAGCTTTATAGGTTTTATCTGCTTCTTTTGTACCAACACATGCCAAATCTGCTTCTTCCACAATGGGAAATTGGTTCCATCCAGCTTCTTGATATTGTAAAGAGCAGTGTCCTGTGATCCACCAGCCATAGCTACGCTTCACAGTGGTTTACTTTCCTGGGAAAAATTCGGCAGAGTTTCCCCTGTAAACTGACCTCTGAACCAATATCAACCTGTCAAATGAACCAAGAAAGCTTTAGATTCTGCATAAATTTTGGCAGAGTCTCCTTTGTAAAATGGCTCTGGTGTACTAAAAAACAGACCAAAAAACAGCTCAAAAAACACCGTCTCTCTGACACTGTAAGCTGTGGGTAAACCTGTCCTGCACCTGTACTGTCTCTGACTGTCCTGTCACTGTCCTATAAGCATAGATTGCGACAATGCCTCAACGGCAGTAAAGCAAAGATGCAATCCCAACTGTCTAACTCATAGTCAATACATCCTAGCTGCCTATCTAAGGGTGCTCGAGGGATCTCTCCAAGACCTATATCACCGAAAGGATCTCAACATTCGAGAATCCCCCAGCTCAATAAAACCTCACTCGACCCTCAACAAACGCTGTAGTAAATCTGACAGTACATAGACTTCCCACAAAGTCATACATCCACAAATTTCCCACTGTATGCTGTAACCGCTGTGGCGGTTGTTTGCTGCGTGACTCACAGCCAGCAAACCCTCAACAGACATACATCATCTCTGACAATACATCCCATGTGGAAGTACCTGCAATGTCAGGATGAAATCTGGAATATCAAGCAGCAAACACAAGCCACCTGATGAACTAGTGGACGTCGCCTACAGTTTGTGTGTAGATGTGCCCGTGTCGTATGTGACATGCCTCCAAGAACTGTGAGCCGTCCTTCGATGTGTAGACAGCCACAAATCAACACTCTGGGAGTGTCGATATCCTCAGCACCTGCAGTCATAGGCCGAAAATCCCAAATTTGCAGAGTCGGATCTGCACCCGTCGAGACCACGTAGTCAAAAATGGCCTGCGCAGACCTTTGTTGAAGCCGAACGGTGGCCGAGATGACCTCAGAATGAAATTCTGACAACACTGAGCCCTTTGGACTCACCCACGAGATTTGGGGCCATGTCTTTGCCTGTCGAATTTCACTCCAATATGAGCTGGTGACTCTAGCCTCCTGCAGTGCTGCCCCGAGCCTCGATCTGAGCTCTGATACCAGTTGAAGGAGTACGAGCGGAAGTGCGACGCGAGAGAGAGTGCGAGAAGAAGAGCACGACGATATGGTGAACTCGCTCTACTGTAATGTGTAGAGCATAGTGAGTTCTTATTAGGTTTTTACAAAAGAATATGTGTACATACCTGGCGGCCCGCCCACTTACTTGGGCGACCACATTGGGCTTTATACCCCAACACTGCCATGCATGTTAGCACTTACAATCAGCATGTCATCAACATACAACATTAGGATGATGAACTTTCCATCTCTCAAATTCTTCGTGTAGTTGCAATGATCTGAGTTGCACCTTCTGAAATCCACAAAAAAAAAACTAATAATAACAAGGTGAGAGTCATGAAGGCTTGCTAAAGTTAAGGGGAGATGAGAGTTATGGAGAGTAGGTCTTTTTTTGCGCAAAACTCTCAATGTGAGTGAATTATATTGACAACCACAAAAAATTACAATCGTGCCATGCTCATGCCAAGCCATGACAACTCTTACATGTCACTGATACATTAGCTAATTGGGGATCCACCCCATGGACAAGGCACGGTCCTTATCTATGAGAGTCCGTTAAAATGGTGTCAATTAATGTATCAATTATCGCGAGTAGGTCTTAACAAGTTCCTACAATTACATGTCATTTCTAAACATACATATTCAAGGAGAGAACTTGCTCAATAGGCATCCCAAACCGAGCCACATCCTAATTCCAACAATCTTCTCTTTTTTTGTTTACAATCTGATGCTTTGCATCAGCTAGTTCTATGGGATTGCGTCCACACACCCACACTTGTATGTTGCAAGGGTTGAAAACAACAATTTGATCTTAAAGAAAATCCAATTAGATTTTTTTTTTCAAAACTCACAATAGTGAGTGCAATTGAATCTCGGGGGGTGCACTATGTAATCATGTTAATGTATAACGTGAGTTTAAAAGGAGGGGTTTTAAAATGCAAAAAATTTAGGCAATCTAACCAAGATGAATTAAAATAAGGGGTTTTTATATTCAAACTTGGAAAAAATCCTAAAATAAGGGGTCCTTTTATTCAGCCAGACATGTTAAAAGAAGGGTTTTTTTTAATACCCCACGAACACACATTATATAGGGGGTACTGAACGGTGAACCCCGCGAGAATTGAATATATTAACCTTCACAAAAAATTACAAAAAAATCCATGCTCAGAACCAACCCATCACTAGTACAAATGAAAGCGACTTGACTAGGAGCCTAGGAGCAACCAGATCTAATAGTCCCAAACAAAGTACACGAGTGATATGGGAGCCACCCAATCCTAGAGTAATTTGGATGACAAGGGAGCCACCTTGACTAACATGAAGAGGCTGAACTGGGAGCCACCCAACCGATGAAGAGACAGAGGGAAACCAATTGGGGTTGCCACTAGGCCGGATGGCCTACCACCCCGCACAGCTTAACCACCAAATGGGTCTAAGATATTTCCGCAAGAATCTTAAAAGTACAACCTCCAAAAGAATAAAACATCCTGCTTCCACCAATAAATCCATAGACAACCCCATGTAGTAGCACAACCACAAGACCATGAAACACCCCACAAACATACCTAGATTCAACACATCCATACGTCAGGTACCACTTGCATGCCAACACACAATAAATCCCATCCTTCACACTCTGTGGCCTCCACCCCAGAAGACCTTCTTCCAAAGCTAGCAGGCCTTGACTTCCAAGGGAGAACACCAAGCTTGCAAAGAGGGTCTCACCAGAGATGTGGAAGCTCCCAAACTTAAGAGACATTGCCCGCTCCCCACACCTTGGCAGCCACCCTCCAAGAGATCTCCGTCCAAAGCTTGACACTTGCTTCACTGCCATCAAAAATAGAGAAGTTTCCCACAAAGCTAGCTGCCCCCTAGGATCCTTAGATCCAAAAAGGGAGGGAGGTTGGCGATGAGCGAGCAGGGTCGGGGCTGCCCAGCTAGACCCCCACCCCCGGGGGCACTCTTGTAGTGGAGGCATCTCCCCGCCTCACCCCCACGTGTAGGATGTGGCACCACATGAACCCTAGAGAATATAAGAAATCCAATAAGTATAAGAAAGGAATTTGTCATTTTCTTTTCAAAAGGTTATCAACTCATAAATAAGACTTAAGCAAAGAAAAATTTATTATAGTATTTTTTATGTGGCAATAGTGAGTTAGTAGCTTAAATCCAAAAAAAATCACTACTAATAATATAAAGGTGAGGAGTCATGAGGGCTTGCTAAAGTTAAGAAGAGATGAGAGTTATCAGTAGGTGTCGGGGGGTCCACATAGGGCAACACCAAGACGTAATGTCAATCTTGGGAAGCAAGTGACTCAACTAGGGCATGGAGGCTCAGCAAGAGGTTGTGAGACTCTTATCTGAACACAACACACTCCACTATGATACTCGATGTGCACTCAATCTACCAAAATCTTTGATCCTCTTTTTTGGATCTCTTACCTATCCACATGCAAGCCTTGAGCAAATCGACTATGGTTGACTCCAAAATTCATAGATAGCATATTGGGACTATGTAGAACATATCTTGGTCGTCAGAATTGCAATACAACTCGGGGGAAAAAAAAGCAATTTTCTTCTTGTAGCCTGATGCAACTCGGCCTTTCGGAATTGGGACGTTCCTCATAAGTTCCTAAATGCCGAGAATCACATGCAATTGATAGAATCTCAAAACGGCACTTGGATAGAGAGAAATGTCACCTGGAAAGTAATAGATGTACTTGCTTGGTTTTTGCATGATGCTCACAATGTAGGTATTCGCAAATAGAGCTTGACAAGACAAGCACAATGGTGCCCTCAAAATTTTGATGCAACAATCGTGTGGTGCGGTTGGAGCAATTCAAAAACATAGTAGAAGAGAAGACATACGAAGTACATAAAAATACCTTATCTACTCATTCATTCATAATAGGGATCGTACAAAAAACCTTACAAAGTTGCCTTTTATACCCTGGCTCTGGGTATAATGGAACAAAAGCTATATTTTCCATAATCTCATGAGTAATTACATTCTTGGCTTCACCTTACATTCGGGTACTTATACAAGTTGTGGGAGAGATGTTGCTACTAATTGGGATTACAACTACAATTACATGGGAGACAGAATAAACTCAAATTTTTGCTGTAATCTTCTAGCACTCCCCCCCTACTATTTCATGCCATCCTTACATGAGTTAGAAGTGTGGTTGATGGCGAAGGTAAGGTTGTCTTTTGAGGTACCACCTTGACTCTTTCTTTTAACCCGTCTTGATATTCCCTTACTATATCTTTGTCTTCAGGAGCAAATGGCCTCAAAGTGTGTGCAAAAAGTTACTCCATTGGATGATATCTTACAAATTGCACTGTGATGTCATTGACTTCAGGCCCAAATGGTGTACTGTATAGTGTGAAAACCCCTATTTAGAAAGCTTCTTCAAAAGTGCTCATGAAGTATGATGGCATGAATGTCAAGCGAGCAAAGAATCCATGCAAAATACATTCATTTGTCTTCTGGCTGAGATAATAAACAAAACATTTATTTCCTTTGGGGAAGGACATCCAAGGTCTTTCTGATATCTAGGGTTTGTGATACATAGTTATGCAGGAGGCCATAATCTATAGATATTTCTTAGCATTTGGTAGGACCGATGTGGAAGTCCTTCATACATTTTGACAATTGCTCGTAGAGTGCTAAGCATATAATTTTCATCCAATCTCTACTTGTCTTTGGCCCTTGTTTTGAGAGTTGTCTCTGAGTTTTCCCTATAGAGGGTGTATTCCCTCAATACTTTGGTGATTACTGTGTTTAGTGATGAAGGCTCACAATTGTTCCTTGCTAGCGGAATATGACTTGGTGTTGAAGAGCATGAATGGCAAGGTATGGAGGATGGTTCCTGTGGGAAAAGTCAAGCAAGGGCTGAATAAGCGTTTGTGCATCCACTAGATGCTTTGACTAATCAGCTGATACTAGGCACACCAAGGAAATGAAAATACAATGTGTATATCCAATGGTTTGACAACCAAGTGCAAGTTGAAACAGGGATTCATGTCATGTATGTTGATTTTTCTTCCAAGGTAGATAGTAATAACAAAGATAGGTATGAAGCCAACGAGGTAACAAAAAATGAGAAACAATAACCAGTACAGGTCACTATTGCTAGCGGGTCCATGAATAGATGTGAAGATGTAGATCATGTTGGTCATATGCTCCCTTCAAAACATGTGCAAAATATGCAATCCTCCACCCCACACAATACATAAAAAATGGTCCATCCAAAACACAAAAAACAACCTACAAAAATGTGGATATCTAAACAACCAACTGTGAGAGTACAACCAGTGCCAAACAAAACATAGACTATAAGGCAAGTTTGGATACCAAAAGGAACACCACAAGCTCAAGGAAATTTGGTTTGGATTCCAAAAATCCTACTACAGTCTACAAAACAGCGGGGACACAGTCTACTTCGGTAACCACGACAAATCAAAATGTCAAGCGGACTAATACGCTTTCAATGTTGTGGATATTAAAAACATCCCCAAATGGATACCAAATCCCAAAGAAGTGTAGCAACTGCCAACACCAAAATGGATGTTAAAGAAGAGGGAATTACCAACAAAAACATCCAACCCAATGGCATCTCAATCACTCCAACATTGTTCCAAAGTCACGACCAAAGACTGGTGGCCGATACTTCAACCAAAATCACCTTTAACAATTTGCCAACGATCTATTGTGCTTACTGCATGGTACATGCTCATTGACAACCACACAGGTGAACCTCACCATGGGATGCCCTTAAGCACTTGGCTTAAGACGACCAGCCTCTTGCACAACATTAATTTTTTCATGCATTGATTGAGTATGCATATGTAGGGCCTCTTACACAGCCTTGCATAAGGCACCGCTTTATGGCCCATGCAGAACACACCCTCAATGATACATTGTCATCCACCAAGAGGACTCCAACTAGGAGGGAGGAGACATTCTAAAGAATCCCGAATGCAAAATGTAAAACAAGAAAGGAAAATGGCACTGTTTTCTTGATTCTTGTATTGAAATTCACATTTGATTTCTTATCTTTTGCCACAATTGTTGATTTTATGCCCTAAAAGTGAAGAGATTCAAGAATAGGGGCCACAGGTTAAAGATGAGCCTGTAGGTGTGTGTAAATACACAGATAATAAGGTTTTTTGGCTAAGAACGATAATAAGAAGTGGAATAATCCACTAAAAGTTTACAAATAAAGACTTTTCGTTGAAAGTTAACTTCTTTTATTTATCTAGCTAGTTTTGAGAAATTTTGGGTCTATTTTGCTATTTTCTTTCTTTATTTTTATTTTTTACTAAATTTCTAGGCAATAAATGGTGGTAAAAGTAATAAAAGTTTTTAAAAAAACCAGACATAGGTAAAGGGGCTCTAGGAAGAGACAAGAATTTTTAGAAGTCAATTTAGAGCAACAACGAGCAATTTATGGCCGAAATCCAATAAGTGCAAAAAATGTTTTTTAAGCTGCAAAAGCTTGATTGGACAAAACAGATGGATTGGGGTCATACGGTGTCTGAATCAATTTTTTTTGACACGATGTTCATTGAGCACATGAGATATGACTAACTGTGAGGTGGGAGAAAGAACAAACTCGGGAGCCCGGGGTACGTATAGGTGAGACCCACTTAACCGTTCATTTTCAATTGTGAGTTTGAGAGAGAGAGAGAGAGAGAGAGAGAGAGAGAGAGAGAGAGAGAGAGAGAGAGAGAGAGCTACTTTGGAGAGGTTTTTCTCCTGACTTTTGCACCCAACTCACTTTGAGCTTCAACACCAGATATGAGAGGTATGTTCCCTACCTAGTGCATTATCGTTTGACACCATTGGATGTCAAATCCAGTAAGGGAAAATAGCGGCTAGACCTGTCCAAACCCAAAAACAATGACTACGTCAAATGGGACAACCAATCACCACAAAAATCAAGGGGAGGGTCGATTTTAGGTAGACAAACACAACCCTAACCTCATAAATCAATTTTGGTACACTGGAAATACCCTACAAAAGAAAATTACATTTTTTGCCAGCTTCCAAAATACACCCAAAATTGGCCAGTAGCTTAGGGTAGCAAAGCAATAAACTTTGGTAAAGGAACTCGCATAGAAGAGGTGATTTTTAGGGTTTCTCAATGGAAAATCTCGTGTAACCCGAGAAATCGTCAAAATCAATGTAAAGCTAATGAAAGGATAAAATGGGCTAAAAAATTACAGGGAGCATCAAGAGACTATTCCCAAACAATGGGGAATGGTGCACTACCCTACAAAAAGTTGAGGGATCATATGTTAAAGTCAAAGGATATCTGTGGAGGATATAGTGGCCCTATGGTCCACCTGGAAATGAGTTCAATGATGAGGCACCATAAAAATGTTTGAAATAAGTGTATAAGTGTGTATGAATCACTGCTTTTAGTTGAAAAAGTTCATTTTGTGATAGATAGGGGAAAAATTGCATTTTTTCTCCTACCTTGAACCACTTGGTATTTGGAACCGCACACTTGGCACACATGTCAAACTTAGGGTAGAATCCACTCTTAAGGGAGACCTTATAGTTTGGAGGTCTCTAGAACTTGTATGACACAAATTTCCAAGACACAAGCCCTACATTAAGCCCAAACCAGTGGAAGTGACTTCAAACACAATACAAAGTCATCAACCAGCCCATAACAAACAATATAAGGTGCTGTATGATTTTCACATTGTTCAGAAGTCAAAAGCAAGAAGAAGGACAAAAATCGTGATTTTTACCCTGGCACAGTCAAGTTTCAATCAACGGTGGAATTTGAAGTTGTACAGGTACAACTCTAGCTAATCAAGACCTATCCCAAAGGTCTCACACCTATTGGAAAAGTTCAAGACCCTCTAGGCAAACTTCAAGCTCAGTCAATGGCTGAAATTGACCTAACCCATGCCCAGCTGACCAAATTCAGAATGCAAGAGGGGGAATAGTTGCTAATGAATGTGAGAAGTAAACCAACAAATTTTGGTGGCTGACCGCCGCTAGATGTGAAAAAGTTGGAGAAAATTGTAATTTTCTCCAGTAAATTGTAATCTGCAAGCTTAGAGAGAATTCAACCTCAAGAACATACTTGGGACAACATATGGAACATCCCTATGAAGACAAAGTGGAAAAAACCCACATCTTCATCAACTAAGATGCCAAACACTACTTGAAGCATATGACTGAAACCTCGACTACGACCAAACCTCCTATCCAAATCACACCAAATCAAAAGTGGAGCCTACAGGGATAGTGAACATCAAATCCATGCAGTTGGAACTTCATAAAAATCAGCTATGTATAGGCCTGAGAAAAAAATGTAATTTTTTCTCTGTTTGCATTCTCTCTTTGCAAGAAAAATGAAAACTTTTCAACTTTTGAGATTCTGTGTCATTTAAAGAAAAGAGTCGATGAAGGAGACTTTGTGGAAAAGTGGGTGACACGTTGAGCTAGGACCAAAAACCCATCAGTCACCCCTATTACTATAGAGCAGTTAGAAGAAATGAGGATGCAAATGGAGAGAGAAAAGCTAGCCAAAGATGAGGCTCAAACGGCTGCAAAAGATTTAAAGAGGGTGGAGGAAAGGCTCGATTCTGATAGCTCAACAGAGAATTCCCATTCTAAGCAACATTTACATGAAGATTATGGAAATGAGATGACACAAGGGGACACCTCTCAACCCAAGACCTTGTAAGGGCAAGACACACAAGGCGTAACCAAATATTCGGACAGCTTCCCCAAGCCACAAAATTTGCCTACAGTAAAATAGAAGAATACGATGACCAATGCCAATACCCAACACCTCAGCACATCAACGGAGCATGGTCGACCCCTACTACCAATGTTAAGGGCATACACCCTCAGTTGGGAAAACTCAGAGATGACTCTCAAAATAGCATATGTAAAGATTGAGAGAGAGCAAGAAGAGAGAGAGAGAGAGAGAGAGAGAGAGAGAGAGAGAGAGAGAGAGAGACTCATAATTGCTTTCATGTATTTGCTTGTATCAAACACTACAATTTGTAGCCTTAACCTACCTCCTATAACTGAATCCAACTAAGCCTAACATAATCTGACTGACCAACATCCGATTTCAAAGAAATATCCGACTTCAGAGAAATATCAGAGAAATACCCGATTTTAGAGAAATATGAGAGAAATATTGGATTTCAGAGAATTATCCGATTTAGAAACATCTAACGCAGCAATACCCGATCAACACATGGCACGTCTCGGTGGTGAATTTCGTAGAAATCCGACACAAATTCACATATCCCTTGATCATAGTAAAATGCCTTATCACATGGAATAGGATTACAAAGATTTGAGAATAAAACATGTTGGGAAAAACATAATGATTTCATTTGGCATTGGTTCACCAAAAGATCCCTCCATAAGCTAGTCCAAGATTGTGCTGCTCTTGCAGGCTCCATGTCTCTAGGTAGTACATCCGTTCTTCTTTTTACCGGTATGTCTCCTTTGGATCACTTCGTCCTTCTCAAGATTCATCATCTTTCAACCGCTTCTAGAAAACCCCCTTGATGTTGACTCCTTGAGAAACTCCCTCTTCATGAACTCCCCCGTTACATGCTAATGTGTGAATCCGCTTGATGAATGCCCTTTTACACATGAATGCCTTCTTACTTCACTACAATACAACAGGAATGATTAATTATTCAAATAAACGTATTTCCTCCCATTTACGCTTTTGCAACCCAGCAACAGTCCTTTTCAATGATAGATTGCATCGGCGCTTCCATCACCACATCTTCTGCGAGTGTTTTGCACCCTCTGTTCTAAAACTTCTTCATGGCAGCTTCAACCCTCTCTATGCCATATTTAACACCTCGCTTACGAGCAAGCACAACTTCTTCCTCTGCTAATCCATTCAAATTTTTGAACATGTGAACCTTGCATCGCCCTTATCAACAATCATGGGGACATTCATATCCATTGATGTGTACTTTGAGCTCCACAAAACCTGTTGTAGTACTGATGGTTTTTGGAATTTTGTGAATGTCCTTTGCAAGGGGTGAATGATAATTTTGGCATCTTGCTGGTAGAGATTCCAATTAATTGTATTCATTTGAGCACTAGAGTTGATCAATGCATGAGTAGGTAACATTCTAGCTCCTAGCTTTACAACAATGTATGGGCCCACATTGTCATCATCTTGCTCAATGATGGCAATTTGGTAAACTTTGCTTTTCCTCTGTGTTGCTCGCTCTCTTGCTTCTTATTACACATGTTTGATCTCAAGTTGCTCTTTTTCCTTCTTACTTTTAGCTTCATGTGCTCTTTCAAGCATCTCTTGTGTCAATGGTAGGTGATATTTTTTTAGTCTGCATCAACTTGTTCAATTTGGCATTTCTTACCCATCCAATTTTGCAAGCTTAATGGCCCCAGTTGGTGATATTGAGTGAACCACGAAGGATCCCATTCCTCGCTTTTTCATTTTTTGCTTAAGAGTATAGACAAGCACATAACCCCCTGGTGCGAAGTCCTTGGATTTTACATGCTTTTCATGAAACTCTTTCATGCATCGTTTTTTGGCGTAAATTGCAACTACAACTTTTAGGCGAATTTCATCCAACTTTTCTAGTTCATCTAGATGGTCAGACCATTCATGTCCAATCCATTCAAGTTTTGTGTGATCCACAATGTGGGGATCAAAAGCACTATGGGTAATATGGCAGTAAGTCCAAACACCATGTTATAAGCAATAGTCCCTAAAACTATCTTATATGCCACTCTATAAGCCCACACCACAGAGTGCAACTTTTGATCCTAATCCTATCTATTGTCGTTTACAATTTTGTTGAGCATTGTGAAGTTGGAAGTTGGTTCTTTTAGCTTGACCATTAGCTTGTGGATGATATGAAGGTGATTTTTGATGTATAACCATGAACTTATCAAGAAAATATTCAATGATTTTATTAACAAAATGGATTCCTTGATCACTCACTATTTCTATCAGCAAGCCATACAAAGTGAATACATTTTCATACAAGAATTGTGTCGTGGTGCAAGCGTCATTTTTGGTTGTAGCTTTAGCTTCAACCCACTTGGTAAAATAGTCTATGTCTACACTTGGCAAACATGCGTGCTCCCATCATTGGTCTCATCGGCATTTCATCCTTTTTAATTGGAAGATTTGTTCACTGACACTCATCACACCACTTCATAAATGCTTCAACATCCATACAAAGTGTAGGATACCATATTCCGTCAAATATTATAGCCTTAGCCATTTTGTCCGTCAAAAAATGACCTCCTGCTTGCTTAAAATGTGCCTCCTGCAAAGTTGGTATATATTCCCTTTCTGATGCACAAAGTCTGAGCTGATTATCTTGCATACATGTAGATAAACTTTTGATAGTATCCGCAATGTCCCATAAATGATTGTACTTCTCTTATTGTTGTTGGGTTTGGCATATCCACATTCACTTTGATCTCGTCCATGTCAGTGGATATTCCATCTTCTCACACGATCTATCCCAAGTTCTTGATTTGATTAACCATGAAAACACATTTTTCTTGATTCAAGCGGATCCGATAGAAGCGACATTTTCCAAATACCTTTTTTGGATGCTCTATATGGTCTTCACGTAACAATGAGTGCACACATAAGTCATCCATATAGATTTCTAGAAAGATATGCAAGTATTCTTTGAACGCATGGTCCATAAGTCTTTGGAAAGTGGATGGTGCATTCATCAACCCAAAAGGCATCATTCGGTAAGCAAAAATGCCCCTTTCAATTGCAAAAGCTGTTTTATGCTGATCTTTTGGTTTAATTGCCAACTGATTATAGCCTAAAAATCCGTCCGAACATCTATATGCTCGTTTTCCTACTACTCTTTCCAAGACATGATCAGTGATGAAAAGAGGATAATTGTCACGAATAATAGTTGCCTTCACCTTTTTGAGGTTGATGCACACTCTTAATTCTCCATTCTTCTTAGGTACCACCAAAATCAGGGATACCCAATCCATGTGCTCAATTTTGTAAATGAATTCAGCTATAGGTTTTGCAATATAGTCGTCAACCAGATGTAGTTTCATCCTTGTTTTCCTAAGGACCAATTTTTTGCATTCCTCCCAAACCAATTTCGTTGCGATGGCAATCCCTACTCCACTATCCAAGATAGCAATGGTTTCTATTCCATGGTGCTCTATGGGTAATGTGGTATTTCCTTCTTCTCCCTTGCAGTAACCCACAACCTTGTTTATGGGAACAAGAATAGCGTTCTTTTTGGGTTGGTTCTACTTCCCTATTTCAAGGTTCAATGTTTCAAATGGTTTTTTGATGCCCATTTTCTCAAGACATTTTTTGACATCCCTTCACATATGTGGTCTAATTTTTAGCAATCTTGCCACCATTAGAGTGCATCTCACTGGTGCGGACATAAGTTCTTACAGCCCCTGAGAATCTATAATTGGTTGTAGTGTCCCTCGTTGTGATGGTAAGACCATCACATCCCACTTTCCTTTGTAAGGACCCAAGTAAGGAGTAATTCCTTGAAGACGTCCTCTCGATTGTCCTTTGATTTCTCAATACCTTGATCCTGGTACATTGACTCAATGGCGACATCAATCATGCCTTTGTCAAGATTAACTTTTGCAATGGGTGTTTTCCCTTCATTTTGATCTCATCTCTTGTTTTCCTGACCATATTCCATAGCTCTTTTGGCCAACTGTCTCTCACCTTTGTCATGTTAAGTGGTATCTGGTAGGCAGAGTTATCCGTAGTGTTCTTGACTACTTGAATTGTTACATCTTTTTGGCATATGTCTGTTCGTTCCTTTTTTGGACACCTCCCTCTCCTCATCTTGTTCGTCTATTGTTTTTCTTTGTGATTGAAATTTCAAGGTCTCATTCCCATTCACACACTTATTTCATTTTGACAAGATCTTTTAAGTCCGGCACATGGCTGGGGAACTATCCTCTTTTAAATGGACATTGCCAATGGAGACTCCATAAGAGTCTGGGCAATCTCAATCATTTTTTCACATCTCCAATTGTAGTTTCTCACATCCTGCATTAGGATAAGTCATCCATCTATGCTCCATTGTCTATTGCCTATTTTCCAGTCCTGCTTTGTAAGCCTTTAGAATTGCTTCCAATGGCTCAAACTTTCCATCGACTAGCACCAAACCTCCAAAACTAACTTCTTTTAGCTTGCTTTCCTTTGGGTTCAGGTCCGCCGTTTCATGTATTTCCTCTAGTATAACACTAGGCTTGGGTTGTGCTAATTGTTATGATTTCTCTTGAGCTTGAGACAACTCAGTTGTAACAGCCTTTGGCTTCCTATGGTAATGGGCACTCACTCTATCTTGTTTGGCTTTTCTCACTGACTTTGCACCAATAGATTTTTGAGAGTCACTACCCTCATTCTCGTCTGTTGTTTTTTGTTTTTTTTGCACTCTCATCATCACTTGCAGTGGTATCTTGATTTTTTATTGTGAATCGCTCAAAGATGGTAAAACTTACACAATGTTCATCGTCGCCTTTCCTTTTTTCTATGGGTTTTTAGGTAATTTTGGGTATAAGTGTTCAATTCCGCATCCGCCACATTTATCCTCTCTCACAATTCTTTCCATGTGGAGTGTTAACTACCACATTTGGTTGATCCTCTAAGAAATCTATGGCCCACCAATGGTCAGTCACCACCACACCCAAAACAAGGTATTGAAGGTCTTTGTTGTTTAGGTTGCTATGCATATAATCTCAAAGGATATGGATTTGGTATGGTTTCACCTTGGTTAGCTATGAACATCAAAGTCCCCTCATAAATCCTTTCCCTTGATTTAAGTTTAGCTTCACTGTCTCTAAGGCTCTAGAAGATGAAACAACACTTTCTTGGTCAAGTTCTCTCCTTCCTTGGTCGTAAACTTGTACAATCCCATGGTAGGATCATCTACAAGCACTTTTTGTGGTTCTTTCATGGATATGAACCTAGCTTCCGAATCATTTTCTAGTGGAGGTCTCTTTATTCCCTCGTAAACTTTATCTTTAGTTCTAGTCATCCCCATAGCATCAACAAGGTCAGGATTGTTCATCCTAAGATATGCGGCCGCTCTCTTATCAATACATCAGTCTTCATAGTCAATAGCCTGAACTTTCTCCTGAACTCAGGATTTCCCAAATCCTCTCAAACATAGCACTTATGCTAGATGTCCACATAGATTTTGGGCCCCTTACCAATGGTAGTACAACTATTTAGTGGGGGGAATTTTTTATGTTTGTGAGGTGCCCTCCCCATTGTAGTTTCTCTTGCTATGGTAGCTCATTTTAGGTACTTTCTCTACCATAAGCACAATGAAGGTTGATTCAAAAGAAGTGTATGAGACCACTTCCTCCTGCACAATTTCTAATGGTTCTAGGCTCACTTGATTGACACTCTATTCCATGGATCCCCTACTTATCTAGTCTCTCGGTTTTTTGGCATGTGACCGATACCAAGCTCTTGATCTCAAGAACATGAAAATTTCTAATGGCTCAAATCTGACCTGTTACTTGGAAGTGTTTAGGTCCTCTATGGTTCCTTCTATAATCCATCTCCTCTTTTGCAACAATCTCCCTTTCTATACAAGGCTCAATAAAAACTTGACCACATATGGAGCTAAGACAACGAGAAATTGATGTACACCCAAAATTGGTCAATTACAGGGATTTGTGCATGACTTCAATGATCTTCATACCTAGTAATTGTCTACAAGTCTTGCTTTAGAAGGTGGAACGAAATTTTGTTGAAAAATATTGTTTCTATCACTCTATGGGAGAAAATCGTGATTTTCTCCTGCCTATGGTCTTCTGAGGTGTTTTTTTCCTTCCAGTTGTCTCAGACACTTCCTACCCAGTCCAAACAACTTATAATTGCAAGAAATTCAAATTTTTGATCCTTTTGATGGTCTAAGGAGTCCTTTTACGTCCTTTTGGATTGCTTTTGTGAGTGGAATTTGGCTTATTCCCATGCACAAGAGGGAAATTGTAGATTTGGATATGTAAGTGTGCTACTGACCCTAGGGACTTCCTCTAGTGCAAATATGGGCTCCTCAAACTTAGTGTGGCTAGGGTCAAGGGAGAAAATTGCAAATTTTCCCCTTCCCAAGTGGAAAATATCAATTTTCTATTTTAACCTTATGAGTGTCATGCACATTTTCTCCTTGACTCTAGCTTTTGGACTTTTTTCCAAGTTTTGGCCAATTCTTAAGTGTTCTACCCTTCTTCAAGAGTACTTGTGCCAATTTTCACCTCAATTGGGCAAATGAAGTGGTTTCAAGCCCTATTCCAACAATTTTTTTGACCTAAAAAGTAAAATTTTGGCCCCATATCCATTTTGGAACAGTATAGTTTGTACCAAACTTCACACAAGGTCTTAAACATATTAGTCAAAGACACCGACAAAGTCTCATGCACAATCTTGTCCTCTAGCCTCACCTATAGGAGAAAATCGTGATTTTCTCTTATAGATGTTGATTAACAGTCCTTTGAGAATTTTGGTGATGATTGTGCAATCACACACTATTTTTCACACAAATCATGGCAAAAATCTTTCACTTCCTTGGATGCACTATCATTCTTCAAGATCTCCCTACCGTTGGCAAAACGATCCCTTCACGGTTATTCAGATCCAATGAGATGTTGAAAGTACTTGTCAACCTTGCTTACTTACCCTACTCCTAAAACAAAATAAATCAACCGAAAATGGATTCAAAATGCTTGACCTGCAACTCCCTAACTGAACTATGAAATTTTTCCATTTTCTTGCATTTTTCTGCCCTAGTGCAAGCTTTACCAGTCTAGCAATCGATGAAGTCTTGCACTAAGGTTCGGGCCATATCTAAAACACTGATCCTAACTTGTTTAACACTTTTGCAACAAGAAACTCACCACAATCACGCATAGAATACATACCACGAAGACCTTGGTCTCCTTTTCTAACCTATTTGACTACCTAAGGCCACTCGGCAATGATGCCAATGTCTGGGGGTCCAAAAAGGAAAACACCTATCACATCTCTGAAAGAGATGAAACCAAGATGTAATGTCAATCCTAGGGAGCAAGTGACTCGACTAGGGCATGAGGCATGCCAAGAGGTTATCAAAATCTTGTCTAAACACAACACACTCCACTCAATCTACCGAAATTTTTAATCCTCTTTTTTGGGTCTCTCACCTATCCACATGCAAATCCTTGGGCAAACCGACTCCGACTGACTCCAAACTTCATAGGCAGCAAGCATTCTTGGACTATATGAAACATATCTTGGTCGTCAAAATTGCCATATGACTCCCAAAAAAAAAGCAATTTTCTTTTGGCATCCTGGTGCAAGTTAGCTTTTCAAAACTACAATGTGCCTCATAGATTCTCCTAAATGTCAGGAATCACGTGCAAATGATGAAATCTCAAAACGACACTCTGATAGAGAGAAATATCACGTGGAAGCTCGTAAACATAGTTGCTTGGTTTTTGTGTGACACTTGCGATGTAGGTATTCGCACATAGAGCTTGGCAAGACAAACAAAATGGTGCCCTCAGAATTTTGATGCAACAACCTTGTGGTCTAGTGTGACCAATTCAAAAACACAGTAGAAGAGAAGACACAATAATGATCGTACAAAAAACCTTACAAAGTTTCCTTTTATACCCTGGCTTGGGGTTTCATGGTACAAAATGTCATAATAACTAATATCTAACTCTCCTAAATGATTTTCTCATGTTAAACTAATCATTTAATATGGGGAAGTACCAGGGGTGAAAAAGCTAGAATATTGGTTAAGCTGGCAGGCTGGCCACAATAGGGATCCAAAAGAGGGAAAATAGGGATCCAAAGGGGGGGCCATCTGCAAAAGATCAATGTGCATCAATGGGCTTCAATGACCCTAAGGTTTAGCCCATTAAGACTTCCAAAATGCTAAGGTTCCAAAATTCAAAGGTTATGTCCAATGGTCAAGCTTAGTGAAATTGGATGCTTTGTGAGTGTACACAAAAGTCTTCAAGACTCCTACATAGGAGGCGACGATCCCTGTAAGTAGGGGATGAGAGATAAACACACACACACACACACACTCACAAGCTTCCTTTACGCAAAGGGAATAGGGGAAACATGTCAGCTCCCTAGCCCAATTGCCCACAAGGTGCACTCAAATCCTATTGGATGGCCATGGAGGTGGACCAATGAGAATTAGGCTAGAATAAATCTAGTTTAATTCATTAAAAAACAGTTGATAAAAGAACCAATAAAAATTAAGCTCTCTAGAATACTATTGGACAGTCTCCCAAGGGGTCCAATGAGCATTTAACAGCCAATAGCTTGACTGATTCCTATTGTCCAAAAGACAAAGGCATCCAATGAGAGTTTAGTTGCATTGTTTAATTACCAAAAGATCTCACAAAAGGGGAAAGGGGAACACATGTCACAAGGCTATCACTTATGCTTCTCAATTTTCATTGGCTACGCTTTGCAGGGTCCAATGGGGTGCCAGCATGAGTATTTTGCAAGAGGGATCGACCAAGAGAGAGAAGGGGATGATTTTGGCAAGGAATTATCACACACACACTCACACAATCTCACGTGTGAAGCAAGACGACTCTCTCTCTCTCTCTCTCTCTCTCTCTCCTTCTTAAGCTTTAATGGAAAGCTCATCATCTACTCCAAGCTTGTGAGAAGGGAGGCCTACACCAACAAATTTGTGATGAAAATCCAACCAAGAGACAAGAGTCAATGCATGCTCATCTCCTCTAACATTCTAATTACTAAGCTATGGTAAGCTTTTATAAGTGATTATGTGAGGAGATATACTTCTTTCTCGTAAGACTACTCCTTCCTCTCAATCTACTCTCACCATCTTCAAAGGTGTGTGAGGTCTTGGGTCTGAGACCGTGAGGGAATTGATGTTGTGTTTTATAAAAGTGTGCATGGTGCTTGAAGCTTCCATCTTCATTGCACCATCACGTTATTGAAGGAACACAAAGTATTGTAGTGTAAAATGTCTCCCTTGATGGGGGAAACCTATAATGCAAAGCCTTTTGGAGGGGGGACCGGCTCCATGTAAATCCGGTCCTCAACTATTGTCAATAGCTTAATTTCTCTCTCTTTTGAAGTATTGTTCATGCCTATCTAACTAGGTGTTATGATTTTTGTTGCTCTCTCCATCCAAGCACTTTTGCTATGCTCATTAGGAATCTATTCTAATGAAATGCTCACTATGTTCATGTTATTTTCTGCTACACTCAAGTTACTAGGCCATTAAATGTTACATTGGTATCAGAGCACAAGGTTTCTCTTTTCTTGCTCAAGAAGGGAGGTCCTCAAGCTAGCTATAAATGGTTGGTATTATTAATTGCAATTGAGTAAGTAGAGTAGGGATTTTTCAGCCTTGCAGTGCACCTGCCTTTTGTGCAAATAACAGGGCATCACCGTCGAGAGCTATGGTCTTAATAGTGGATTTCTACGGGGCTTGCCTACGGCTAACCACTTTTGAGCTTTTAGACGCTTGATAGGAGCCGGTACTGTTTTGGTGTTGAAAGAACCTCTCTTCTATTCTTTGCCATTAGTGATATCCGATCCACAGGTACAATAGCTTGGGTGCTTTTCTAAAGGGGTAAAGAGGAGCAACAACTAGGGCTTGAAGTGACAAATTACACCTAAAAATTGTTAGAATGGCTGACAATAGTAAAGAGAGTGAAATTAATGTTGATAGCTTTGGTTTTGCTAATGAGCAGGCTACTAATGATGCCCATATGCTTGTTAACAACCTTGTTTCTAGGCTTCAACAAGCCATGGGCAATCCATCCCTCCAAAGTGAAGTGCAACGACAGCTTCGTGCTCATGGGATTCTCCAAGATCCCCACCATGAAGAGAGAGTACCTAGGAAGCCTCCTTGTGAGACTTCCAAAAGAGGCCTCTCTCCGATTCGGGAAGAAGAATAGCATCCATACGAAGGGCTCAAAAATTTACTTCTTGATGACGCATCTCCTTTCCAAAGGAGAACTCAAGAGACCCCACCAAAAGAACAAGAAAGAAGTGAGTCTCCTACCACCTTGGCAGAGATGGCTCCACGAAGATGGCGGGCAAAACGCTCTCCATCACCTCGTAAACGGAGAAGACTATCACACACTTCTCCACATCATAATTCAAAGAGGGATGACAAAAAACAAGAGAAGAAAAAGGCAAGAAAGAGGTCACCCTCTTCTCCATCTTCTTTGTCCTCTTGCTCTTATGAACAAAGTGGTGGTGCAGATAAGGAGGACCAAGGCAAGAAAAAGGTGAGAAAGAGGTCACCCTCTTCTCCATCTTCCTTAAATTCTTCATCTTCTGAAGAAAGCGATGGTGCAACTTTTGAACCATAAAAAAGAAGAGGCCATAGTAAATCCTATGCCGCGTGGAAGAGATCATCCAAGCTCAAGAAGTTCAAAGAGGGAGGAAAGAGCATCTCTTTCCTTACCTATGATGGCACTTTTGGTGCTACGGACAATGTCTTGGCTTTCATCCAACAATTGGATGCGGTGTTTGGAGATGAGGGCTTTACAGAGTCCTCTAAGCTACACCATGTAGCTGTGCATTTTCAAAAGTCCGCCAGGCAATGGTGGTCTAGCCTACGGGCAAATAGTGAAGCCCCACGAACATGGAAAGCTTTAAGAGCTTCCATCATGAAGCAGTTTTTGGCCATCGATGCCAAAGACAAAGTACTCACCGAATGGTGAAGCTTGAAGCTCTCTCCCTACGAATCCATTCACAAATATGTAGACAAGTTTTGGGACTTACATCTCAAAGACACTGTCTTCAAAAAGATGGATTTTGGAGAGAAAAAACAACAATTTTGTGCGGGCTTAACTGATAAATGGTGGATTATGGCAAATCCCAAAGGCCACGCACCATATTTGTGGTCATACACCATACCATGGTGGGTTCATGAATCAATTTCCAAACAGGGGCTAAAAGAAATCCTAAGCCCACAAAAAACAAGGGTTTTAATGAGCCTAAGGGGAAGGACACGTGCAAAAGTTTCCTAAGGGCAATTCCAATAACAACAAAGCTAAGGAGAAGGGAGTTTACAAAGGCAAAAACAAACTCTCTCTTGAAGAGCTTGAGCAATGCGGTGAGCAAGGGAATGCGTATCGAGCTTGCCCCAAAAGAACACCCGCCATGAGCCTCCTAGAGCTACCTTGGTTGAAATCCAAGAAGAAGAAGCTCACCACAAAGGAACTCCTCTATGCCATGCTTGGGGAAAGGTAAGAGAACATGATGCTTTTATTCTCTTTTACCCTGGTTCAACTCATATCCACAGAGTTAGCCACCAAGCTAGGCATCCAAGCCTATGATATGGCAGATGGTGCTTTCAAGGGGCAAGAAGCTTCAGCCACTCCCTTAATCGAGAAATTGAGGTTCCATGTCCAAAGCGATGTGGACAAATAGGACTTCTTAATCTCTCCTCTCAAGCACAAGGATGTAATCCTAGGGGCACCATGGTTTGATCACATGGTTGCCAATGTTAAATTCCATGAAAGGAATATCTACTTTAGGTTCAGGGAAAAAGATATATACACAGACCTATTTGATAAGCTACAAGGGTCGACCTACATCATTAGGATTGACCTAAAAAGTGGCTACCATCAAATAAGGATAGTTGATCAAGACATTGTAAAGACGGCATTGCGCACTACATTTGGTCTTTACAAATACATTGTCATGCCTTTTGGCTTGACCAATGCACCAGCCACATTCAACCACTTGATGGAGAAGCTATTCAGGCTTTATCAAACCTTTAATGGAGTGTTCTTCGATGATATTATCATTTACTCTAATTCATGAGACGAACACAAGCAACACCTCTAGGTAATATTTCAAGTCTTATGAGAGAATAAAGTTTATAATAATCGAAAGAAAAGTGAGTTGATTCAGTATTTAGGTCACATTATCTCTCAAGATGGCATCCAAATGGATCCATCAAAGCTAGAGGTAATAAAAGGATGGCCTAATCCAAGGAATCTTCATGAACTAAGAAGCTTTATAGGTATGTGTGCATAATATAGATGCTTCATAGAAAAGTTCTCACTAATAGCAGGACCATTACATGAACTAACAAAGAAAAAATGTTAGGTACACATGGTCTACCAAGGAGAACAATGCTTTCAAAAAGCTTATCTCTCAACCTGTGCTTACACTATCGGATATCTCAAAGCCATTTGAGGTCCAATGTGACGCTTGTGGTGATTGCCTTAGAGCTCCTTTGATCCAAGAAGGGCACGCCATAGCCTATGAAAGTCAAAGGCTTGACCCTGTTGAGCAAGCTCTAGGCATATATGAAAAGAAACTCCTCATAGTTCTACATGCCTTAGATTTGTGGAAGCACTATTTATTTGAGACTCCTTTCATTCTGCGGATGGATCACCAAGGCCTGAAGTACTTCATGATGCAGACCAAGCTCTTTGACAAAAAAATGAGCTGGGCTTTTGCAATTTCATTTTCATATTGCTCACATTGCTGGCAAGCATAATCAAGTAGCCAATGCACTCTCAAGACAACCGAGAGTGAATGCGGTTTCCATAGCAACTCACAAAGATCTATCTTCTATGATAGATGAGTACGCTATTGATTACAATTTTAGAGATGTGATTTCAGCCCTTGCACTAGGAAAGAAAGAGGAACCATTTACTTTACAAGATGGTTATCTTCTCTTTGGCAATAGACTATGCATTCCTAGGTCACTAAGTGAGAAAGTAATGTATGAATCTCATGCTCCTCCTTATGCGGGGCATAGAGGGATTTAGTCTACCCTAAAAGCAATTGAAACATATTTCTATTGTCCTGCCATGAAAGCAAACATACAAGAGTATGTTTCTAAATGTGTGGTATGCCAAAAGACAAAGTTTGATAGAGGAAAGCAACCTGGCCAATCCCTAATTCACCATCGGAGAGCATATCCATGGATTTTATTTTTGAATTGCCTAATTCTATCCATGGGAATACGGGAATATGGACAATGGTAGACAAGTTCAGCAAACAAGATCATTTTATACCTGTCAAAAAGACTATCAAAGCCCATCAAATGGCAACCCTCTTCATTTCACAAATCTTCAAGTATCATGGCTTGCCGATGTCCATAGTGTCGGATAGAGATTCTAGAATGACCAGTAATTTTTGGAAGGGTCTCTTTGAGAATTTAGGGACAAGGCTAAACTTCTCTTCGGCCTATGACCCCCAAACGGATGGCCAAAGTGATATAGATAACCTAACAATCTTGATCTACTAAAAGCCTATGTAACGGAAGTAGATCAAAGGTCCCCATGGGAGAAGTACTTACCCTTAGTGGAGTATGCTTACAATAACACTATACATACTTCCATGGGAAAAGCACCTTTCGAGGTAATTGAGGCAAGATCCAAAAGTATTCTTCTACTTAAAGTACACGGGAAGATGTTCGTTGCAGATGAGTATAGCCGAGACCTACAAGAATCTTTCCAAAAGATTAAGGATGCTATCTCTATCTCACAGCAAAGGGTAAAGGCTGTTGCTGATAAGCACAGAAGAGCCCAAGCCTTTAAAGAAAATGATTGGGTCTTGCTTAAATTTCCCAGGGCTTGATTAAGGCACACCACGGGCAAGAATCCTACGGGACACCAAAAGTACTATGCTAAGTTAGCAAAAAGGTACTATGATCCCTTCCAGATTCTTAGGCCAATCAATGAGATGGCCTATCAACTCAAGTTTCCCAACCATTGGCTCATACACAATGCTTTTCATGTGAGCCTATTAAAGCCTTACAAAGGAGAGGCACCTCAAGAACCTACTATTGAAGACCCACCTGAGATTGAGGACCAAGAAGAGGTGCTGTAGCCCGAGTCCATTCTCCGACATGAAGACAAGGTACTAAGAGGTGGTAAGACTATCTGACAATATATTCTTAAGTTTAAGAATTATCCTTTTGAAGATGCTAGATGGATGCAAGGCATACAATTAAAGGATAACCTAAACCTTGTTAATGCTTACAATGCTTCCCTAAGTAATCAAATGTACAAATGTTAAAAATGAACAAAGTTTTTGTCTTATAAGACTCTCTTTTTCTTTATTGTGCACAAAAATGAAGTAGTATGCATGCTTAGATCAAGTTTGCGGAGAAGACATATCCCAAACACCAAGTAGAGCTTGTCACTCTACTACGGAAGATTGATAGGACTAATGCATACATGCTTGCGGCAGCTTACGCTCTCAAGCACCAATGGAATAGTCATCCATTCTGGAATGATGTAGTAGGGTAACATAGGATCATCTACCCGTTAGAAAAAGGACTAATGAATATGCTTTATCTTCTCTACCCATAGTCGAGGACGACTATGATTTCAAGAAAGAGGTAATGTCATAAAAACTAATATCTAATTCTCCTAAATGATTTTCTCATGTTAAACAAATCATTTAATATGGGGAAGTGCTAGGGGAGAAAAAGCTAGAATATTGGTTAAGCTGGTAGACCGGTCACAGTAGGGATCCAAAGGAGGGAAAATAGGGATCCAAAGGGGGGTCCATTTGCAAAAGAGCAATGTGCAACAATGGGATTCAAAGACCCTAAGGTTTAGCCCATTAAGACTTCCAAAATGCTAAGGTTCCAAAATTCAAAATGGGCTTCAATGACCCTAAGGTTTAGCCCATTAAGACTTCCAAAATGCTAAGGTTCCAAAATTCAAAGGTTATGTCCAATGGTCAAGCTTAGTGAAATTGGATGCTTTGTGAGTGTACACAAAAGTCTTCAAGACTCCTACATAGGAGGCGACGAGCCCTGTAAGTAGGGGATGAGAGATAAACACACACACACAAGCTTCCTTTACGCAAAGGGAATAGGGGAAACATGTTAGCTCCCTAGCCCAATTGCCCACAAGGTGCACTCAAATCCTATTGGATGGCCATGGAGGTGGACCAATGAGAATTAGGCTAGAATAAATCTAGTTTAATTCATTAAAAAACAGTTGATAAAAGAACCAATAAGAATTAAGCTCTCTAGAAGACTATTGGACAGTCTCCCAAGGGGTCCAATGAGCATTTAACAGCCAATAGCTTGCCTGATTCCTATTGTCCAAAAGACAAAGGCATCCAATGAGAGTTTAGTTGCATTGTTTAATTACCAAAAGCTCTCACAAAAGGGGAAAGGGGAACACATGTCACAAGGCTATCACTTATGCTTCTCAATTTTCATTGGCTAAGCTTTGCAGGGTCCAATGGGGTGCCAGCGTGAGTATTTTAGAAGAGGGGTCGACCAAGAGAGAGGGGGGGGGGCTGATTTTTGCAAGGCATTATCACACACACACTCACACAATCTCATGTGTGAAGCATTTCACACAACTATGCACTCACAGTTGTTGTTATTGGCTCCATTTCTATGTTCTTTGACATTCTCTCTTGCTTAACTGGTTCTCAAGGACACATCTTTTCCTTCCCTAAAATGGAGTATTTTGATTTTGTAGTTTTTTCACAAATGTCAGAATGCTTTACAGTAAGTACATTAGAAACACTCATCAGACATTTCTCTTTTGCCTTGCATTTTGTAAATCGAGTCTCTACCTACCCAATTGCAGGTCTAGTCTTCACCATTGCCTCTATCTTCTTGGTCCAAGCTCCCTTATCCTACTCTTGAATTGGTCCTCCAATTCACTATTCAAAGAACAGGAGTTGGTACTAGATCCCTCATTGAATGATTCATTGTCATTTAATCCTTCTTCCGTTTTGGCCGTTCTTCTACTTAGCCTAATGCTCTAACTTCAGAGCTCTTTGAACCAAAGAATTGAATTTCCTAGGTTGTTCTAGTACCTCTTTCTCCCTTAGTTTCTTATTTTTGAACCCACTCAAAAACCATGCATGCATTCATTTCTCTGATGGAGGTCCATTCAGTTGCCTAGTTACTTCATTGTTATTTTTTAGAATGGTATATCAATGGATCTTGACAAGATCATGGTAATTGTGGAAATTCCAAGACCAACTACTGCCAAGCACGTACAATCATTCATGGAAATTGTGGATACTATTGATGGTTCATATACATGTATGCAATTATTGCACAACCCTTGTATAGGTTGATAGTTTTCTTTGATTGGATAAAAGAGTGTGGGGAGTCATTCACAAAAACTGAAGGATGCACTTATATCAGCACCAATACTCAAAGCACTAGATTGGAATAGAATATTACATGTTTACATTAATGCCTCCACATTTGCAATAGGTTATATCTTGGCTCATCCAAGAGAAGGAACAATGGATTTCCTAGTCTGCTATGCTAGTCGATAGTTGAACAATCTGGAAAAGAATTACACAACCATAGAACAGGAAGGTTAAGTATGATATATGCCGTAAAGAAACTTATGCATTACCTTTTGCTAACAAGTTCGTCTTCTTCACAGATCACCAAGCTCTCTTGTATATGGTAAACAAAACTTGCAATACAAGAAGAACTGTTCGATGTTTCATTATATTGCTTGAGTTTGATTATATGATTGTGGTAAAGAAGGGAAAAACACACCTCCGAGCAGATCATCTCTCTACGTTACCCCATGGAGAAGCACCCGAAGGAGCAGAAATCTGGCGACACCAGAAGAAAATAGAGATGCTCATTTGATGAGCCCTCTTTGCTTGCATGGTGAAAAAGATCCTCCAAAGCTATGGCAATCAATATAGAATGAAAGCAATGGCACTGAAGGAAATTCAAGAAGCTGCAAAGGCCTACACCATTTCTGTGAAAGAGGATACCAATCTATGTGCCATACATGCAAAGAGAGTGACTATACAACCAAAGGACATGCAATTTGCACACTGATTGAGACAAAACTTTGAGCATTAGCCAAAGTGAAACCTATCTTTTTGTATTGCCCACCCTACTTTAGTATCCAAACATTTTTGACAATGATCAAAGGATTGAGAGTTATGTATCTTCAATCTCCAAAATCATTTAATCTTTTTACCTTTTTAATGTGTTTAAGTTAAATGATGCATAACTTTTGACTGACGACTTTCCTTGATTTATTTTATTTAGTTTGTAGAGGACGTTTTCATCCCCAGAGTTTTCACTATAGTCCAACAAAATGCCTTTTTCAGCTTGATGTAGGTTTGAAGCTTGCATGATGGATAATGGTGATACCACTTCCTTGCTGCATCCTTCATAGTTTGTGCAAAATATTATATCCACTCATTCATCAATATCCTTCAGATCAACATATTGTTCAAAGACTTGGATATGCACATTTGGATTGTCCTTTCTACCACAAATAAACTTTGAAAAAAAAATCTTCATATCAGTGGATCGCTCTCCAAACTTGGATATATGATGATCCAATTCTCTTTCTTTGCATCTCACTTTCTCCTTGTAATTTGATTTATTTTCCCTATGTTTGTGCTTGTTGTAATGATATGTATCTACCTCCAATCTGTCATTATATTAATTGTATGTTTCCATAATAGTATATAGTTCATCCCTTTGAATGGGCCCAAATAGAATGTAAGACTTTGAAATTGGTTTTGATTGTGATCTATGATGATGTATAGGTCCAAATGAGTTGAGATTTGATGAGGAGACTTAGAAAATAGGTGCTAACACTTTGGTAATGAGAAATTCCACTTTGGTGAACAAAACTACATTAGCAGGATTCTGAACAGTTTCTCAAAGCATGGTATTTTGGCAAGGGAAATTTGCTCAGGAGGGTCACTTAATAATTATGTGACTATCACGTGAGTGTAGCAGAAGGGGTTATTAAATTCTATTTTTTCTTACATTTTCATATACAAAAGGGTACCTTAAAATGGAATTGGAAAAAAAATTAACCAATTGAATAGAAAAAGGGTGTATTTTATTTGTAAAAAATTCACAAATAAGGAGTTTTAAAAATAGCCATTGAACGCATGTTATATACACAATTTATACATACTCACCCCCCCGAGGAAATTTGATATACATGCTATTCAAAGCTCTTTGGCACTTCTTGATAAGTTTAGACCTTTGAACGCTAGGTTGGTAACCTAATAGGACATTTAAGTGTCCTTTCATGGTTTTGAAAAAAGTTGACAAAACCATAGTAGATCCACTCATTTTGGAAAATCCTTTCATGAGCTTATAGTTCAAGGACTACTACATATGTCAAGAATAAGAAACTTGTAAAATTTCTCATATCTTAGTCACAATAAGCTTCCAAATTTGATGGACTAGTCCCTTTTACTCAAAACAGCCATTTCTTTTGGTTGATTGCATTTAAATAAGATTGGGGATCTCTGTAGGACATGCCATAAAATTCCCCGTCAACTTCAAAGGGTTGGTGATAAAAAAATATGGTTGCTTTTGCC
The DNA here is from genome assembly GCF_014529385.1 of Adiantum capillus-veneris. NCBI lineage: Eukaryota > Viridiplantae > Streptophyta > Polypodiopsida > Polypodiales > Pteridaceae > Adiantum > Adiantum capillus-veneris. Next base: position 130,745,195 of record NC_140952.1, read on the forward strand.
TCACTATTTGTTTTTGGGCCAACAAAAGGTGCAAAAAAGTTACTTTTTTGTCATTATGTGGACTTGTCATCAAAGTTTTTAAAGGCACACTCAATATAGATACTATATACATGCCTTTGAATTCAAAAGGAGGCATGGAGCATGCCAAAATAATAATAGATCGCTTACAAAGTGGAACCTTGGGGACAATGATGAAGTGCTAAATATAGCAAACATTAAAAAATTGGGTTTAGCATTATGACCTCTAGAATCCCATAGAAACAACTCAATATGTAGCCAAACTTGAAGTTTATGATTAAATATGGTTACTACCTACAAAATTCACACAATTGGCCTAAGAAACTAGCAATATTGAGAAAGCTATAGCTACACTAGAATGTCTTGTATTCTTCTTCAATTAAAAAACTCAACCATCGTCATATACTATGCTATATAGGGTATTAGGTACCCAAAAACTCAAGGAAGATTGGATTTATGTTACACATGCCACTTATACAATCAAGATTTTATAAAAGTGCTAAATTTGGCCAAAAAGCAAGATTAGGTAATTCTTGTAATTTGATCATAACTTTCAACTTTAACACTTAATACTCCCTAGAAGCATCAGAATATGTTGAAAGCTACTAAGGCTAATCCTCTAGAAATCTAAATCTCACAAACATGAATTCTAGGGTGGTATAGTTGTAAAACTTTGAAAATTAAGCCAAAAATAGGACACTGATTTTTTCACACAGTTTAGGTTCAGAAATGTTGTACAAGAGTAAGGTTAATGGTGAGATCAATATTCCAAAAAACTGTCAAGATTTTTTCAACTCATAAGGCATCTTGTGGATATATAGCACATAGAAATTCATTTTCAAACTCCTCAAATAATTCAACCAAAATGGTCACGTAATAGGATATAAAAGTGTCCCATTACCAACCTAGTGTTATTAATGAGAAGCTAGGCCCAAATCTTGCTTTGAATTTCCAAAGTTGGACTTCTTGGGATTTTAGGGTGAATTTGAGTCCAACTTGGTATGCATAGATGTGATGACCTTGTAGAACCCAGTGGTGATGAAAATCTCCCAATTCTAAATATTTGACTAGTATCGTGATACTAAACAATCTTTCCTTATTTCACTAATACTTGTCCCACACATCCCCCATGTTGTTTTATAGAATAGATACATGCAAGAGCAAGAAATTTTGAAAGTTGAAAATTGTCCCTTGGTAGTAGTTTTGATATGAAATGTCTAAAATGCTGATTGTTAACCTTGTGTGATGCTCCCATGTCCATTTTGACCCAAAAGTGACACCAATGGGCTTAAGTCAATTTGTAGAAGCATTGGGTGGTACAAACTCCCAAATTTGTCAATAAAGACTGGTCAAAACTAAATTCTTCTAACTTGGCTTGTTCGTTGAGCTATATGGAACCTACTACTACCCCTTATCATAAATGTAGTTATTGATGTCATGTAAGGAGTATGCATGGCCTAGACGCATCTAAAAGGAACTTCGTGGCCTTGACTTGAGCTTATTTGCATTTGCATCTATTCCCACTCTTTATTCCCATTGTTCCATAAAGAAGGAATATGTACAAGAGGATCGTGGTGAGAGTTTCTAAACTTGGGTCTAAAACCTAGATGACCAAAGGGAAATTGCCCAATGGTAAAAAATGTCTTTGGTATATGCTCTTATTTAAGTTAAGAATTGGTCATTCAAGTACCTATTCATGCAAGGTGAGTGACGAGGAGAAACAAAAGAAGAGTGCATAATGCAAGTGCCAACTATGGGACACTCTATATGCAACAAGAGAATTTTGAACAAAAGCATGTGATGCAACAATAGAGTTGATGGATACTATATGGGCAAACCTACCCTCTCTCTCTGTGTGTGTGTGTGTGTGTGTGTGTGTGTGTGTGTGTGTGTGTGTGTGTGTGTGTGTGTGTGTAAGGTTTCCAATTTTCGAAACCTTCAAAACTGTACTAAGCTTGAAAAACTTAATGGAAAATACTATTGCAGCACTCCAAACACTATTAATTTTGGTATTTTTGGAATTATAAGCAGAGCTTTACTCTGTCTAGAAATTTTCAGAATCTGATTCCGATAAAAACGGGAACAGTTACGGGACTTGGAAAATTACCATAGAAATTTAATTAATAACAAAAATTGGATGGTTTCATTTTAATCATTAGCAAAGACTTCTTTACACTAAGGTTCTAGAGTTAAATAGGAAATTCCAAATTTCATCATGGAAAATCAGCAAAAATCAAACAGGCAAATTCTGGAAGGTATGGGGTGAGTGTGGAAGCTGTGGAAACTTGCTAGGGGCAGTGATGGCAAAAAAATGAGCCATTTTCAAGCTGGGGGGCTGCCTGGACTAGGGGAAAGCTGCCAAAAGCTGCCAGATGCCCAGAAAAAGCTATAAATAGGACTATTCTCTTCATATTTTGTTAGACTCGGAGCCTTGAGAATTTCTCTCTCATCTAGGGAGAAACACTACGCAGAAATCATTAGATTTGAATCTCTAATTGATTAACCCTAACGGTAATTAACCTAATCCTTCTTAATTAGTAAGGTTAGATTAAGATAAATAGTTAATTAATCAAAGATTAGGCCTATATATGCTTCTTAAACCTCTTTAAATTAATTAATCTCTGTTGATTATTATAATTAAGCTTAGTAATACTAAGCTAATTATTTATCCTCTCATATTAGGGCTGAAATTAGCCAATTTAACCATGAATTAATGGTAAAAATATTAATTAGGATTAGATTAAGTTGAATTATTAATCAGAGATACATTAGACAGTTATTAATCTAAGAAAATTATCCTATAATTTTCTGAGAAGTTTTCCTAATTAATTAGGCCTAATTATTCTGTTTTTTTGAACAATTTTAATAGGGGAAATTAGTAAATGGAATTCAAATGCTTCCATATAATTATCAGTGGTTAATTAGGTGTTCAATAACCCGTCATAATTAGGAGAAATTCAGAAAGATAATTTAGCTAATTAATTTAGCTAAAATACCCTGTTTTTTGAGCAATTTTAATAGGGAAAATTAGTAAATGGAATTCAAATGCTTTCATATAATTATCAGTGGTTTATTAAAAGCTCAAGTACCTGTTATAATTAGGAGAAGTTCAGAAAGTTAATTTAGCTAATTAATTTAGCTAAAATACTCTGTTTTCTGAGCAATTTTAAAAGGGGAAATTAGTAAATGGAATTTAAACACTTCCAGATAATTATCAGTGGTTAATTACGTGTTCAATAACCTGTGATAATTAGGAGAAGTTCAGGAAATTAAATTAGCTAATTATTTTAGCTAAAATACCTATTTTTTTGAGCAATTTTACTAGGGGAAATTACTAAATGGAATTTAAATGCTTCCATATAATTATCAGTGATTAAATAAGTGTTTAAGTACCTGTGATAATTAGGAGAAGTTCAGAAAGTTAATTTAGCTAATTACTTTAGCTAAAATACTATTTTTTTTAGCAACTTTAATAGGGGAGATTAGTAAATGGAATTTAAACACTCCCAGATAATTATCAGTGATTAATTAGGTGTTCCAAAACCCGTGATAATTAGGAGAAGTTTAGTAAATTAATTTAGCTAATTAATTTAGCTAAAATACCCTGTTTTTTGAACAATTATAATAGGGGAAATTAGTAAAGCAAATTTAAATGCTTCCATATAATTATCAGTGGTTAATTAAGTATTCAAGTACGTGTGATAATTAGGATAAGTTTAGAAAGTTAATTTAGCTAATTACTTTAGCTAAAATACTTTGTTTTTTGAGAAATTTTAATAGGGGAAATTAGTAAATGGAATTTAAACACTCCCATATAATTATCAGTGATTAATTAGGTGTTCAAAAACCCTTGATAATTAGGAGAAGTTTAGGAAATTAAATTAGCTAATTACTTTAGCTAAAATACCCTGTTTTTTGAGCAATTGTAATAGGGGAAATTAGTAAATGGAATTTAAACACTTCCATATAATTACCAGTGGTTAATTAGGTGTTCAAAAACTGGTAGTTAGGAGAAGTTCAGTAAATTAAATTAGCTAATTACTTTAGCTAAAATACCCTATTTTTTGAGCAATTTAAATAGAGGAAATTAGTAAATGGAATTCAAATGCTGTCATATAATTTTTAGGGGTTAATTAGGTGTTCAAGAACCCATGATAATTAGGAGAAAGTCAAAAAATTAATCTAGCTAATTACTTTAGCTAAAATACCCTATTTTTTGAGAAATTTAAATAGGGGAAATTAGTAAATAGATATAAATTGAATTGAGATCTTTATGAAAGGTTTATTAGACCTCAAGGAACCTGTGGTAATTATGCTACCAGTAGAAAATTAGTTTAATTATATATCCCAGTAAAATTACTCAAATTTTTGGGAAGAATAAAAAAGGGAAATATAGTAAAGTAAATAGAAACCTTTGATATCAATACCAGAGAAGGAATATACCTTGAGAAATCTATTATAATTATCATAACCTTAGAAAAATAGTTTAGGTACGTATTTTGGTCAAAAGTAACAAATTTTTGTATATAATGGATAAGAAAAAATAAGAAATAAAATTATCTAAGTGCAAAAGAATTAACCGAGGTCCAAAACCCTTATTTTTGGGTAAACAAGGAAAAATAAATGTTATTCAATAAATCCTCTAATGGCTCCCAAGAGAACCAGGGGGAACCATTTGACGGAAGATGAAGATGTTAGTAACAAACGCAACAAAGCAACTAACGACCATGAAGCAAGGCCTAGCCATAGGCCAATAGAGGAGACTTTACGGGCACCTGCCCCACAGCAGATGGACGACCAGTCCAAGGTAGATTTCAATTATGCCATTAATAAACTTTTAGATTTCATTTTAAGTTAAGCATTGCATACGTAAGGTTAGGAAGAAAAAAAAATTGGCTGTAAATGGAAAGTAACTTCCACGAAACCCGCGAGCAATGATTGTAATTAGGAAAGGATTGATTGGGTTATGACTGGTTGAAATAGGAAAGAAATGTTTGGCCATCCTTCAGACAGCTTGTCTCAAGACACCTCTGATTCCTTGGAAATATTTTACTCCAGGTAATGAGTAATGATGGAGATACCCTCATGGAGGAGTCGGTTACCTCGGCACGTGTGGAGTCTTTACCCCGTGCTTGTTTATGTTTATGGATAGTACTTTTAAGTTTATCCTAGAGGAACCGCCCGGTTGTATGGGCAACTGGTTTTGGCGTATGGGCGCCCGGACTTTGGGTGAAGACTTTTTCCACCCCGGTTATATAAATAAGGAATGGGTGCCGTTTTTCACCCTTGTATAGGTGGTCTTGAGACAAGTTAGTACTGGTCAGTGATATCTTCAAATGACAGTACCTTGTCTTAAGTTTAAAGATGTCTGTTTTCTGAAAGAATGTCTTCAATGCTGTTTTCAAAGGTTGTCTTAAGGAAATGCAGTTTGAAAAGTTAAAAAAGAACCATTATTTTAATTGTGGAAAGAATGTGATAGTAATTAAATAACAATAGAATCATGTGTGAGTGCGGGGTGGTAAGTGGGGATTGACTAAGGTTGTCAATCATGGACGGGTGGACCCGATTAGTCAGGTAACTATCCATTCCCGTGCACTAAAACGTTTAGAAACTTCTTCAGTTGGACGAGGAATCCACCAGCGGCTGTGCCCTCACATATGTTAGAGGGAAAAAAGCGTTGGCTAAGGAAACCTTAATCTAAAGGATGAAGATTTAGGGCCAGAATTTTTTTTTCATTCAGGGTCTCGTTTCCACTGCGAGACAGGACTAGGTCTCTTCTAGGACTATAAACCTAAACCATTGCCAATGGTAAGGGTGAATTCCCTGGAATTTTTCTTGTTTAAAGACTTTGACTTTAGTAGGCCTAGAGACCTGTCTAAGGTTCCATCCCGCTTTTGGTATCGGCGAGTTTGGAGCCTTTACACACACTCTCTCTCTCTCTCTCTCTCTCTTCCCTATGCCACCCAAACCCTTGTGCATCCCAATTACAGTGCCTTCTTCCATCTAGCACTCCAGCTTCTGACTCCCAACATCGCGATCTCCCACCACTGCCTCCCTTGGCTCTAGTTTGATAGTGCCTATTAATTACTTGCAAAGATTCTTTTGCAATCATCCCCAAAAAAAAAAAATCGTCTCTATAATTTGGCACCTTTGTGCTCTACCCTGTGCCGCCTTGACCCGTGTGCACCCCAATCGTAGTGCCTTCTTCCATCTACCACTCTAGCTTTTGACTGCCAACATCATGACCTCCCACCATTTCTCTCCCTTCGCTCTACTTTGAGGGTGCCTATTAATTAGTTGCAAAGATTATTTTGTAGTCACCCCCAAAAGAAAAAATATTTGTCTTTGTCCTTTGGCACCTGTGTGTGTGTGTGTGTGTGTGTGTGTGTGTGTGTCTTGCATGGCCCTTGCCTTGCTTGCACATGTCATGGCTGATCTCATTCTTGGCAAGCTTGTGCTACCATGTCTCTCTACCACCATCTCTGTACGCGATGCCCTCGCCAGGCTGAACCATTTGGTAGACAATGTAGCAGAAATCAACATTTGGGATTGGTCTTTTGACAAGTGATTCTCTTCAAATCCTGTAGCCTCTTGTGTCATCGGCTTCAATGCCTTGTCTCTTCCCATCATAGCTGCCTTTGTATTGACAAGATTTTCTTGCAAAATATCCTCTGCTATCTTTCCTCCAAGAAATGACTCTAAAACTTGCACAATGCTCAGAAACTAGTGTTCTACTCTTTTTTGTCATAGTTTTGTTGGCGACAAATACCCAACACATCCTAGATGGCGTACTTCAGGGTGACTATGTGGATGGGTTGAACAATCGTGTCTATGCATATACTTGGTTGGCTCTACCATGCTTTGAAGATCAATGCAATTAAAACCATTATGTTGTGCAAGAGTTGGGTCTTGAGTAATTATATCATGGGTTTCTAATGTCGAGGTTTTCTGATGATGTTTGTCAAAGAGCAAATCTTGTAGCTTGTGTGCTCTTTGCTTGATTGTACCATCAGGATGCTTTGGCATGCTGATTTCTTGAGCTGTTGATATCATTAGTGACTGTTGTCGAGCTTTTATCCGCCATTGATATCTTATTTTGTCTTGGACAGAAAACGAGCAGGAAACAAAGCTAGAGAGAACCTGATGCCCAGGATAAAAGGTAAAACCCACTATTTGATGCTTGTAAAAGCAAAGGATTGTGTAAAAGATCAAATATCAGGAAGATTCTCAAAAAATCGAATAGAAAGAACGCGAGAGGAAATAAAACAGGTACGAAAAGCTAAAACCAAAACAAAATCACAAAAATCTCAAAAATAAAAAATAAAAACAACAAAAGACCAAGAGTGGACCAAATTGGAGCGTAAACAGAAATACCAAGAACTGAAACGGTCGATGAGAGAGATATAGACTACTGAAGAAGATAGTGATGGTAAAGGGGAGTCAGAAAAGGGGAACATGAACGTACCATCACACTATCGAAAATTTACTATCCAAGACAGAAAAATCATCATGACACCACCAGTCAGGGAAAGAACCAACCAAGAATCTTACGATGGGCCTGAAAATGCAAAAAAGATAGACCTCGCAGAACCAGGTGAAAAGCCTCAGCCAGTCTATATAGCTAACGATTTAGAGCCTGAGGAGGAAGAACAGTTAACACAACTTCTCAAGAAGTATAAAGATGTGTTCGCTTGGTCCTATAAAGACCTCAAAGGAGTTGATCCATTGATATGCCAACATACAGTTCCTTTGAAAGCGAATGCAAAACTTAGCAAACAACGTCCTTATACATATAATGACACATTTGCTAAACGAATCAAAGAAGAGATTGATAAACTGATGGAAGCTGAATTCATCTATGAGATTGAACATACATATTGGGTGTCACCCATAGTGGTAGTTCCCAAAAAGAATGGAAAACTGCGAGTGTGTGTAAACCTCAAGAAGGTGAATGCGGCAACCATAAGGGATAATTATCCCTTGTCAATCACAGAACATGTACTTGAGCGAGTGGCCGAAAAACGGGCTTATTCCTTTCTGGATGGGTTTTCAGGATACAACCAACTAGCAATAGCAAGGGAGGATCAACAAAAAACAGCGTTTGCCACAGAATGGGGGATTTATGCATATCGAGTTATGCCATTTGGCTTAACTAATGCACCAGCCACTTTCCAAAGGTTAATGACTCACGCATTCAAGGAATACCTAAGAATATTCTTAGAAATTTACATGGATGACCTGTGTGTGCACTCTCTTCTACGAGAGGAACATATTGACCATTTGCAAAAGGTCTTTGAAAAGTGCAAGACATATCGAATATGTCTTAACCCGGAAAAGTGTGTATTTATGGTTAAGCAAGGCCGAATTTTAGGACACATTGTCTCAAGAAATGGCATAACCACAGACCTAGACAAAGTCAAAGTCATTGTAGACCTACCCAAGCCTACTAATGTGAAACAAGTGCAATCCTTCATGGGACACTGCGGATATTATCGAAGATTCATATACATGTATGCGGTTATCGCACAACCTCTGTATCGTTTGCTAGTCAATTTCGAGTGGACCGAGGAGTGTGAAACTTCATTCCAAAAGCTGAAGGAAAACCTTATATCAGCACCTGTACTAAAGGCACTAGATTGAGAAAAGATATTCCATGTGCAGATTGATGCTTCAGCATATGCCATTGGAAGTATTCTAGCTCAACCTGGAGACGAAACAATGGATTTCCGGTTTGCTATGCGAACCGACAGTTAAACAGTGCGAAAAAGAACTACACAACCACCGAGCGGGAAGGGTTAGGAATGATTTATGCTGTAAAGAAATTTCGGCATTATTTGCTTGCAAAAAAAATTGTGTTCTTCACAGATCATCAAGCTCTTTTGTACCTGGTAAATAAACCTTGCAATACAGGGAGAATCGTACGCTGGTTTATTATATTGCTAGAATTTGACTTCACAGTGGTGGTCAAAAAGGGTAAAACCCATCTACAAGCGGATCATCTTTCAAGAATACACAACGGGGAAGCTCCTAAAGGAGTAGATGATGACATACCAGATGCTTATCTTTTCAACATTGAAATGGTACCCAAATGGTCTCAGGAAATTGTTAGCATTCTTTCCTTTGGAAATGGGTTTGATAATACGGAAAGCATGTCCAAACATCAAACAATTCGACAAACAAAAAACTTCCAATTGATAGCAGGACGGCTGTATCATCTTGGATCGGACCTAATCCTACGATTATGTATAAATCCGGAAGAATTCGAGGGCTACCTTGAAGAGGCACATGTCCAGGGTTGTGCATTTCATTGTTCAACAGTGAATACACACCAGAGACTGAAACAGTTAGGGGTTTATTGGCCAACTATGTATGCGGACACACATTCTTATGTTACCAATTGTACTATATGTAGTGCCAAACGACCAGTGGATCACGCAACTTTGTTTCAAATAAACATAGCACCTGCATGGAGTCAATATATCATTGACTTCTTAACCACCAGGATGTTCCCTGAGAACATCACAAGAGCACGGAAAAAAGATATGGAGCTGGAAGCTCGTGACTTTCAGTTAATTGGAAACCAAATCTATAAGCGAGGTAAGGACAATCAACTTAAAATCTATGCAAGTGAAAGCGAAAGCTTGCTGATTCTAGAACATGCACATAGCGGAATAAGTGGAGGCCATTTTTCGGGCGATAAGACGGCAAAAATTGTCTTAACCACAGGAATTTGGTGGCCTACATTGCACATGGATGCTGAAGAGTTTGTAAAGCATTGTGACGCATGTCAACGCACCAAAGTGCCAATAAAAAGAGACGAGATTCCATTACGGCCAATGATGGGAGCAAGAGCATTTGCAAAATGGGGCATTGATTTTGTGGGACCTATATCACCCCCTGCATATCGCACCCATACCCAATATATCATTGTGGCTACGGACTATCTCACAAAATGGGTCGAAGCCAAAGCAACACAAAAAGCTGATGCACACACCACGGCACAATTTTGTATGAGAATGTTTTTGTACGTTACAGGTTACCAATAGAAATTGTCAGTGACCGTGGAACACATTTTCTCAATGAAGTCATTGAATATCTACTAGAGGAATTCATGGTCATACATAGGAAATCCGCACCATACCATCCACAGGCCAATGGGCAAGCTGAGGCAACTAATAAAACACTATGCACGGTTCTCACTAAAATAGTGTCAGAATCAAGAACAGATTGGGATCAGTAGCTACACTCAACACTATGGGCATACAGGGTAGCTTATAAAACATCGATAGGAACAACACCATACAACATGGTGTTTGGCCTAAATGCTATACTACCCATAGAGTTTTTAACTCTACGAGTAGCAAAAAGCTTGGAATGGACAGGGCATGAGCTCTCTTCAAGAATTGATGATCTTGAAAAGCTAGATGAACTCTGCTTACGAGCTGTCGCTTCAATCTATGCTGAAAAGAGAAGACAAAAAGAATTTTTTGACAAACATGTGCGTACCAAAGAGTTCAAAACATGTGATTACGTACTTGTTTATACCTTGAAGCAACATGCCAAGAAACTTAAAAAGCGAGGTATGGGACCATTTGTGATTAGTGATCTATCACAAAGTGGAGTTGTCAAGCTTGCTACATTAGCAGGTGAAGAAATGCCAAACTGGGTTAGTGGATGTCGACGACTGAGGAGGTATCGTCTACCACTCACACAAGAGATGCTCCAACAAATTCATCAAGGAAAACAAAGAATGAAGGAAAAACAGAGAGTACGAGAAGAAGCTCAAGTAGAAGCACAAGAACGCATTGCAAAAAGACGGCTTCTGCGACAACAACAACAAAGTGGACCACCATTACGAATCAATGCCATTCGACTGACGACGTTGGAGGAAGAAACAATGGAGCCAATAATTGAGGTCAAAGTGGGCAGCACAATCAAGTTGAATCAACAGCATTGCTTGATTCGGGTGCTCAAGAAAATTTGATCTCTTACGGATTATACCAACAGCTCAAAGTCACAGGTCAAATTCATCCTACTCCTCAAGTGCTGGAAAGTAGCACATCACACCCGTTGAAAACATTGGGATGGACTATATTGCATGTACAGATACATCAATATATTTACCCACACAAATTCTATGTGGTGTCAGATGAAAGCACGCAACACCCAATGATGCTGGGGCAACCTTGGCAAAAAGAGTACAATGTGCAAATAGATTGGAAAGCAAAGGCAGTCAAAATTCAGCATGAACATGAACAACAGGTGATAGCTTTTGCTCAACAATACCAGCATGATCAACTGCGAGCCATGCAATCACTGGAAACAAAGCCAACAGCACAAATGCCATTAAAGAACAACATGATACCCGAGACCAAAAATCAGGTAAAAGCCAACCATACTACTTACAGACACATGAAATCAACGGCCACAATGCAAAAATCTAGGCTACCAAAACAAGGAAAACAAGTATGGATGCGGAAGGATAGAAATGACATGGCAGACAAACAACAATGCAACAAAAGGATTCCAACAAAGCAGATGGTTCAACCACAAACCAGGGGCATAAAACAGATATGGATCCCAAAGAAAATTCTTAGCCATAACCCAAATGTCACTCACATTTGGATACCAAAGAAAAAGCAAAAGGAACTCCCTTCAGTACAAGCAACAACGGAAAGCAGACAACTGCATTTCAAAAAGGAAAACCGACATATGTGGATGCCAATAAAAGACAAACCAGTGGCAAACGAGAAAGTGCCAAACCATCTACAAAAACCGGCAGCAACAAAATACAAATGGAAAGCAATGGCCATACGGCCCATAACCATTACGGACCAGCCAATTTTGCCCTTAGAAACAGCTACGACTCCATCAACAGTGTCGGCAAAGCAATTGCCTTTTGCAAAAAAGACAATTAAACAGAGAGCAGTAGAGTTACAGCTGTTACTTGCAAAGAAAGCAGGAAACCTCGATGGCGAATGCCAATAAGCATCTTGCTTATTCCCTTCTCTTGCACAGCATTTATTTTTCCATGCATTGACCGAGTATGCATAACGTAGGGCCACATTAATCGGCCAGGCATTAGCACAACTTTTTCAACCTATGCACGGCACATACTCCGAGGCGATACCTTGTCGTCCGAGAGGACTCCAGCTAGGAGGGGGAGAGGCATTCTAGAGGCACTCTCAAATGCGGAACCAATAACAGAAACAGCAAAAAAGGGCATGATTTTCGACTATTTTAAGGGTTGTTGTTTGATTGCGAAATTTTCTGGAGTAACCCAAGTATATATGCCCTTATACAGCATGAAGCTACAGGTATATGGGACCAAACGCCAAATCAAGCCCCTAGGTGTGTGTATATAAGTAGAAATAGCCATTTTTCAGGCAAAATATTGGTAAAACGGAGAAATCCAGCCATAAAAATTGCATGTGAGTGTATATAATGTGTTGCGATGATGTTTGTGATTTATTATGATTTTTGGAGATTTTCTGGGTTTGATTTGCTATTTTCCTTTTAATTTTGCTAATTTTTGGCAAAAAAATTTCAAAAATACAAAAAGCAGGTGAAAAACAGTCGTAATGAAAAACAAAAAATATGGGGATGATCAGTGACTATAGGACAACCTATGGTACATTGGGGGTACAATAATGAGACTGGAGCGAAAAGCGTGTTTTGGCCAGATTTTGACCGAAATGCCAAATTTCTGGTAAACAGAGCAAATAAAGTCCAAATCAAAAAAAATTTGAGCCTAAACCGCATCTCGCAAGAAGATAGGAGCACATGTCAAATTTCATGAAAAGTGGTTCGGGGACCTCCATTATAAGAAATTTTCATCCCATTTTTAGCTCATTCTTACTATTGACTTTGTGGAGAGAGCTTCTGCCACCTAGAGCCGATCGACCTTCCAGCAACTTCTACGACGCGCACGACTACCCGACAAGCTCCAGACATGAGAGGTAGGCTCACCACCTTGAGCTTTTCGCGCATGTTTGTCATTATGTCGCGAAAACTAGCATAGGGGTCACACACAAAGCGAGCAGTAGAGACCTACAAGTAGAGACGGCGGCCTAACGGCTAACCCGAAAGTAACAAGACTTCATCGGCAACTTACCCTAGTCTAGGAGACCAATCCTGGATAGCCAAAGGCAGTAGGAAACCATCAGGAAAAACCCTAATTCCCAGAAACCCGCAAGAGGCCACCAAATGGGAAATCGGCGAAACGGCGACCAAATGCTACCAAAATTCATGGGTAGAAGCATCTCGACATGCTTGACAAGTCTATATGACCCGCATGACCAAAAAGTGACCCGAAGCGGCACTAAACTTCAGAAAACATCATCAGACACACAAAGCGTCAAATTGCACTTGCGGCCAAACTGCAAGTCCGTTTGCCACCAAACTTCACGAGCGGCTTTCCTAGACCATCAACAACCAAGTCCTATGGTGGTAGACCACCACAAATCATCAAAGGTATGTAAATGCAACCACGGGTGCTTCTAGAGCGACAAATTGCCAAATAGAGCTCCGGTGAAGCCAAAGTCGACAAAAACCATACCGCAAGGATCCCCAAGGGATCGGGAAGCTATGGAGACCAACATCAAGAAATTTCATCGCCAAAAAGCACTCCAAAAGTCAGAAAACGGCTCGGAGGCTCTGAAGTCCACACAGGGAGTTGTTCTCTATCCATTTGAGTTTTTTGTTGAAAGTATGCTCAAAAGGGACTTAGGGGGGCCAAGGGCAAGCACTGGGGGCACCAGCACTTAAAAAATCATCAGGAGACATCCTACGCGTAGGATGTCTCAAGGGAACTTTTTGGCACAAACTCCAACATTTCTCATCATGCACATGTTCTGAATGACATTTACAAGCTATCCACCAAATTTCATCACATTTGGACCAAGTTTGACCTCATATGCATGGAAAAACGCAAAGTTAGGGCATAGAGGCAATAATGGGCCATAGACCTACCAAATCTTGTCCAAATCCCATGAAACTTGCACAGCACATTCACCAACACATCAACAAACAATCTGTGTGGTCAGAAGGAGAGAATGATGAAATAGACATCCTACGCGTAGGATGTCTATTTGACCTTTTGACATGCAAGGGAGGTTTTATCATTCCAGATCCAATCACCTCATCATCAGGAGCCCATATAACAAGTTTGAGGCCATTCTAATCACTTTTGACCCCCAACACCTTCAAGATACACTTTTTGAACCCAAAAATACCACACAGAGCCTTACAAGCACCAAATCTTGTACAAATTCAAATCCAAGAACATGGCCATGTTCCATAGGCCAAGGACAACCCACAGAGCAAGTTTCATGTCATTTTGATGAAAAAGACATCCTACGCGTAGGATGTCTCCAGCATAAATTTAGCCTTCTGTGCAAAGAATGACATCATGGGAGCCAATACCATGGTGCAATGAGCCCATATACCAATTTTCAACCCATTTGGACATCAATTGCTACCTATGATGGACATTCTACCCAAATTGTGACCTAAAGCCTGAATCAGCCCAAAAATCCACTTTTTGATATCCAAATTCGAATCCAAGCATATAGCCGTGTTCCATGAGCCTTACACTACCTGCATGTCAAGTATGAACCAATTCTGATGAAAAAGACATCCTACGCGTAGGATGTCTAGATGGAAATTTTGGCCAGATCTGCACTGTGAGCACATGCACAGCTTCACAAGTTCCTTTTAAGCTTTATTTTCAATTTTCAAGTCATTTGGATAAGTAAAACTCAGTTTCGCAGCTAATATGGAAAAAACGCTAACTTCGAACTACTGAGTGCAACAGGATCTATGGCAGCCTCGAAGTCACCAGCAAAGAAGAAAAGAATGACCATCAAGGATTATCTGGACGAAGTGGAACCCTTTGTCATTCCAGAAGGAACACTAAAGCCCACCAGCACCTGGATACAAGAGGATCTGTTAGAGTCCAATGACCTAAAGATCTACCAGGGAGTGTTCAAAGACATTGAAGGCAATGTTATAGCGCTACCAATGCTGCCGAGAGAACTCAATGAGTTTGTACGAAGCAAGATGTCCGGCTACTTGGAGAAAATTGATCTCCACAACTACTTTGAAGCAATACCAGCGGGGGTGGACATCATAAGAGTCTGGGAGTTTGTAACAAGCATCAAAGAGAATGGAGTGGCCAAGGTAACAGATTTACAAGGCAAACCAGAAACAGAGATAATAATCACTGAGCGGGTTGTATCCCATGCACTAGACCTCTCCAATGAGGGGGACAGTGTAACAAAAAGAAGGGATGAAGTCAAGGTGATTTACAAGGCAAACCAGAAACAGAGATAATAATCACTGAGCGGGTTGTATCCCATGCACTAGACCTCTCCAATGAGGGGGACAGTGTAACAAAAAGAAGGGATGAAGTCAAGGTGTACAAAGAGAAAAAGGCAAATTACACCTTTGAAGACATTGCCAACCCAAAAGTGGCAATCATGATCCAGTTATACAACCAGTACTTCCACACATGCACGAAGAGGCCACAGAAGTACAGGATGCCGCCAGGTGCAATTGCCACAACGTTCACTTGGGCAATGACAAAAGGCACCCCAAAGATAATCAACTATGCGGCATATATACATGACAGTTTAGTAAAGATGGGCAACAAAAAGCCAACCTATATAGTGCCAGGAGAACTGATCACCAAGGTGGTTTATGGGGCACTACACGCTAAAGGAAGGTGGCCTGACCCCCCATCTCAGAATGATTGGCTGAGAGTAAAAGAAGACAAGGAAGATGAGCCACAAAGGGCACCAAGAGTGGCTACGCGATTGAAAAGACGGCTAGAGCCAGTTGAAGAGGAGCAACCCGAGCAGAAGAAAGGGAAGAAGGAGTTTGCTCAAGTGCCAGCCAAAGAAACAAGGTCACAAAAAGTGGCAAGACTAGAGAGGCTGATGGAGAGTTTCCTAGCGGAGAGAGCCCTCAAGGGTGATTCAAACGAACTCTGGAAGCCATCTCTAGAGTCTATGTCCGGATCGTCCAGAAGAGTGCAAAGGGACCGATTTGAAGATTGTATCAAGAATTTTGAGATTCTTGATGCTGTAGCAAAAAACATTCCTCATGTCCCTTTCACAGAGGAGGAAGTACAGCAGATAAGGCAGAAGCTGCTAGATGAACAAGAGAGCCAAGGAAGATAAAGAAAAACGAAAGCAGACACGGATTTAAAGGGTAAAGCTGCATCTTTACCAGTCAGCCCTAAACCCAGCCCACAGCCATCACCATCGCCCTCACCACCTCCTAGCAGCCCCCCGCAAGAAGATAAGGAGGCTGAGGACAAACAAGAAGAAAGGCAAGCAGAGGAGCAAGAGCAAAGATAGGAACCTGAGCCAAAAGAAGAGGCCAAGCCTGAAACTGAGCAAAAAGGATTAGATGATGCTTACTATGCATTTTTGGACCTGCTAGCTGCAGGCTATACGAAGGAAGAAGCCTCCACAGCCGCATTTGACTTGGCGAGGACAGGGCCTAAAGAACAGATGCAAGGCATCAGGCTAGTGGAGTTGAAAGAAATTGCTACAGACACGGTAGACCTGCACTCGCCCTCCAATGACTCGGACGTGGTGATGACAAAGCTAGCCGGATTGAGGGCACAATCCATGGCTTCAGAGAAAGAGATGACAACTCTCAAGGCCACCGAAGAAAAGATCAAAATGGAAATAGATTCTCTGCAAGCCCAAAGCCAAGGGCAAAAGCTAACCTACAGGCCAGCTTGGCAAGGGCTCTACAAAACTGCCAAGCAAAGGAAGAAGCAAATCAGGAGGCAGCAAAAATAATACAAGCAGATGAAGAAGAGTGTCAACAGCTCATCAAGTCATTGCGAGATGCGGAAAAAGAAAGAGATAATCTGACACTACAGCTAGCAGAAGAATCGAAAGAAGTAGAGGCCATGAGGAATGCCAAGGAAAGAGCAGAGATAGAGCAAGAAGCAAGCCTGGATGAATTCCTTGAGCTCAAGGACCAACTCAAAGATCATCAAACCATCCAGAGGCTGCGAGCATCACCTGCTAGAGTCAGAGCTACGAGCTCGACTCAAATCATTTCTGAGAGCCAACTCTATGAAGAGCAAATGCAGGAACTTCAGAAAGAGCTGACTCTCGAGAAAAAGCAGAGATTGATGATTGCTGAAGGTTCTATAGTCATGCAAACTAGAATGGAAGAGGGCCAAAAAGTCCTGCAAGAAGAAGTGGAAAGCATGAAGGTAAAACTCGAGGAGGCAGAAAGAATAAACGCCGAACTTAATGACCTCCTCGTGAATATGGGCAGAGAACCTGAAGCGGAAAAGCAAACACTCCTCAGGCAAATTGAGGAGTTGAAAGGCCAGCAAGGAGGAGAGGCAGAGAGCTCAGGGCCAGCCGCCAATGAGGGCATTGACCTAGGAAATGTGGCAGATCCTTTAGACACGCCTATGCAAGAGGAAACCCTAGCAGGATCCTCTCAAGAGCCACAGGATCTAACACAAGAAGAGGAGGAAAAATTGTGTAAAGAAATAGAGGTAGAGCTCAGAGAAACCACGAAGGAAGCCTTGGAGTGGGAGCAGAGGGTCTTCAAATCTATGACCATTCAAAAGATCGACGGCAGCAATCTCAGGCGCGAGTGGCTTCAACCCTCTCTCCCATATCCATTGCTGAAATATGAGGCAGCTACAATAAACAAGCGGATCATAGAAGAGCCAGTTGTACCTCTCTACAATGCAAATACCTCAAAACCAGAAGGGGTCAAGCTTATTGTGGATTCTCAGCCAAAGTGGAGGAAGGCTTCGCTTACAAAGTACCCACAATACCTAATCCACTTGGTAGAGGCACCTAAAAATATCAGAGACAACCTCAGCTTCTATCCTCTACCAAGGATTAGGATGTGGAAGGCACAGGAAATTCTGCAAAGAAGCCAACCTACTTGGCTGAACTACCCAAAGCTGCCGGGCTTGAAGGCAGGTGAGAGAATAAGTGTCCAATACATGGTGAAAACCCTAACGGGCGCCATAAAGTTGTTCACTGGCTCACCTGACCTTACATGCATTATGATGAGGAAAATCTACAGAACCATCTTAGCAGTGTTCGAGACCTTCAAGCCAGGCCAGGTGATTGACAGCATCTTCTTCTTCCAGGATAAATACAGATGCGCCTATGATCTGTCAGGTCAGCCTTCCAAGGAGGTGATACATGCGTTGTATCAAAGGATCATGTTTCTACCATCCTATCACCTCCAGGCTTTTGAAGAAGCATTCTATACAGGGTTCTTCACCATGAATACGGACATTTTTGGCCCAACAATGTTGAACCTACATGCCAGGTACGAATCACTGCTAAAGATGCGGGAAACGATAAGATGAAGTAGCAGGGTTCTTCACCATGAATACAGACATTTTTGGCCCAACAATGTTGAACCTACATGCCAAGTACGAATCACTGCTAAAGATGCGAGAAACGATAAGATGAAGTAGCAGATCAAGGCCATGTCGGGGACGACATGAGCAAGGAGGGGGGGAGTGTTAGAAGCTGGACACACCCCACGGCAGTAACTACTCGGAGGATTATTATTTTTTGTAATTATTCATTCATTGAGGAAAACCTGATTTTTCACCTTGTAATTATTGGGACTTACAGAAGTTTCCAGATTGTATCCTAGTTTTGATAGTTAGATTGAGTAGATGGTTGATTTTGGAACTTTCGGGTTTGAGAAATTGTAAGGTATATATACCACTTTTTGACCTTAATGAAAAACCTTTTGTCATTTTTAAAAACAAGTTTGAAGTCTGTGAGTGAGCGTACTGTGTACGAGAGAGAGACTATGAGCTTCATCTTGACGCTACGTGTGCTCCGGTGGTCGGAATCGAGTGCGCAGAAGTGCAGCGTGTTGCCCCCGACGAGAGCTACGCACTGATACCTACATTGCGCGCGTACGGTCCGGTTTTGCGAGCTCCTTCTACGAGCTTCATCGGGTGTTTGGGTGAGCATACGTTGTTCGATTTTGAATTGCAGCATATCCACGCGCTCACATTGAGTAGAACTACACATTAGGCACTTTAGATTTTGGAAACGAAGACCTACAGATTTCGGCCAAATATCCTACATGTTTCTGCACCAGGTGTTTTGGGTTGGGATTTTGGTTCATAGATCTTAGGGAGAGCGGCCTATTGGTATTAGTAGGGTCTCCTTCAAGTTCTATGGTGTTTCGAGATTGTTTGATGGGTGTTCGGCTCTAGAAAGCGTTGTAGGAAGTTTCCTCCTATGCACTCTTGAAGGCTGTGACTTAGACAATTGGTAGAGACCTCTGTAGGAATTAGTTAGGAGTCGGTCAAGTGTAGGTTGACACCTTATGCTAGCTTCCATGTGCCTGCGGGTCGAGCTTCGTCCTTAGCTGACATTACATGTTAGGTGAGTTCTCGCTGTGCTGACGTCCGTCGCGGCGTATCCGTCCAACAAGAACTAACACTGCTTTGTATCAATTTCTTGTTTTCTGATTATAGTTCATTTGTTGAGGGATGAAAGCTATAAAGAGTTTTTATAGATGCAAATTCACATGGAGAACCTAACACAACTTTATAACCATGTTTTCTGAGTAATTTAGATGGGTCAAAATTGGACGAGTAGCTAGAGTGCATGCTGAAGGGGCACATAGTTTGAAAGTCAAATTAAAACACATTGAGGGTACATCTAGTTATCAATAGAAATGGTTCCTTAGTACATGTCCAATCACTATGTTGCATGCTCTTTAACTAGTTTTACTCAGTTAGATCATGTGAGACCTAAATTTTATATGTAAGATAGGGGTATGATAGTTTTCTACATTGATTGTCGTATAAGCGTAGAAAAGGGGGTCATATTCCCTAATATGAGTCGTATATAGGGGTTTTATCAAAGTTGTCCGCTCATCGCAGGCGGTGTCCTATTTTGTATATAGAGTGAATCCCCCGGGTTAGTACCAGACAAAAAGCAAAGAAGCCCTTCATAATGTGTGAAAGTCTGAACTCCAAATGAACCTCTCTCTTAATAAACTTAATGTTAAAAAATATGTCTATAATCACCCAACAGAGCAGGTTTTATTTAAATCTTTGAGAGAAAAAACCTGTGCTGAGCAGACTCCACAAAGAGATTATCACCAAAGTACCTTGGGAGACCAAGTCTAAGTGAAGGGAAGAACCCCTCACCTTTATGTAGTGGAAGAGGCAGGGAAGATTTCCAAAATATATACTCAGTAGGGGAGGTGCTGCAGCAGCCTGGCGTTGATCAATCACAATGAGTGCAAGAGGTATTACAGCTAAGATTGAATCCATGAGCGTGAGGCAGAGAATCTGTGTCCAGCAACCCCTCATAACGCGAGGTCATCAGAACGATGCCGTGACTCAGTATGAGTGCCGCGACAGAGTGTAAAAAAACCTAGTAGAAACAATCAAATCTGAAGCCACCCAGGTAAGAGGCCAAAGGTTGGGCACTAACTAAACCAAGTAAGAGAGTTTTTAGGGGGTTGTACCCACAAGCTAGCCCAAGATCCAATATAT
This sequence comes from Adiantum capillus-veneris, assembly GCF_014529385.1. Taxonomy (NCBI): domain Eukaryota; kingdom Viridiplantae; phylum Streptophyta; class Polypodiopsida; order Polypodiales; family Pteridaceae; genus Adiantum; species Adiantum capillus-veneris. The sequence goes on from NC_140952.1 coordinate 130,765,752, forward strand.
TGGTTAATAACAACCCAAGTAAACCAAGTGAAGTTAAATTCACACCCACCCAGCTAAATGTGTTTGTGATTTTTGTTTAGCCAAGCAAATGGATAGTAGGCTAGCAATAAGTATTATTTCCGCATTTTTTCTCTAGAATCTTTAGGCTATGAGTAGGTTATCATGGTTAGCTGCTGTGACAATGTGTGTGTGTGTGTGTGTTTGTGTGTGTGTGTGTGTGTGTGTGTGTGTGTGTGTGTGTGAGAGAGAGAGAGAGAGAGAGAGAGAGAGAGAGAGAGAGAGAGAGAGAGAGAGAGAGAGAGAGAGAGAGAGAGAGAGAGAGCACTCATGGTGCTGAGCAAGAATTAGAGCAGTTGAAGCGGACGACATAGTAGGAGTAGTTTCCATTTGGAAAATCTGCATTTATGTTCTGTGTATGTGCATGCATGTTTGAGAGAGAGAGAGAGAGAGAGAGAGAGAGAGAGAGAGAGAGAGAGAGAGAGAGAGAGAGAGAGAGAGAGATTAGTTTAGATTTAAGATTAGATTTTGGATTTAGTTTTTATATTAAAGTTTAGCTTCAGGATTATGGTTTAAATTTAGAGTTAGGTTTATGGTTATGCTTGTAGTAGTTTGCATGTCGTTCACATGAGTTTAGGTATGTAGTTGTTTGCAAACTCACATATGCAAACAACTCTCTCTCTCTCTCTCTTTCTCCCTCTCTTTCTCTCCATGAATGCGGAATTAGGTTGGAAAGCTTTCAACTGCACAGTACTCAAAATGGAGGCGGATATGTAATGTGCACAGTAATGCCTCGAACAAGGAGCTGTTGTGAAGAGATGTTGAGCAAGAAGCATAATAGAGAAGCTCTTTTTCAAAGCACTCTAGCAAAGCGGGAGCACTCTCGCACTGCGCACACCACAAAACGGTGGCTTCACTTAACCATAGCTCTTCAGGTAGTTTACACTAGGGAATGGCTACAACTGAACAAAAGACAAAGGGGTTTTGTCCACTACATGTATTGTCATGTAGATGTGGGTGTGTAGATTTCTCGTACTAATAAAGACAAGATTATAACCCGGTGGTTGTTGGGATTCAGGCCAATTGGCCGGACATCCCACTTACTACTAACCCATCTACTAACTTAACCACATATACACTTATTCTTTAATACAAAGAGAATAAGGAGCTGCAACAGGATAACGTTGTTGTGCACTCCACCCAACAGGATAACGTTGTTGTGCACTCCACCCAACAGTAGGTCTCTCTCTCTCTCGGCGCTCGCACTTGCACTTGCACACGCTTCTCGCGGCACTTTCAACTGGTATCAGAGCAAGGTTTGTGCTTGCCGTTTTTGCGTCCGTGCGCACGCACACTTTCAAAAGTGCAAACAAGTTTTCGATTTCGAAATTGGCAAATTCAACGTTCCGAGAGTGTTTTCAGTAGGCATTCTAGGGTTTTACCTCCCTTTCGAAGTTGTTCGTGTAGTCGAAAGCTTCATCCGAGCTACGCTTCAAGAGTTGTATTTTTCAACTCCACTTTTTCTATAGGTACAGGACACATGTGCACGTTGTTCAGAGACTATTTTGGGATTGTATATAGCTGTTTTATGGCTATTATGTGCTATTGAGATGGTGTTTATGGGCTAATTAGGAGCACTTTCTGGCATCGATATTGTCTCGGGTTTTTTAGGCATCCATCTCCTCACAGGTTCTTGCATACATATAGGACATCTAGGTTTCTTACAGGTTGAAGTGTTTTACATCAACACAGATTTTAGTGGGAGTACTTGATGCGCATATGCATTGTTTTTGGCACTTCTGATAGTGCTTGAGCTCTTTTGAGAGTGGTTTACTCCCCACAAGGATTTGTTTACTGCTTGCACTTTTTTTTTGGTGACTGTTTGAGCACAAATACTGCACCTTGCAGTATTGTTGACAGTGGATATATGTTGAGTTGCGAAAACTGCCATATGTACCTTTTGTGTAGGCGATTTTGGCTTGTTTCTAGCGGTCTTGACCATTTTTTAGACTTGGTTCGGAGGCCCTTTCTGAGACTGGGTTGGTTTCTTGTCTGCATAACCTTTTGTGAGGGTCAATAGCATGAGGTTTTCTTAAGATAGGGGATTCTCAGATGTTGAGATCCTTTTGGTGATACAGGTTGTTGGAGTGTCCCTTTTCATGGCCTCACCATAGGACATGTATAGAGAGGGCTAGGTGCATTTGACACCATGTTGGCAATCTTGGGTAAGCTTTTGACTTTTTATGCACAGTTAGTGGTTGATCCACCTGTCTTATGTTCTGAGAGCATTACTTTTGATGCGACTGATCTCTTGTGATAGTTTTCGATTGATATTCTATTAGTTTCTTTTTGGGAAACTCTACCAAATTTTTCCCATATTCTCTTTAGCTTGCAACCATGTCATCTAGCAATGAAAAGGATATTTTCAATATTCAAAAATTTGATGGGACGAATTTTGTTATATGGAAAGAGCAGATTCAAGATGTTCTCATACAAAAAGGCCAGTTGGATCCAATTATGGAGCGCCCAGAGGGCGAGTATACAGATGTTGAGTGGGGGAAACTTGATGCTAAGGCCAAATCTACCCTCGTTTGCATTTGGCCGAATCTATGTACTTTACTATAGTTGGAGAAAGGACTACTAGAGATGTATGGGATAAATTGTGTTCCATTTATGAGAACAAAATTGTCACTAATGAGGTTTTCTTGATGAAGAAGCTATTTGATCTTTGTATGAAGAAAGAGGGTACTATTTTGACTCACATTAATGAGTTGAATATCATTTTCACTCAGTTGACCACTCAAGGTTTGGTCTTCGATGAGGAAATCAAATGTATCTTCTTGCTATGTAGTTTACCCTCGTCTTGGGATACGTTTTGTACTGTGATTAGCAACTCAGCACCTGGCATTGGTCTTGTGTACAATGACATCCTTGGGAATCTGTTTACCAAGGAGATTCGCAAGAAATCTCTCGAAGGCAAGAAGGATGTTGATGCATATGCTGCTAGTGATAGACAGAGGGGTCACACTCAAAGTCATGCCAAAAGCAAGGAATGTGGGGGCTCACACAGTAAGTCTCGGGGTTCTATGCGTAATGTCAAGTGCTATCACTGCCATAAAAAAGGGGATGTGAAGAAGGATTGCAGGAAATAGCAACAAAGCAAGAAGGATAACCAATCCGGTGACACTTCTAAGTCTGATGATTCAAACAAGGGCAAAGCAAAGTTAGAGGAGATCAAAGTTAGAGTTAGAGGACATTCATAGATGACTCTACTTGAAAGGTGTGGGCATATCCTTTGAAACATAAGGATCAAATTCTTTCTGTGTTCCAAAAATTCTTGGCACTGTTGAGAATCAGTCTGGCAAGAAACTCAAGAGGTTGTGGACTGACAACGGTGGAGAGTATGTCTCCAAGGAATTTGACAATTTCTATGCTAAGAGGGGGGTTAAAAGGCAGTTTATTGCACCATACACACTAGCTCAAAATGGAGTTTTTGAGCGCATGAATCGTACGATTCAGGAAAGAGTCATAGCCATGCTTTCTATGGAAAATCTCACACAAGGCTTTTGGGCAGAAGCCGTCTTGACAGCAGTGCACATCATAAATCGTTCTCCTAGTACGCCATTGAATTATGAGATTCCAGAAGAGTTATGGTCTAAACGTAAGTCCCACTATGACCATCTATGTGTTTTTGGTTGTGAAGCTTATGCTCATGTGCCTAAACAACTTCGACAAAAGTTAGAGCCAAAGTCACACAAATGTATTTTCATTGGATATGGTGCAGATGGAGAGATGGGATATCGTCTGTGGCACCCGGAATTTTGTCGAGTCATCCGTAGTTCAGATGTGATCTTCAATGATTCAAAGATGCATAAACAACCTATCAAGGAAATAGAGGTTCGGAGAGTGACTTTTGAGGATGTTGCCTCAGAGACAGTGAAATCAACTCAGTGGGCTAGTGATGTACCTTCCACTAGCAATGCTCCAGAGGGAGCGGATAGCAATGGTCAAGGCGTGAGATGGTCTACTAGAGTGTCGTCCACCTATGCATTTCGAGCCAGCAGGTCTTGATTAAATCATGTTGACCGATTGCAATGAGCCAAGCTGCTACCAAGAAGCCATGATGAAGGATGATGTGGTGCAGTGGGAACAGGCTATGGAATTTGAGTATAACTCGATTTTGGCTAATGACACTTGGGACTTGGTAGAACTTCCAAATGATGCAAAAGATTTACCTTGCGAATGGGTTTACAAGAAGAAGTTTACCTCAGGTGATCCAAATCCAAAGTACAAGGCTAGACTTGTAGCCAAAGGGTTCAAACAGCAAAAGGGAGTCAATTTTGATGAAATATTCTCGCCTGTGGTAAAGATGACAATGCTTAGAACCGTACTTGTTCTTGTAGAGATTGAGGACATGGAAATTTTCCAAATGGATGTGAAGACAGTATTTCTTCACGGAGATCTAGAAGAGGATGTTTACATGCAGCAGCCTAGGTTTGTTCAGGAGAACACGTCTCGTGAGGAGCTAGTGTGTAAGCTCAAAAAGGCACTTTATGGCTCAAAGCAGTGTTCAAGGCAGTGGTATCATAAATTTGATGCATGTATGAGGTCTCAAGATATAAAAGGAGCAAATAGGATCATTGCTTGTACACGAGAAAGCTAGATGATGGCTCGATGATCATTCTAGTTCTATATGTTGATGACATGCTTAAAGCTGGGAAATCCATTGTGAAGATTTCCAAATTGAAGAAAGCACTTAGGAACAATTTTGCAATGAAAGATTTGGGGGATGCTACACACTTTCTTGGCATGCGAATCAAAAGAGATCGCAAACGTTGTATTCTTGACTATCTTAAGGAAACATACATTGAGAAAGTTTTACAGCGTTTCAATATGCAAGGGGGAAAGCATTGAGTACCCCAATACAGGCATTCTTGAAACTTAGCAAGGACGATGCACCCAAATCTAGCCTCGGTACGCACCCAAAATGGCTTTGTTTGCAAAATGTTCACAGATGGGCCGTCGGCGAGTGTCTGGATGGTCGAGGAGGTGTGAACGCCTTGGAAAAAAAATTATTGACCAATATGTGCAATAGAAAAAAGAAAGTACAAGAAGTGACATAAAACAAACAAAGGACAAAATTATCGTAAATTACATCTATAGGTATAGGGAGAATGGCAGACTTGACACCAAAGATTTTTACAATATCCTCTGGGTTTGTCATCCCTTGACCTAGGCTTAAGGCACAATGGGAGAGGACTGACCCAGGGTGCTTTCCTGTAAAGGCGTACAATGCCGCTTCCCGGTCCACCAAGATACACGTGTGAGCATTAAGGGTAAGGGAATCTTCAACAAGGATGGCACTTAATGCTTTGCACTTGAGCAGCTCTGTAGAACCATGCTTAGAGAACTCTGTGTGAGCAACTCGAAGAATGGATGGCCCCAGATGGCCAAGATAGTGCCACAGGGAGCTATCTCTACCCATAGGAACGCTGCACGAACCTCCAGTTCACATTGCAAACTTATCAACATGGTATGCGGTTTGCAAAACATTTTAAACAACTTCAACACTTGCTATGGGGTACAATAGACTATTAATAAGGTTAAAAAGTGGTTACCTCAGTTTCTTCATCCATCTCTTGAAGAGTTTTCCTTGTAAGGTCGATGCTAGAGCGATATTCTCCACCCATAATGGTCAGCATTTTGTGTGGATGAAAAGAGCTTTCCGGGATGCTTTCGTAAATGAGGCTCATGTTTTGATTTCCATAAGTGTATTTGCCACGGTTTGTACCAGATTCTATTCATTTTCACTAGGGAGGAAAGAGAGGCTTGGTGGGAGACCTTGGTCTTCAAAGTCAATTTGAAAGTTGACCTTCTCTTGCTTTCCAGTGGGATCTTTCATGCCCGCATAGATAGCGAGCATTGAGAGCAACTCATCTTATTTGAGTCCTAGTGTCTTTGCAATGTCATCAAGGAACAAGAAGTGACGACCATCCACCACCACTGCATGCAAAATGAAAATTTGGAGGTCAGGAACTTCCTCCAACACCTCGTCTCCCTCTATCATCCGATATTCCTCCCTAGTGGAGCTGGGATTTTGCAGGAGGATGAGTGTCATAGATGCTTTAGCCTGCTCATCAACCTCTTCAATAAATTCATTTGATTCCTCCACAATGGTTACAGGAGGTTTTTGGTTGACCTTTTCCTTTGATTTTCCCTTCTCCATGCCCTCAAGCACAAGCAAGACCAGAACCATGTCCCAAGAGATGAATTGGGTGCCTAAGCACCCCACGCCCAAGTCTATGATGTCATCCTCATCCTCTGTCCTACAGTCCCGCTCAGTAAGCCCTTTTATAAACTTCAACAAGCGAAAGAAAAAGTTTTTGTCGGTCGCATAGAGGTGTTTGAGAAAATCCACTGGCAACCACGCCATGTCGGATCCTTGAAGACTATTGCATATTCTTCCATGTGCTCCATGATGTAGTCAAGAAAGCTTTGGAATCCCTTTACATGAAGGTTAGCAGTGGCATGCATGTCGATCGTCCCCTCAAACACACTGGCTTGTCCATGTGCACAATCTGCAAGTCCTATTTTCTCTAGTTGTGTGAGAAGTTCATCAGATGATGTTACCATAGGTCTGTTTTTGCAAAGAAGATGGGAAGAGAGCTGAAAGCTAGTGTTTTGTCGATCACATAGAGGTGTTTGAGAAAATCCACTGGCAGCCACGCCATGTCGGATCCTTGAAGACTATTTCATATTCTGCGATGTGCTCCATGATGTAGTCAAGAAAGTTGTGGAATCCCTTTACATGAAGGTTAGCAGTGGCATGCATGTCGATCGTCCCCTCAAACACACTGGCTTGTCCATGTGCACAATCTGCAAGTCCTATTTTCTCTAGTTGTGTGAGAAGTGCATCAGATGATGTTACCATAGGTCTGTTTTTGCAAAGAAGATGGGAAGAGAGCTGGAAGCTAGTGTTTTGTGAATGTGAGAAATGAAGTTTAAAACCTAGAAAGTGACTTTTATACTCAATGTCACTTTTTAAAAGCACTTAAAATTAACGTCAAATTAACTTAAAACTATAATTATAAACAAAATTATACTCAATGTCACTTTTTAAAAGCACTTAAAATTAACGTCAAATTAACTTAAAACTATAATAATAAACAAAATCACACGACAAGCAATTGAAAGACACCAACATTGAAAGTATTCACGCTCCAAATTAAAAAAACTTGCACATTTCAATCAAAATCTTGAACAAATTAAAAATGAAAAAGAGATTCAAAACGCCATATGTATTAATGGGAGCAAAATCACTTCAGTTACAAGCTTTTACATTAATACATCGCGGAAAACCAATGTTTTCACACATAAAGCTCTTCTCTTTTCTGGAATGAACAACCTTTTCATTGATTACAAAAATATATTGATTGGGCAAGGTATATCTAAGATTAAGATACTCACAAAGGTGACTGAGATTCCAGTCGTATTCACCAAGATGTTGTGCACTGCATTGTCGTGGAGGCATATTTGCACATCAATTGATTCTCTAGCAGCAACATTAGAGTTTAGTGCCTCCCATTTTCCCTTTTTCAACTTCCATCTTCTATAGGAAAAGACAATTGACAAGCTTTGCTTTGCAATATGATATCTGCACGTCACATTCTCAGCAACTACAGAGCACTTGATTGTATCTCCCTGGTGATTGACCACCTTAGTCTCCCATCCAACTGCAAGGAAGCCGTTTTGGGCACTTCCCCCTTTGCAAGTCCACATTGTTGGTGTTCTGTGAACACTCTGCAGTCAAAAGATAAACACAAACACATAAAGGGACATAAACCAAGTTAGGGAAGCTTTGTGGAAACTATATGTGCACTTCATTGCTGAATGCACATCCGCCTCGATTCTCCTTTTGGCACTATCTGGCTTAGGACATCCATACTCTGCAAGGTTGGTGGATGAACCCGAGAAAGATTACCATACCCAGTTTGCCTAGGCGTTACATAAGTATGGTTATAGAAAAAATGTCCCGTGAGACAAGCTCCGCAGATGGACAACCAACATAGAGCAGTTTGCGAAGGTCAACGTGGATGGCCTCAAAAGTTCCTGTGAAGGACTTTATTGGCTCCCACTCTACAAAATTGGATGGGAATACATCTGCAAAAATGAACAAGCAATGAAAACCTTATAGACATCAAAGCAATATATACAACAGAAATACAAAATATACAATCTAAAAACTTGACAGAGGAGTAGTTTGCAGGAAACCTCGATGGAGCCACTGTTGTCTGTAGCTTCAATTGTGAAGCAACACACACACATGTTGCACCTTTGCAAGTCGCTTGCCATCATGGGTTTGCTTGAACTCCATGATCCTTCCCTTCCAATGGTGTGCTCAAGAAGCCATGTGTCTCCTTGAGACCTTGTGTGCACCTCTTGAGCTGAGCTGCATTGTCACCCACATCAATCATTTGAACTCCATTGTCACCCAACATCCACTGTCATCTTGTACATTGCTGCATGAAATGGAGTCAATGACACTCCTAGGTCATCGAGTACCTAATGATGCCATGGGGAATAGTGGCACAACCTGCAGACAAACACTTATGATTAGACATTGCACATCCATGTTCTCAGATGTATAGAGCAAGATTCTTTGATGGTAAACAAAGACAAAAGATGCCACTTGCTGCTATACTTCTCCACCTGCTTGTTGGCTTAATAGGGAAGATAATGTTGCAAAGCTTGAGAGAAAAGTAGATCCTCTCTAGAGAGCACAATGGAGAAGGAGCAGGAAACCTATTGAGAAAGAAAGAGGGATGATCTAGCAGAAGGATATGTTGCAGATCTTCAGCTTTAGGTAGAGGTGTTTAGTGAGAAATGGAGAACTTTAGCTTGAGGAGAATCTAGCAAGCTTGAGGAGAATGCAATAAGCTTGAGGAGGGAAAGGAGGTTCAAACTTTTGCTGCAGAGCTTTTGGGAGGGAAAACTGAAAGGAAGGAAAAGAAGCAACTCTTACAAGGTGAAGTGAAGAGAACTGAGAGATGGTACAGTTAAGAGAGAGGGAGGGAATGATCATCACGTTTTTGGAGGGACCCCCTTTTAGGAGAGAGGGGGGGGAGAAACTAACAGCCACTAGAGAGAGAAAGCATTGGTTTTTACTCAACTATTTAGAGAAAAGTTCAGTTTTTTGAATTTAAAAGAGAATTTCTCTTTATATTTTATAAAAGAGTACAAATTTGACCACTTAGTTTTAGGCCCTGCCATACCCACCCTGTCAGTCCACATGGCATCCACCCATTTGCCCCTTCCATAATCTCCTTCTTAATCCCATGGCAAATAAAGAGCCCCCCTTAGACCCCATTCCCTTCCTAATGTATACAGAGGAAACTGAAGGGTGAACCCCTCTGAGATTTAATCCCCTTCACCTTTGCTGAAGATAATCTGACTTTGCAATCTTCTTCATTTCCAAGTCTATAATCCTTGAGCTTTCATAAATAAATTCATATGTAAAATAGTCCCATTATGTAGGATAGGTTTTTGCCAGCTCTTGAACTTGATCTTTCAACTCGGAGCTTACAACTTCTTCAAAATGTGTAATCATCTCGATCTTCTAGAACCCCTCGACTCTTCATGTTCACTTCATAGCATTCAAGGAAACCCTCTGGATCATGCCCTTGAAAAACACAATACTAGTCATTTATGGCATCAAGTGCCATCTCCGCCTTATCATCAATTTGCCTTTTTGTCTTCATGGCTTCCACTTCGAGCAAACATCCTTTAACCAATTGGAGAATCTTTAAAAAATCTGGAACTGCTAGGTTTTCATCAAATCCTTTGGAATTGAACTCTTCCATAAAATTCATCAATTGTTTTGGCTTCTCCATGTGTACCTCTCACCTCGAACAACTTGCGTCGTGTTCACCAAAAATGTCGGAGTGTGCTGTTCTCCAGCGTGGACCGAGAAAGCACAGGGCCTCTGGCTGTGAGAGATGGTGAGAGAGGGAAGAAGCACAACAAAGATGAAAAGACTCAATAAACACTGGTGAATTGATTGCATACTTGGTACAAATTAGATATACAAAAAGTAGAAGAGCTTTTTCTTAAGATCGTGTATATTTCAGTATCACTGAATCCTCATCATGTGCTCAAACCATCTCAGTGGAACACACCTGAGGAACTTCCTGCCTCACCATGTGCTCAATCCGTCTTGGTGGCACACACCTTCGGAGTTTCCTGTTATGTGCTCAAGCATTCATGTTGATACATAAATGGGCCCTATTTCACCCTTCACAAGAATCCCTTGACCCAAAGCTTCTTCGACTTTCCAAACATCACATAACTGCTCTTTGTTATCCTGATCTGCTGCATCAATAGCTAGCTTGAGAACTTACCCACTCACAATTTCTACGAGAGCTAGATCCTGAACTTCATGCCATGCATTAGACCTTTTGAAGATGATTTACAAGGTGATATGTTGACGATAAAGATATAGCTTCGCCTTTACTACATCATCAGAAAGCAAGAGAGCTATAATTAATTGAATGGAGATTGGGATGAACCTTTTGGTTTGAAGTTCAATGGCAATCAAGCAATGGCTTAAGGTTAATCGAGAGATTAGGATGTATACCTGGGAGCATAAGAATATAATTATAGCATGAATGAGAGCTCTTGAGTGGTAGAGCTTCAAAAACTTTTTAAAGAAATGATCAAAGACAGAGAACTTTAACTAAGCTTAGCTTATTCCACCTGCTTGTGTCTTGCAAGTAGAGCACTTGGTGCTAAATAAGAGAGATCATTGACGAGCTTGAGGTTATGATTCATTTCCCCTAGGAACAAGAGCGAGCGAGAGAGAGCTTTGAGGGTGATAGCTCAGCGGATATGAGCTATGGAGCTTAGTCGGATAAGCGACCTCAATTATGACGGCGATTATGTGAGCCCAGGCTTTGGTTTAGGTTTGATTACGAGAGAGAGTTAGATTAGATATGGCTTAATGAATTTTAGGCTAATAAGCATGGGTTTAGAGAGAGAGAGAGAGAGAGAGAGAGAGAGAGAGAGAGAGAGAGAGAGCTTAATGAAAATCGAGATATGGAGATTATTCTTGAGGGCGAGCTATGGAGCATGTGGTTGAGGACGAGCTATGGAGCATGAGCTTGAGGGCGAGAGGGAGTTTATGAAGCTTGAGAACGAGTGGTTGCAAGGTAATGCCAGCTTGTAGCATGTTTTCATGCACCTTACTTCTATGTTTCTCCCCTCACGCATATGGCAGCCGCTCTCTTCCTCTCATACATCCCTCCCAAGCACATCCCTTCTCCTGGTTACTGGACACCTCCCTCTCCTGCATACACCATGCAAACCTTGGTCCCCCTTCTCAACCCTGGTAGCTTTCCTTCTCCGCCTGCTGCGGCATCCCACCTAAGTCAAGGCTCAATTATTAGCTTCCCCTTTTAATAACGCCATGTAGGCCCCTTCCCCCTCCACAACGTCTATTCTTCTCTTATTCCCACCCTCTCCCACTTTTTACTTTCGCCAGCTCTGTAGACTCCTGCCATGCTCTTCTCTAGCGGCTTCTCACCACCCCTTCTTGCGTTTGCTCTATAGTGCTCCCCTCTGCTCAACTTACGGCCCTTGTCCTCCTTGACAATGCATGACCCCCTGCAACACTCTTGGCGGCCACTTCCATGGCCGGTGGCTCCCTCTCATGCACACCCTTTTGTGTGCCCCCCTTTTCCTAGCACTTCCAACCTTCTCGTGCAACTAGCACTATTGCTGCATGCCAATAGCAGCTGTGCTCGTTTCTTCTTCTTATACTAACTCCAGCTGTAATTACATAAAATTAATTTCATTTTCTTAGTATCCTGTCCATGCCATGTCCACCACAAAAAAAGTTCCACTTGCCTTCAAGGTGCAAGCATAAAAAAAAGCATTTTAAGAAGGTCCTTCCCTTTGCATTCGATTAAATAGATCAAAGCTTCCATGTGAGGGTTATGTTGGGCATATAACATAATTATTGCATTCCAAGTATTGGCATTTTGGATGGGAAGCCCATTAAGAAGTTTACCTGCCTTGCCGTGGGCACCACCCTAGGCATACATATCGACCCACGCAACGCTAAGCACAGTGTCAAGCACATCATCTAAATATCGCATTTGGTATTTACATCAACCACGGCTTTGCCAAATACAACATATGAAGCTGCCTTGCAAATATTAGTTAGGCATATCCCACAATCAATGTACTCAAAGAGACGACATTTCGATCCTTAAGCACTCTTAGTGCTTTCTAGCGTGCACCGCTTTTATCATACTTAGATCCAAGGTAGTTCTAAGATCAATTGTCAACTAAAGCATCACAATTGGCACACATATCAACTCGGACCTTTGCTAATCACGTCCATTGTGATCAATGTACTTTAGTGGCTTCATTCCAAATTGTAAGCTCCTCAAGCTCTTTAAGTGCACTATATTAGGCATAAATTTCAATAATGGTAGTGTACGTCGAGCACAAATTTTTTTTCTTGCCCTTCAAATTGACCTGGTCTGCATCTTTTATCTCCATTTTCCATCATGGAACCAGAGCGACATGACATCCACCCCGTGTGAACTTGCACATCCACTAGCATGTGCGAACAGGTATTTGAAACTACAAGCTTACACATATATCCAACCAATCATAGTCCTATTGTAAGCATGCTTTGAAAAATCTTTGAACATGTGGCTTGATAAGAATATACTCATCTGAAATAAAGAATATGTAATGACTAAAATATAAGTCCTCTACCCAATAAATCCCATGTGTCATGGCACATGGATATGCCCTGACCAAATCCATAAACATCGTATGCCCTCCTCAATCAAATGGAAAAATAAGAAACTGCCCAAATACTGGAGCTTCATAATACCCTTCCAACATATGCAGCTGCCAAAACCCATAATGTATGTGCACTTTGCAGACTTTACACAAAATAAAATCATTTCTTAGCCCCAATAATATGCATTCATATTGAATCTCGTTTCAAATTTTTATTGATCCACTCAGTTTGAACTTCATATAGAGCACATAACACTTGTAATCTTTGCAAAGCAGGAAAATCTGTCTTGAATAAAGAGAAAGCACCCAAAACCTACTGGTGATTGGTAGGAGAATATGTCCTTTGGCATGCATACAAGAGCATCTACTCCCTTTTGCTAGTAACCATAAACTCTTGACATGATCAACAATAAGGGAAATACCATAAAAAATCCATACCGTGCATACCCCTTGAAGAAGATAGCAAGCATCCAGTTGCCTTGCCACCTTGGTTGACAAGCTAGCATACCATCTTCAACCCCTTTGATCACATGATATGAACATTGAGAATAGAGGAAATAAGAAAACTGTAGTGAGCATTTTTATGAGAATACTTTGAGAAAATAGTGTGTGAACTTGATTAGAGGTAGCAACGTAACCATTATACTTAAATAACTTGTCATGAACAATATTTTGCAAGAGAGAGAATTAGAGAACTTGACAACAGTTGAGGATTGGATTTATGTGGAGTCAGTCCCCCCTCCAAAAGGCTTTTGTATTATAGCTTCCCCCATAAAGAGAGACTTGGTACAATACAAGACCTTGATGGTGCAATGAAGATAGAGAGCTTCATGCACCACAATTATGCCCCTAACTTAGCTAAATGAAAGCATTAACTTGTCCTCAGCCTCAATCCCAAGACCTCAAACACCTTCGAAGGTGGAGAGAGCTAGCAGGGAATGAGGATAGGGAAGACAAAGAAGAAGTAATTTATGAGAAAGAAATAATCTCCTCACTTGTAATACTCTTGTAGCTTAGCATAGCATAGTAGCATAGTAATAGAGATGAAGAAGATGGCAAGCTTGCACTTTGGAGCATGGCTCTTGGTTGGATTTGCATTCCATAGCCAAGAGTTGTTGGTGTAGGTTGTCAACTTTTCAAGCTTGGAGAAGGAGATGGAGTTCTTGCTCAACACACCATGAGAAAATGAGTGTGTGTGTGTGTGTGAGAGAGTTAGAGAGAGAGAGAGTATATGGCCAAGCTACCCCCCTCCTTGCTTGGATCGACCCCCTCTTCCTAGCTCAAGCTTGAAGTTGATTGGACCTTCTCTAGACTAGCCAATCACTTACATTAGACATATCAAGCAATCATTGTAGTATTTGGACAAGTGTCCTCCTTTCCCCTTTGAGAGAGAGGGCTTGAAAAATTTTTAAACAATCAATTAAATAAACTAACTTCTTATTGGACCCCTGTAGAGGTCAACCAATAGGCTTGGTGCTTGACATGTGTCCTTGTTGCTTCTTAGGTCTTAGGCCTTAGTCATTAGTCTATGTTTCTTAGCGGGTAGAGGATCCCTTTTTACCCTACGACCTCATTCCAAAATGGATGACCAATCTATTTGGTGCTTGGGAGACTTAGCTGCCGCCGCAAGCATGTCTGCTCTTGAGTCCATATCATATTCCCAACGTAGAGTGACAAATTCTACTTGGTGTTTGAGAGACATCGTCATCACAAACATGATTCTAAGCATGCACAATACTTAAATTTTTGCACAATAAAAAGAGAACTAGTCTTATAAGACAAAAACATTGATCATTTTAAAAAAACATTTACATTTGCTTACTCTAATGTAGCACTGTAAGCATTGGCAAGGTTCATAGTATCCTTAAGTTGTGTTCCTTGCATCCATCTAACATCTTTAAAAGGATCATTTTTGCACTTAATAAGATACCGTCGGATAATCTTACCATGTCTTCTTCATGTCGAAGAATCGATTCGGGCTGAAGTACCTCTTCTTGATCTTCGATCTCGGGCTCGATCTCGGGCGGGTCCTCAATGATTGATTCTTGTGGTGGCTCTCCTTTGTAAGGCTTAAGTAGGCTCACATGAAAAGCATTGTGAATGAGCCAATGGTTGGGCAACTTGAGTTGATAGGCCATCGGTTTAAGGATTTGAGAAGGACCATAGTATCTTTTTGCTAGTTTAGCATAATACTGTTGGTGGCTCGTAGGATTCTTGCACGTAGTCTGCCTCAATCGAGCCTTGGGAAATTTGAGTAGGACCCAATCATTTGTTTTGAAAGCTAAGACTCTTCTGTGCTTGTAAGTAGTAGTCTTTTGCCTTTGCTGCGAGATGGATATAGCCTCCTTGATCTTTTGCAAAGACTCTTGTAGGTCTCGGCTATACTCATCGGCACAGTGAAGATCTTCCCATGTACCTTAAGTAGGAAGGGACTTTTGGGTCTTCCTTCAATGATTTTGAAAGGTGCCTTCCCCGTAGTAGTATGGACAGTGTTATTGTATGCATATTCTACAAGAGTAGATACTTTTTCCATTGTGAACGTTGATCTACTTCGGTAACATAGGTCTTAAGTAGATCTAGAATCATAAAATTGGCTATTTCACTTTGGTCATCCATTTGTGGGTGATAGGCCGAAGAGAAATTAAGCCTAGTACCTAGATTCTCAAAGAGACCCTTTCAAAAATAATTGGTCATTTGAAGCTATCTATCTGACACTATTGATGTTGGCAAGCCATGGTGTTTAAAAATTTTGGATATATTGGAAGTTGATTTTTTCCACATACTGCATTCTTTTTATATTTAGTAGGAGTAGGGTAAGTAGAAAATAGTCATGATTGCCATTGATTTGAATTCCTTTGAAAAACACTAGAAAATTGTCAAAGTTATCTTTGGCAATAGGTCCTTTTTGGGGTTGAACTTGGGAAATTGAACTTGCACGGTGTTATACCAACTTGTTTTGACCTTCCCTACTAATTTTGGTACATTTTGAACCACTGAAAAACCTGGTTGGGGCTCAAACTTGGTTAAAACTACCATTTGTGAGAAAATTGGAGAAAGTAAAGTCAATTTTTGGCCAAACATTGAAACCACAGCATGGGTAAGCTTTAAATAAACATTGAGGAAAATCAAACTATGAAATAAAATTTGCAAAAAGACAAGATTCTAGAGAATTTTAACTTTGGCACGCCGCAGATATATTCTCTACCAGAGCGGTGAATTTGGCAAAATTTTCATTGACATAGCCTCATTTGAGCATTATAGAGATTTTGGGCAAGTTTGAACAACTTTGAAGTTGTGCAAAGGGTGGTAAAACACTTACATACAGTCCAAACTTTGTGAAACTTAGTGGAGAGGCTCAAAATTACATGTAAAAACCCGAAAAAGTCATATTGGGCAAAAATCTCTTGAAATAGTGAAATTTTAGCTTTGGCGCGTTGTCATGCCGCTTTGCATGCACAAGATGAAAAACAAACTTTTGTTTGTATCTATGAACTTTGAGAAATCTAAAATCTATGTTATAACTACTTATGGCATTAGAATAGCACGGATGTATGCATTATGTGGTTTTTTTTGTAGACCAAAGTGAACCAATTGGGTTGACAAGTGAAGATTGTGTGGGAGGCTAGTTTTTTACTTAAGAAGGTAAAGCTTGAAGTGCTAAGTAAATTGGTCTAGATGGCTCATCAAATGGAGCCCTGATGAGAAAGTTATTGCAGTTTAAAGCTGAAAGTGGTTGCATATCTGAGATGGGTAGGGCAGATGGGAACAAGTGGTCAAAAGTGATTTGAAGTGATAGATGCATAAAGTTTAAGTTATAAAGCCTGTCGGTCTTTTCAGATCGTCAATCTGAGTCCTGGATGCCGAGTTATGGAGCCTTCAATGTTTGTCAGGGTCCAGGTTCATGCCAGTTTGACTACTTGGGAAGTCATGTCATCTGGTGTTTTTTGGGCTTTTCTCGAGCTTAAGAAGGTAGAAAGTGATGTATGGAATTAGCACAAACTAACAACTCGTTCATCGGATCTCCGGTGAGCAAGATATGGATGGTCGAAGTTTGCAGTTGCCCAGGGGATGGTTGCCGATGGTTTCCTCGTGTTTTGGCGGCCTCGATGAGTAGACACGGCAGGGTCAGATTGTGGCAAGGATGGAGTGGTTCAGAGCCAAAAAGGAGGGGTTTTGATTGGGCTTTATAGAGCACCCATTGGGTAAATGATTAGAGAGAAAATAAAGTTCAAACGTTGCACTTAAAATGGGAGTTTTTTTAATGATTTTGCAATTTTTTTGAAGCTTGGAGGGGGATGTGGTCACAGGCTACCATGTGGCACACATGATATCCCATATGTGTAGGCAAAGAGCGTGAATGTAGGGTAATTGGGAAACAGAGCTTTTGGCATGAACCAACTGAAACCCTAGCGGTGTTGGGGTTCTTTTCTTTGTTTTTTGTTCTTGGGAGCAATGGGGAAAAGGATCAAAGAAGGTTGAAAAGTGCATCAAGAGCACAAAAAGACTCAACGGTGGTTCAATTTTTGGGAGTTCTCTAGTTGAAGGGTTGCAATTTAGTGGGCGTACTGATGCGGCGTATGCAACCGGATTGTAAAAAGGGCAATCAAAAAAATTGAAGTTGTATCACCTGTCAGTTGAATAGATCTCTTGAGTCTCGAGTCTATGTTTCTTATCGTCGTATCAATTAATAATGTCCTTATTTGCAATCTTCTCTCTAAAACTCCCTTTAATCATCAATATTACGTGTATTAAACCCTATTTATGTCTATTTGCACTCGTTTATCCGAGTTTGAATGTATGCTAAGCTCTTGTCCCGATGCTTTTTCGATCGACCCTGGAGAGCCGTTCACTCCGATAAATTTTGGTGAACCCAATGTGAAATTGATCGGGGTAGACGGAGCCAACCATGTTGTCAAGCCAAGATAACGGGATGCATCAATTGATACAGTGATTTGCTGCGCTTATGCATCAACAACATCTGCACCATCAACAGATGATGACTCAAAGCTTGGAAAGAGAAATGGAAGCTCGGATTTGTGAAGCTAGGCAAACGGTGACAAATAAAGTGGGGTGGTTTGAATGCCGTTATGTTACCAAATTCTATCAAATATATGAACAGGCTATGGAAGACAAGGGAGCAGATGAGCAAGCTATAGTGAAAAAAAATTTGTTGGTAGTCGTGCCTAAATTGCGGGCATGTGCGGTGTTCAAGCAAGTGTTCAAGCAAGCTCTCAAAGACGAATATTTTCTTGAAGATAAGAAGCGTGTTACAAAGAAGATCTTTCTAAAGTGGGTGCACCAATGCAATAAGGGACTTTCTGCACCTAAATTGCTATAGGAATTTGAGAAAAGATTTGGTCATTTATCTGCCATCGAATGTACCCCTTTGAATTCTAAAAAGGTAGAATTGTTTGTGCAGGCTTCAGATTTAAAATTGCAAAAGCTTAGTGGATCTCCGTGAGGATCCAGCAGGGATGTTAGGGCTGAAATCAGATTGGAGAGAAGTGATTGAAGCGGTCAATATGGTGGTGAAGTGACAGAAAAGGCTAGACAAGCTAGTCGGGATGAATGCAGACGTGGAAGAAAAAGAAGAAGAGATTCATGTGCTATTATAGGAGAAGACCCCAAAGCTAGAGGAGTCTTTCATGGATGAGCTTGTGAAGGGAATCCAGGAGTTAAACATCAATTTGAAAGCTATGAAGATTGAAGAAAAAGGTTCAACATCTCGATCAAAGCAAGGTGGTCTACAAAGGGGAAGTGGTAATCAAAACTGCATGTGGTGCGACAATCTTGATCATGTCAGGAGTGAGTACGATGAGTTTGCAGAAGCCAAACGTAAACACGTGTTTTTTTGGAAGGATGGGCTGATACATCTATGAGAAATAGGGTTGCCTCTAAAGACCAAATATGGGAAAAGTGGTATGAAGAAGAGTATGGAAGCGATGTTGCAAGAACATCATGCAAGTTTAGTTGAAGCATTGACTTATGGAGTGCAAATTGAAAGCGAATTACAAGAATAACCTATCTTACAAAAAAGGAACATTTTGGCCATATGTTATGACTACGGCACAAAAAGGAAAGGTTGGATATCCGCAGCTATGTCAAGTGGGAAACTGCATTAGAAAGACTACTGGGTGGGGGGATCCTGTAGACTCCCTCTCAGTATACACATATATAGCAAGGTCTCAAAACAATGAGGCGTTTGTAGAAGAAAAGCGAAAAAGGGAAGTGGATCTGGTAGGGACTTCGAAGAAGACAACTAGGTCATCAATACCAGAGGAAAAAGAATCTGGCTCAGGTGTGGCTCCTAGCCCACCTGATATTCCAATGGATAAAGTTAAGAAGGAGAAGAAAGCAGGGAAAGCTCGAGGTCCATCATATAAACTAAGATCTAATATTGAATAGGAAACTGATGTAAAGAGGGTACTTGAGGAGCAGATTGTGAACAGTCAGGTGGAGTTTACCCTAGGAGAAATCCTAGGTATTGCAAAGCGAGAATTTCGGGACAACATCATTGATCTTATGAAGAGGAAGTGCCAAATATTGTACAGGCCTGAAAATGACCCAACCAAGATGCAAGTAGTTCAAAGTATTTATGAACAAATTGAAGCCATATTGCGCAGTGTTAATGAAGAAGAATTTGGGGATGATGAATGGGGAAGCATAGTCGACAACGGCGAGCTTCCAAGGCGGGTAAAGCATATCAAATTTCATGAGAATGAGTATCATGAAGACGTATCTCGCAGGCATTTTACACGAAATCACTGGGCCAAGGCTACTACTGAAACTTTGGTGAAGATAAGCAATTTGGAGGAGCCGGTTGTCACATTGGTAGATCATAGCTTAGAAGTAAACCTTATGTCAAAGAGCTTATATTCGAAAGGGAAGTGGCTTGTGGATGTCGAACATGGGTGGCGTATCCAAGCTTCTAATGCACAATTAGGTGATTTGTATGGTGCATGTCCTAATGTTAAAGTAGCTATAGGGGATGTAAGCGATGAACATAATTACTTTGTGCAAGAGCACTCAACTTCTCCAATTATTAGGACAACCTTATATTACTGCGGTGCGAATGAAAACAAAAGTTTTGGATGATGGATCTGCATATTCCAAGATCCGAAGTTGTGATGGGAAGAAAGGAATACATCATCCAAAACTTTTGTTTCCATTCGCACCGCAATAATATAAGGTTGTTCTAATATTAGGACAACCTCAAATTACTACGGTGCGAATGGAAACAAAAGTTTTGGATGATGGATCTGCATATTCCAAGATCCGAAGTCGTGTTGGGAAGAAAGGAGTACAATTTCTAACTATTTGTGTAGACCATGCCAGGAACAGGGACACCTTAAGGGATCATCCATTGCCAAACTTGAAAAAAGAATTTAAAGATAACAAGGGTTTCCCGGATTTTTCCCAAGTGTCATTGTAAAGCAAGACTATGATGGTGCTTTGAAGGAGAAGTGCTCACTGACAGTGGGTGTTTACAGAGAGGCTTTTTCATTAGGATTTCTAGGTTTATCTTCAGAAGGATCAGTATCTTACAAGAAATTCAATGACTTATGCAAATGGGAGAAGCAACATGTTTGCAACGCCCAAGGTATGTTTCAGGAATGTGAGATATTGGAGTTAAATGAAGCAATTTCAAGGATTTTTGAAGAATATGCATTTGTGGACACAATGGGGGAATTGGAGGCAGCCATGCAATCCAATGATCAAGCCAGGATTGAGATTGTTAAGGTAAACTCTCTTGATATGTATGACATCCTTTGTCAATTCAAAGAAGAGTTGGATGCAGAGGAGGTACATGTAAATACAAAATACAGAACAGTGGCAAGAAGGTCAGATCTGTGGCTATTCCATTACCAAAAGAAAGTGATACAATTATGTAGAAAGCATCTCGACAGCCTATTCTTCGAGATCTAGGTAAAATTGGGCATTCATTTACTGAAGAACTTTGTAGGAATTGCAGATTACATAAGTGCGAAGATTTTTAGGTGCATGTGTTTTTTACTTGATATGGTTACCCCATTTTTCACATGTTGCAAAGGTTTTATACCAGTTGCTTGGGAAGGGATATAAATTTGTTTTAGAAAGAAGAACACTCGAAAGCTGTGCATAAACTGAAGAAGATGTTACAAGAGGCTCCTACATTAAGGAAAGCAGACTACAAAAGCGAAAAGCCAATTATTGTGACGGTTGACACGAGTCCTACAGGTATTGGGTGAGCTATTGGACAGGATGACGAGCAGGGAAAAAATTATGCTATCAGATTTGGTACTAAAGTGTTAAGTGCTTGGTAGAGAGCATATCCGCAGGTTAAAAGGGAATTTGGGGGTGTAGCAACTGCCCTAAGGTGTGACCATGAGTACTTTATTGGTGCTTTTGTAATAGTAGAGACACATTGCTTACCATTACTAGGGATGATCACAAGTTGTTCTACACCAGACATAGCCATGCTACAATGGATAGCATATATTAAGTCATTAAATCCCAATTTTCATCATATAGCAAGGAAGGATAATCCAATAGCTGACATGTTGTCCGGGGCCAGGTTTGAAGACAAAGAGACTATGGATTTTGAAGCTGAAGATGTGGGATTGAGGTTCTTTACCTAAGATTGAGGTTCTTCAAAACTGCATGTAGAATGTAAAAAGACGGTTTCATTACAGTGTTTTGTTGAGGACAAGTATGAAGGTGAATGGTTGTTGATTGGAAAATATTTGAGTATATTGAAGAAACAGGAGTATTGGACTAAACAAGAGTCTAAACGTATTCAAAAGAAGGCTTATGGATAATTCTTACAGGATGGGTTTGTATGGAGGCATCCAAAGAAGCGGAAAAATACCCCTCAGCGAGTTGTTTGTGATAAGGTAACACAACTTCAAGTACTTAAAGAATTTCATGAGTCGCTATGGGTAGGACACAGGGGAGTTTGGGCCACTTTTGCTAAAATCAAAGAATGATATTAGTGGAAGGGTATGTATAAAGATGTGGAGCACTTTGTTGAAACTTGTATTGTATGTCAAATGTACTCAAATGTAAATCATTGAGATGGATTACATCCGACGTATCCATTGTGCCTGCATTTCAAACGGGTAGTCGATTTGATTATAATGCCCATAGGGTTATGGAAAATGAGATACATCGTGCTTGTGCCAAGGAAGATTTGATGAACCAGGTTGAGGCGAGGTATTTGTGAACCAAAGCTACAAGTATGGTATGCAAGTTTTTGCTAGAAGATGTAATATGTAGATATGGTGTGTTGGAAGAATTATTGCAGAGGAGGAGAGCTAGATGCTGATGATGTTAGGAAATAAGACGTAGCTAAATAGATAATTGAGTAGATTACTTAATGGAGAGAGACAGATTTACATACACAAGATTATAGAGTAGAGAGAGAGAGAGAGAGAGAGAGAGAGAGAGAGAGAGAGAGAGAGAGAGAGAGAGAGAGAGAGAGAGAGAGAGAGAGAGAGAGAGAGAGAGAGAGAGAGAGAGAGTGCACACGATATACATGGTTCACCCAATGTGGGCTACATCCACAGGAAAGCAGCCACTCAATGGCTTTAGTACTTCAAAACAAGAAGTAGTTTACAAAGGGATTATATTCTTAATGGAGCTCCCACCTTGCTTCACTCTCACCACCTCACACTCACCTTGTTGCATCAACTTCACACTATGACATATGTGTAGAAATGGCCTCCTTTTATAGGCCAAAAGGGTTGCCCTCTCTTATGAGAGGCATCCATGTGTAGCCGCCCTTGTGTGAATAAGTCCAAGTCGGACCCTCCAATCTGCCCATGTGTGGCCGCCCTTGTGTAGACAAATCCGCTTTTGAATTCGGCCACCGGCCACCGCCATTGACCACTGGCCACCGGCCAATCGACCGGTTGTTTTCCGACCACTTTTCGGCCGCCATCCGGCCATAATATCCCCGAGGCCCCTAAAGTTGCCCCTGATTTTTGGCCGTGAAAATTTTGGTTTCCGGCAAGTGATTTTCCTTCATGCACGATGGCTTCTCCTCATAATGGGGGCCTTACAAATGTGCGCTTTTACCACAAAAAAATACAAGGGTAAATCAGGCTCCATACGTAATAATCTCCCACTTGGAGACTGATCTCCAAACCAAACATGTGACTGCTTTCCATCCTGGCTTCTTATCCTTCAATGCCGACTGAAGATGAGCAAAAGCTCAACTTCTCCTTGTTGACCACCTTTGTAAACATGTCTGCAGGAGGATTTTCACTTGTATGCACCTTTCCTACCTTTAGTTGTCCCTCTTCCAAAAGAGTGCGTATGAAGTGATATCTCACCTCAATGTGCTTTGTCCTTGAATGAAAGGCTGAGTTCTTTGCAAGATGGATAGCGCTTTGGCTATCACTATACAAGACACAATTGTCTTGTTTGAATCCAAGTTCTTCTAAGAATCTGTGAAGCCACAGAATTTCTTTGCTTGCCTCCGTCATTGCTACATACTCTGCTTCCGTGGTAGAAAGTGAGACCACTTTCTGCAGCTTTGAAGCCTAGCTTATTGCTGTGCCTCCAACCGTGAAGACATAGCCAGTAGTGCTCCTTCGAGTATCTTTGTCACCTCCCATATCTGCATCAGCATACCCTTCTAGAAAAATATCAGTTCCTCCAAAATACAAAGCATTTGTTGTTGTCCCTTTTAGATACCTAAGTATCCACTTCACGGCTTGCCAATGCTCTTTACCTGGGTTGTCCATGAACCTACTCACAATTCCCACTGCATGTGCAATGTCTGGCCTTGTCCAGACCATAGCATACATTAGAGAACCTATCGCTGCAGCATATGGAACTTTAGACATATAGGCTATCTCCTCTTGTGTCTTTGGACACATATCCTTCGTTAGTTTAAAGTGACCAGCCAAAGGTGTAGAAACTGGTTTTGCATTTTGCATTGCAAACCTTTCTAGTACCTTCTTGATGTAATCTTCTTGAGATAGCTTTATTGTCTTCTTCGTCCTGTCCCTTGATATTTTCATACAAGGTATCCTCTTTGCAGCACCTAAATCTTTCATTGAAAAAGATTTAGACAGCTCCTCTTTTAGGTCTTTGATGTCCTGCATGTTAGCACTTGCAATCAACATGTCATCAACATATAACATTAGGATGATGAATTTTCCATCTCCCAAATTCTTCGTGTAGACGCAGTGATCCGAGTTGCATCTTGTGAATCCATGATCCAACATCCATCGATCAAACTTCAAGTACCATTGTCTTGATGCTTGCTTTAAACCATACAAGCTCTTCTTTAATCTGCAAACCATTTTCTCCTTACCTTTTACTTCATACCCCTTTGGTTGAAGCATGTAGATTCCCTCCTCTAAGTCACCGTGAGGGAATGCCGTATTTACATCCATTTGCCCGAGACTTAAATCATGAGCAGCCACTAGGCTTAAGACAAGCCTAGACAAGCCTAATTGAGTTCATTTTTACAACAGGAGAAAATATTTCATTGAAGTCAATACCTTTCTTTTGAGAAAACCCTTTTACCACAAGCCTAGACTTGTACCTTTTCTTCCCACCTTCTTCTTCCTTCATCTTGTACACCCATTTGTTTTGAAGTGCCCGCTTACCTTTGGGCAACTCAACCAACTCCCATGTTTGGTTGCGATGTAGTGAGTTCATCTCCACTTGCATGCTCTTCGTCCATTCTTCTTTGGATTCATGTTGCATAGCTTCTTTGTATGATTCCGGCTCTCCAGAATCTGAGATCAAGAGATGGTTGAAGGAAGGAAAAAACCTTTATGGAGGTCTACTTGCTCTTGTAGATGTTCGGGGAATAGGTTGAGGCTCCTCATTTGGTTGACGTTGTTGCACATTGTCACCGTTTGCAGTCCTTGAGTCTTCACCGTCCTCAAGCTCCATGTACTCATCACCTATTTCTTTTGTTTGATTTCTTTCCAAGTAATCTTTGTACATATTTTGTTCGTTAAAAATTACATCCCTACTCCTTAAGATTTTACCATCTTCAGGATTCCATAGGCGATACCCAAAGTCACCTTCTCCATAGCCAATGAAGAAACACTTTTTGGACTTTTCATCTAGCTTTGATCTTAGGCTTCTATCTATGTGCATGAAAGCCTCACACCCAAACACTTTGAGAAATGCATAATTCACCGGTTTACCTGTCCATGCCTCTTATAGAACTCCCCCATCCAATGCCGTTGAGGGTGACCGGTTGATTAAGTACACATACGTACTTACAGCTTCCGCCCAAAGCTCAAGCGGTAGGCCTGCATGTAGCCGCATGCTTCGTGCTCGCTCCATGATTGTCCTATTCATCCTTTCTGAAATCCCATTTTGTTGAGGTGTCCTTGGGGTTGTCCTTTGCCTCTGAATGCCATTGCTAGCACAAAAGCTTTCAAAAGCTTGGCTGCAATATTCGCCTCCATTGTCGGATCTGAGGCATTTAACCTTGGTACCTGTTTCATTCTCCACAAAGGCTTTCCACCTTTGAAATATGGAAAATACATCGGATTTATTCTTCATGACGTTTTTCTAGTCGCATCGTCTATGAATGTTACATAGTCCAATGAGCCACCAAGTGATGGTGTAGTTGAAGGACCCCAAACATCAGAATGAACCAACTCAAGTTTTTTATTTTTTCTTTCATTTCCTGATTTTTGAAATTTTACCTTCTTTTGTTTACCATAAACACAATCTTCACAGAACTCTATGTCCACTTCTTTCAAACCTGGTAGAAGCTTCTTTGTTTGAAGGATTTGCATTCCTTAGGCACTCATATGCCCAAGTCGATAGTGCCACACTGCACTGTCAACTTCTGTAGTTGTTGCACAAGCTGAAGGTTGCATGCTAACAGTACACAAGTAAAGTGTACTGACCTTTTCTCCCTTGGCAACCACCAAAGATCCCTTTGAGATCTTCCACCGTTTGTTTCCGAATGCAATGTTGTGACCTTCATCGTCCAATTGTCCTGTAGAGATCAAATTTTTGCGAAGAGAAGGAACATGCCTAACATCTTTAAGCTTCCATTCATTTCCGTTAGCAGTTTTGACAGAAACTGTACCTTTGCCAACAATCTCACAAGCTTCATCATCTCCCAAGTATACATACCCAAAATTATCTTTGGTGTAGTCTTGGAAATGTTGCTTGTGTGGTGTTGCATGGAATGAAGCCCCAGAATCTACTATCCAAGAATTAGACACATTGTCTAATGAGAGAATTAGAGCATCTTGCTCTACTTTATCAGCCACATTGGCCTTCGATGTTGGCTTGTTGTCTTGAGACTCAGTCTCCTTCTTCTTCTTAGACCAGCAATCCTTCTTGACGTGGCCCTTCTTGCCGCAGTTCCAACATTCAAGAACTGACTTTGTGCGTGACTTGCTCCGTCTTGAGCGATCACGACCCTTTTGGTTTTTGAACCTCTCCTTAGGCGTTCCTCTTGTTTCCACTGACAATGTAGCACTTGATGATTCTCCTGTGCTTCTCCTTCGTATTTTCTCGCTTAGGAGAACACCCACAACATCATCAAACTTAAGAGTATTTGTGCCAGAAATAGAATTACTTACAGCCATCACAAGGCTGTCCCAACTATCCGATAGAGATGATAGTATAAGGAGAGCTCGCACTTCGTCATCGAAATTGATTTTCACCGATCTAAGTTGACTTATGTTTGTGTTAAAGTCATTTAGGTGTTCTGCAACTGAACCATTCTCTGCCATCTTTAGATTGAACAAGTGCTTCATAAGAAATATCTTATTGGATGCCGATGGTTTCTCATAGAAGTCGTCAAGTGACTTCATCAAGTCCTCCGTGGTCTTCATCTCCGAAACATTGAAGGCCACTGTTGGCGCCAAGCTTCACCGGATTGTTCCGAGTGCCTTTCGATCAAGGACAATCCATGCTTCATCTACCATCATTGCGGGCTTCTTTGCAAGACCGCCTAGTGGCAAATAGAGGTCCTTCTGGTAGAGATAGTCTTCAATCTGCATCTTCCAATGTTGGTAGTTTTTGCCGCTGAACTTCTCAATCTTGAGCTTCCCTTCCTCCACCATAACTCCCACTCAATTCAAGGAATCCTTTCCTTGAGATAATTTAGCTATGAGCAAACCTTGCTCTGATACCAGTTGTTAGTAAATAAGACGTAGCTAAATAGATAATTAAGTAGATTACTTAATGGAGAGAGACAGATTTACATACACAAGATTATAGAGTAGACAGAGAGAGAGAGAGTACACACGATATATGTGGTTCACCCAATGTGGGCTACGTCCATGGGAAAGCAGCCACTCAATGGCTTTAGTACTTCAAAACAAGAAGTAGTCTACAAAGGGATTATACCCTTAATGGAGCTCCCGCCTTGCTTCACTCTCACCACCTCACACTCACCTTGTTGCATCAACTTCACACTATGAAATATGTGTAGAAATGGCCTCCTTTTATAGGCCAAAAGGGCTGCCCTCTCTTATGAGAGGCATCCATGTGTAGACGCCCTTGTGTGAATAAGTCCAAGTTGGACCCTCCAATCTGCCCATGTGTGGCCGCCCTTGTGTAGACAAATCCGCTTTTGAATTCGGCCACCGGCCATTGACTACCGGCCACCGGCCAACCGACCGGTTGTTTTCCGACCACTTTCCGGCCGCCATCCGGCCATAATATCCCCGAGGCCCCTAAAGTTGCCCCTGATTTTTGGCCGTGAAAATTTTGGTTTCTGGCGAGTGATTTTCCTTCATGTACGATGGCTTCTCCTCATAATGGGGGCCTTACAAATGTGCGCTTTTACCACAAAAAATTACAAGGGTAAATTAGGCTCCATACGTAACAGATGAAGCCAAAGACTTTGTTGCTCGTATGGGTGTCAAGTCAACACTCACTACTGCATACAATCCCGAAGGGAATGGGAAAAGTGAAAGAGGACATCCTCCCGTTGTCAAGGCATTGGCTAAGGCATGTAAGGGCCATATTGGTGATTGGCCTCGGTTACTCCTTATGCTTTATGGGCAGACCATACTACACACATCACAGTTACATGTTTCATGCCATTAGAGCTTATGTATGGACAAAAGCCTATTATGCCTCTTGAAGAGGCAGTGACTATTGCCTTGGGATCTAGAAATGAGCAGAGAAGATTTGCTTGCTTCAAGGATTCGATAGCTAGAGAGGAGAAGCGAAGATATAGAAGCTGCAAAGGAGAAATTGAGGAGTGCTCATTTGAAAAATAAAAAGGCTTTTGACAAACGGCATAGGTTAAGACCATGTGCTATTCAAGAAGGGGATTTGGTTCTTGTTTATGATAGCAGTTTGCACAACCAGTACACAACTATGCAGAAGATGGTTAAGCGGTGGTTTGGCCTGTATGTGGTTAAACATGCTTTTCCTAATGCTACCTACAAGTTATGTGCGATGGATGGTGCTGAGTTAAAACTTCCAGTTGCAAGTAAGTGTGTCAAGCTATATAAAAGAAGTAATGAAGAATTTCAAATTGAAGATACAGACTTCAATGTGGATGAAGATAAGGATTTAGATGATGAAGATGTGACTTCGAAAGATGATGTTGGTTTGGACAACCTCTAGAGATTGGCACATACGAGAGGATGTGCAAGTTTAGAGCGGTTGGATTTCGTGTCACTTTGCGTGCACAAGATAAAAACAAAGTTTTGTTTGTATCTGTGAACTTTGAAAGTCTATAATCTATGTTATAACTGCTTATGGCATTAGAATAGCAGGAATGTATGCATTATGTGGTTTTTTTTGTACACCAAAGTGAACCAATTTGACTAACAAGTGAAGATTGTATGGGAGGCTGGTTTTCTACTTAAAAAGGTAGAGCTTGAAGTGCTTAGTAAGCTGGTCCAAACGGCTCATCAAACGGAGCCCTGGTGAGAAAGTTATTGCAGTTTAAAGCTAGAAGTGGTTGTAGATCTGAGAGGGGCAAGGCACATGGGAAAAGGTGGTCAAAAGTGATTTAAAGTGATAGATGCAGAAAGTTTAAATTATGGAGCTTGTCGGTCTTTTCAGATCGTCAATCTGAGTCCTGGATGCCGAGTTATGGAGCCTTCAAGGTTTGTTGGGGGCCAGGTTCAGGCCAGTTTGACTGCTTGGGAAGTCGTGCCATCTAGTGTTTTTTGGGCTTTCCCCAAGCTCAAGAAGGTAGAAAGTGATGTATGGAGACAACACAAACTGATGGCTTGTTCATCGGACCTCCGATGAGCAAGATATGGATGGTCGAAGTTTGTTGCAATTGCCCAAGGGATGGTTGCCGATGGTTTCCTCATGTTTTGGCGGCCTCGATGAGCAGACACAGCAAGGTCGGATTGTGGCAAGGATGGAGTGGTTCAGAGACGCAAAGGAGGGTTTTTGGTTGGGCTTTACATAGCACCCATTGGGTAAATGAATAGAGAGATAATAGAGTTCAAAAGTTGCACTTAAAATGGGAGTTTTTTTAATGATTTTGCAAGTTTTTTTGAAGCTTGGAGGGGGATGTGATCATAGGCTGCCATGTGGCGCACATGATATCCTATATGTGCAGGCAAAGAGCATGAATGTAGGGTATTTATAGAGTAATGGCCTCCTACACTAAGCATCATAAGGGCGTGGGAACTCTCAACTCATTGGACATGGCACAGTGGTGCATGGCGTCTCTTGGCGATGCCTATGGCATTCGCGGGCTTGCGCATCCCTGCCGGGCGCTCTCGTGATGTAGTTGGTAGTGTGGTGGTCGTCCTCATTGTTTGTTGATGGTGTTGCAACAAAATGATGATGTGGCATCCTGCTAGCAGGCGGTTCCCACGAGCCCCTTCTTTTTTGAGAGAGAGAAAACAAAGCAAACCCCCCCTCCCAACTAGCAACATCGCTAGTGCTCCGGGCAGGGGAGGGGTCATGTGAGAGAGAGAGAGAGAGAGAGAGAGAGAGAGAGAGAGAGAGAGAGAGAGAGAGAGAGAGAGAGAGAGAGAGAGAGAGAGAGAGAGAGAGAGAGAGAGAGAGAGAGAGAGAGAGAGAGACAAAGAGAGAGAGAATTCAAAGGCTTCAAAGGCCAAGAAAGGGAACTCTAAGGGGACAATCCAAATGGAGTCTGCCGAGAATGATTCCCATGCAAAGGTGTGAGCAGAGGTGGTGAGTCATGCAGTATACATGCTAAATGGAGGGCCACATGGGGGAATCATGCATAGAAATTCTAAAAAGGGACTCAAATGGAGCTGCACAAGCATGGACAAGAAGTTTCTTTTCTTCTTTTGGTTTTGGCACCTCCTATAAGAGGAGTTTTTTATCAAGTTGAAAGGGTTCTTTCTCTTGGCAATTTGGGGGGGGGGGGGGGGGGGGGGGGGGGGGGGGGGTATATTGGGAAAGAAAGATTTTGGCACAAATCGGCTGAAACCATAGCATTGTTGGGGTTCTTTTCTTCGATTTTTGGTCTTCGGAGCAGTGGGGGAAAGGATCAAAGAACGTTGGAAAGTGCAATCAGAGCACAAAAAGACTCGACGATGGTTCAATTTTTTGGAGTTTTTTGGTTGAACGGTTGCAATTCAATTGGCATACCGATGCGGCGTATGCAACCGGATTGTAAAAAGGGCAATAAAAAAATTTGAAGTTGTATCACCTGTCAGTTGAATAGATCTCTTGAGTCTCGAGTCTATGTCTCTTACCGCCGTATCAATTAATAATGTTCTGATTTGTTGCAGTCTTCTCTCTAAAACTCTCTTTAATCATTAGTATTACATGTATTAAACCCTATTTAAGTCTATCTGCACTCGTTTATCTGAGTTTGAATGTTTGCTAAGCTCCTATCTACAGCCAGAGGCCTAATGCTTTTTCGATCGACCATGGAGAACCGCGCACTCCGACTGCACCAAAGATAGAAAGTCTACCAGAAGGGTGAATTTTTTTATTTTACACTAGGGCTAGCCTTGTCTGATCATAGGGACCCTATTCAAGTGGTCAAAGCCAGATTCCAACTATCAGAAAGGGTGTAGCCATCTTTGGCGCGCCTAAGATAACTTGCACACAACTACTGGATTTTGGTCTCATAGAATGAATCTAGTGATTAGTGATAGGAATTGTCAGATACTTTATGACTTCAGGTTAACAATTGTGGAATCACATACGGTTTGAAGTGCTGGTGTACAGGAAAATATGTCTTCGTAGAAAAGGGCAAGGCATGACTCAGAAGCACTATGTCTGAACCAAAGAGCATCTTTCCAGGTTTGAAGTATCTGTTCTATTATTTGCTTGTGTCCATTTATGAACTTGAGATCTGGTAGGGTGTTAGGTAATCTCAACACTTTAGGAGAAAATTCAAGTAGGGCATCCACCAGAGAGAGCATAAACCAAAGGAGACCTTTAGAGACTATAGCGGAAGAAGTACAAGACAGTTACTCCGACTCAAGTTTCAAGATGTCATCTTTTCAATCCAATAGAGGACTGGAACCTCACTCACGTTGTCGAGAAATTTACGGTCTTGCCAGGAAAGCACTGGGCTTTTGGCTATGAGAGTTTGTGAAAGAACTCCAAAAACTCTATGAACGAGTTAAACCATAGATGCCATGAAGTCTAAGGTTTGGAAGGAAGTGCAATCAAAGAAGCCCCACTCTTTATCTCTTACACTCACACACACAAAGAAAGAACATAAAAGAGAATATCAATACAACACAAAGATGAAAACATCAAGGCTATGGTCATATCATATCATGGGTAATATGCAAGGGTTAATAGATGAGTTAATGGCATTCAATCTTTGCCAACCAAACTATGAATTGTTTTTTGGAATTGTAATTTTGTGCTTACCATAATATATATGTTTTGTTTAGTGATTGGGATTAATTGTGTGTACAAATCCTCTTGGTTCATAGCAAGATAACTACACTTACGTCAAAAGAAAAGTTATGGTCTATAAGGGGTAGTATGATGGGATCCGGTGAAAGAAGTATTTCATTGAGCCTTTCTGGGCCAAAGAGAAACACTATACATTGTTGGAAGTGTATTTTATGGCTAATCCATACGTTAATTCTAATAGACTGCACATAGTGGAAGCGATAGAAATTCACATCATTTGGATTATTCATCTAGGATAGTATGTGAGAAATGTAGATATGAGAGAAGTGAAGAGATGAGAAGTTTCCCTCCCAAGCCCTATTCTTGCACGTAAGAAATAAGGATACTGCGGGGAGAGATGTACTTGTAGCAAGGAGAACCTAGAATTTGTAGACTGAATGAATTTCTAGAGTGAGAGAGATAGTTTTGGTTAGAGAGGAAAATGAAATTAGACATATACATTGGATTAGAGATGAAAAAGAAAACAACAAGAAATCAACAAAATATCAAAGTAGAACACATCTTACTTGACAAACCCTTCGAGAGTTATTCACTATTTTTGATGGAGAGACAAGAAGAGGGAAGACTTCAAGCCTTGATTGATGCACCAAGTTCAAGTCCTTCTTTGATTAGAGCTTATATTCCAAGGATAGCTTACAAGATTGGCTAGTCTTCCTCTAGGAGTAAGTGTAGGCTTAGGCTTATGTTTATGGCTAAGTACAATTAGGCATTACTACTCTCACTTCCTCATGAATGGTTTACAAGGAAGAAGAGGTCCCCTTTTATAGGTGAAGGGAAACCCCAAGGGTTACACAAGAAAGAGAAGAGCCAGTGTGAACAGGAACTGACAAAGTTTGAAATGAGTTGTTCCTGCATGATGTGGACAGACTGGAGTCCAATATTTTGATTATATCTCCTTAATCGTGGCTAAAGTAAAAATAGGGACAGAAAATTCAGCTCATAAGCTACAACTCCCATTTTATATACTTTTTTCAATTTGGATTGGAACCTTGCGTAAAAACACATCAAAATAGGGTACAATTTTGGCAGCAAAAGTCTTCTTGTGGTCCCCTTAGCTTAAACTTTCATTTGATTCCAATGGACACTCATACAGTATGAAAGCATGACATTGCTCCTTGACAAAGTTTTGTAATCTGGCTTGCAATAATGCATTAAAATAGGTGTATCTTTGAGAATCATACAAGCTAGTGTCCCACTAGGATTTGATTCCTTCCTAATAGCTATTAAAAAGAAATATAAGAAAAAAAATTACATAGAATATATATAAATATTGAAAGTTACCCTAGATATAGGATCTAGTTAGGGTGTGAGATAATAATGAGATAGTAGAAAGAAAAAACCAATGCTTTTTGCCCCTAGTTAAAGAGGCGGAGCTATTGACGCTTTTCTCCATAGTACTTTTTGACAGTAAAGTAAGAATATGTTACCCTTGAGATAAATAATAGGATGAAATAAAAAGCTTTATTATTATACTTAGATATGCATATGTACATTATAGAAAATATACTTATGTATCTAAAAAATCACAAGATAAATCTTGTAGCATTTGTTCCCACTATGTACGTGTCACAACACGACATCCACCCCTCTAAACGTGCACATCCTCTGGTATGTGCCACATTTGATCTTTGCAAGATCAATTCTCTTGTAGATCTTCCATGATTTCATCTTCACTTATAGCTTCCAATGCTTAATCTTCACTTTGATCTTCACCTGTGTTTTGTTCTTCCTCCTCTTTAACATCTTCTTGATCACTGTGTCCTCTTCTCTTAAACATTTTGATCCTTTTTCTTGCAATGGGAATCTTTACTTCTGTACCATCTAGTTCAGACAAGCTGTAAGTATCATTTTCATGCACATGCTTTACAATATACGGTCCAAACCATCTTTTTGAGAACTTACGCAAGACTGTGTGCTGGTTATCAAGGCTACTATCATACACTAAAACCCAGTCACCTTTGTCAATTGCTTTGCTTCTGAGCCGATGTCGCTTATCAAAGTAGTCCTTGTTTTTCAACCTTGCATTTTTGAGTCGTTCTTTTGCAGCCTCAAGGTCTCCATGTCTTCTCTCTATTTGCCTTATGCGCAATGCAAGGAGACCTTGCCTGGTAAGCCCCTCTTGCCAAGGTAGTACATTCCTTGTGGGAATTGTATCTTCAATCGGTATCACTGGCTTTTAACCATACATTAGCTCCACAGGCATATAGCCAGTTACTAAGCTATGTGTTGTACGATCAGTCCATAAAGCATATGGTAACAATTTTGGCCACTCACCAACTCTTCTTTGCAAGCCTTAGCCAAAGCTTTGATGATAGGAGGATGCCCTCTTTCACTCTTTCCATTGCCTTCAAGGTTGTAAGCTGTAGTAAGAGAAATCTTGATTCCTAATCTGGAAAAGATCTCCCTTGCTTCCTCGGCATCCAGCTCACCTCTATCTGTAGTGATCTTCCCCAGACAACCATAACGGCAAATCACCTCATCAAGAAGGAATTTACACACAACTTCTGTGGTTTTAGCTCTTAATGCCCTTCCTTCAACCTGGTTAGTTAGGTCCTCTCATGCAAGAACCAAGTATCTCATTTGCCAAAGTCCTAAAGACATTGTAACTGGATCCACAACCCATTTATAGTACATGGCTACTGGATATGTAGGGTGCAATCCATCACAATGTTGGACATTTGAATACATTTGACAAGCTACGCACAACTCTACAAATTGAGATACATCTTTATACATACCCTTCCACCAGTATTTTTCTTGCAACTTGGAGAAGGTTGCCCACACACCCCTGTGTCCAGCCATAGACTCTCATGCAACTCTTGCATGAGATTTACTTGAGTCTCTTTTTTACATATAACCCGTTGTGGTGTAGCACCCTTTTGTTTAGGATGCTTCCACAAGTAACCATAGGCTCAAAAAGTACCCATATGCTTTCCTGAGTATCCTCCTGAATTATTGTTCAGACCAATCATCCTGTTTTGCTAGAGTACTCAAATAGCTTCCAATAAGAAGCCAATCACCTTCATAAAGCTCTTTCAAGCACAATTCAAGTGGATTAGTCATGCAGACATTGTTACCTTTGACATGAGAGATAGAATAGAACTTTGTGCCTACATCATCTCCCTCATCAATCATCTGTGACTCATCTTCATATCTTGCCCTTGATAGCATATCTGCCACTGTATTGTCTTTACCTGCAATATGAAGCCAATCACCTTCATAAAGCTCTTTCAAGCACAATTCAAGTGGATTAGTCATGCAGACATTGTTACCTTTGACATAAGAGATAGAATAGAACTTTGTGCCTACATCATCTCCCTCGTCAATCATCTGTGACTCATCTTCATATCTTGCCCTTGATAGCATATCTGCCAATGTATTGTCTTTACCTACAATATGCTTAAACTCGGGATTTAAGAACTTAATGTAGGCAATCCACCGCAACATAGCAATGCCTCGCATTGAGCAACTTGTAATCATCCCAAGAAGTGGTAGAAAATCTGTTTCTACAACCACACATGCACCAATTAGGTACTCTTTCCCATTTTTCAAGGCTGTAACCATACCCCATAACTCTCTCTTTATCTGTAAATAGTTTCTTTGGCGAGCACTTAGTAACTTTGCTCCAAATCTCACCACATACATGTGTCCTTCTTCGTCATCTTGCCCTATTGCCCATCCAATTTCTGTAGGACTATATCTACTGTCACAATTACTGACCTTTGACACTCATAGTCTACCTTTCTCAAAGTTGGTGCTGATTGGAGCAACTCCTTTAGCTTTTTCATGGCTTTTACATGTGCTTCTATCCATTTAAAATTTTGATTCTTTCTAAGCAATTGATAAAGAGGATCAGCTACATGTGCAAAATGTGGAATCCAAATAACATAAAGACACATGCTCCAAGAAATCTTCTAACCTCAGTGATGCTAGTGCATGTTTCTTTCATTCTTTGGATGGCATTTACCTTTGTTGGGAAAGGTTTCCTACCATATGCGCTGCACATGTGCCCAACAATGAGCACTTCATTGACACCAAACAATAGAGTTTTTCCATGACAATGTAAAATTCGCTTCTTCCAACCTAGACAAAATTTTATCACAATCATTTATGTGATTTACCACAAACCTGCGACATCCCTTGAGATTCAAAGCTTCATCTTTCTCGCTTTCTTCACATCTTTTGATAGGCAAATTATCAATGAAAGGCATCGTGATTTGAGGAATAAAGTCACGTAAGACCTTATTCATCCCATTCATCATATGTGCAACCGAGTTGGTTGCTCCCTGTGGTACACATCCTTACCAAACCCAAAGGTGTCCTCATGGTTGTCAAGTCTTTGCTTTCAATGCAAGCTAAAATTGATGATACCCTAAGTAGAGATCCCCATTGAGTAGATTTCCCTCCCTACAAACGCCTCTGCAAACTCATCCATGATCGATCCTATACCTACATTTCTAATTGTCACCTTGCTCACTGGTTGCATATCTTGGATGAACCGTAGAGCGCCATTCTTCTTCAGAACTATGAACCACCTGTTTGAGTATGGAGCAAAAGAAGGCTCCAAAATCCCCATTTTGATCTTTTCATTCAATAGCTCTACTAACTTGGGCAAATGAGCCTTTGGAACCGGAATAGGCCGCAGATTCCAAGGCACATGAGGTATTGTAAAAGTTACCATGGGAGCTACAATAGAAGGATCAACATATCCTTTATCATGTGGCTCAAATGCAAAAGCCTTACCTTGCTTTGAAATCATTTCTTTAAAGCACTTTGTCTCCTCCAGTGTTAGAAACCCTCGCAACCAATATGCAACTCTTGAGAAGACTCCTTTGTGAAGGTATGCCCAATCTTTTTAGGATTTCTTAAACTTGGCTACAAAGAAGCTTGCTCAATCTTTTCCTTGTTGTTGGGTGGTAAGGGTGAAGCTACTGTTTTCATCTTATTTGCTACACTCTTCTATTTAGTTTCAACATGGACTTCTGGGCCAACTATTTGGTTTCCTTTAAAGGCTTCTATTATTTGATACATTTCCATAGAGCATACTTCCACAACTTCATTTTCAAGATGCAAACTAGACTCCATTATAGCATCAAGCTCACCCATAGTATCTACAAAAGAAACTTGTTCACACAAACCCAAAACATTTTCACTAGGCTCTAGCAACCCACTTTTTTCATGCCTATTTGTACATTATGTACATATTGCCTCTCACATCTGTTCAAAATATTCAAGTTTTGTAAAACATATTGATCCATTTCTTGTTACCAAGGAGCCCGTTGAGAAAGTTCACCTATTTTTGGATCAGGCGAGACCCTTTTTCTTTCTGTACGAGTGCAATCTTGCTTTACAGTGGTACTTGGCCAAAACCCATCATTTCCCTATGATCATGAAACTCTTTGCTCACCTTTGGTAGAGGATGTTCTCTGAGGTTGTCACGATTTCTTTCATGGTTTGCACAAACTGTGAGAAATTGGACAGCACGTTTACCATCTTTGCCCGTATCCTAACATATGTTGAACCAACGTCCATTACCTTTGTTTCCATTCAAACTCCCACAATGCAGGGCTTTCCAGGGATGAGATGATATGAAGATGTATCCTATACAAAGAAGTTTTGGTCAATCTTTACATCACCTATTGTCACCTTCACACCTAGACATGCTGCATACAATTCATCAGATGAATTGTTTGCTACTTTTACCATCCAACCATGATATGTGTCCATTGGCCATTTGCACTTATTGTAGAGACTCTTTGACATTATGTTTATTTTTGAACCATGGTCAATCAAGGCAACAAATGGCTCTTCAAGGTCACCTATCTTGACCAAAGTTTCTGTAGTAGCCCTTGGCCAGTGACTTCGTGAATAGTAGCTCCTAGGAATAGCTTCAACTTCTTCATCATCATTTGAGAAATGCACTTGCTTCACTCTCCCACTAGATTGGTAGCATCCTACCACACCTCCATCATCCTCCTTATTTTGCAACCACATCCCTTGTGTCTTCAAGGTTTCCTCTTCAACCTGTGGACGAGAAACTTTAGCAAGAGTTTGCCTCTTTCTCTAGATGATGTCAATGATCTCCTCATGGAATTCACGCTTTGCAATGCCAAGAACTTCTCCCAGAGTAAACTCAATCTTGCTATTCAAAATCCTATCCTCCAAGACTTTCTTTAAATCTATAGCAACCTCAATATTAGATTGTAGTTTATAAGTTGGGCCTTTTGTCTTACCTTTTGTTGGCTCTTTCTTCTTTCCTACTGTAGACTCCTCCATGAGTACTTCAGGTGGAGATGCTCCTTGTGTTGGGGGTGTTTGGGAAGGCATCGAGTTGCTTCTTGCCCCACTTCTAGAAGCTCTTTTTGATGGTCCTTTATCAGCATTCTCACACCTGCGCTTCTCTTCTACAATGCCTCATTTTGTTGGCATTTTTTAATGTAGGCATGCATTGACAATGAGTCCATTGGATCATTCCATCCTATTTCTAAACGTATGCAATCACCTACTTCATGTAGAAATCTCTTTTGTAAGCTTTCCCTTTTTAGCTAATTGCATGACATTTGGCCAAAGTTGACCATGATGGTCATTCACCTCTTCATCACTAAGAGGCTCAATTTTTACTCCATAGGTAGCTGCCTCAACTGAAGAGGTGGCATGGTTAGTTGCCATATCTTCAACTAAGGTTTGCATTCCCCCCTTCCCAAAGTTAGTTCTCAAGGGTAGACCTGTCTCTCTTAAGTGGATTTTACCATCCTTAAAAAAGACAACATCTTTTGTCAAAGCATCACCAAAACCATCACAATCCCTTCTTACATGGTTTGTAATATCACACCAAATACATCTATCAACAAAACCTTCTTTGGGCTGTTGTCTTTGCCTAGGAACTGGCCCTGATAGTTGGCCTTTTTCTTCAAGCTTTACAAGCTTCACCTTCAAGTCACGCATTCCCTTCACAAGCTCATCTAGCATGAACTCATCAAACTTAGGAGCGATAAAAGTAGGCTTTACCATTTTGTAAGAAGTTGAGGTGGAAGGACTTGTAGTTTTTACTACCATCTTGTCCCTTCTTCTTTGTCATTTGGCAAGCAGTGAGACGACACCTTCAACCTCATTCCAGTCAGTCTTTAGTCCTTGCTCAGCATCTGTATCTACAAGAAGACTCTTGAAAATCTTTACCTACATCTTGTAAGAAAAGATATGTCTTCTCTGCATCTAGTGTGGCCCTTTGTGTCCTGGTGAGTTGTGCATAGCGCCGCTCAAATTCCCTAAGTAGCTCTGTTATTGATAGTCCTTGCTTTGGCTGACTACCCATTCTAAGAATGTCCTTTTGGTCACTCTCTCAGAGTCCTCCATGAAATATTCCTCCTTTAAAGCTACTTTGAGTTCTTCCCAGTCTCTCCCATGTCCATCTTTAATTCCCCTAACATGTTCCCTAATTTCTAGAGCAACAACCAGCTCAAAGCTTTGAATCATCTCACCTTCTGACATGCGATGCAACTCCATCTCCTTCACATACTCACGTAAGCTAGTACTTAGTTACATATTTTCCAACAAAAAAACATCAAGGCTATGGTCATATCATATCATGGGTAATATGAAATGATTAATAGATGAGTTAATAGCGTTCAATTTTTGCCGACCAAACAGACTATGAATTGTTCTTTGGAATTGTAATTTTGTGCTTACCATAATATATATGTTTTGTCTAGTGATTGGGATTAATTGTGTGTACAAATCCTCTTGAATCGTAGCAAGATAACTACACTTACGTCAAAAGAGAAGTTATAGTCTATAAGGGGTAGTATGATGGGATCCGGTGAAAGAAGTATTTTGTTGAGCCTTTCTGGGCCAAAGAGAAACACAATACGTTGTTGAAAGTGTATTTTTACGACTAATCCATACGTTAATTCTAATAGAGTGGAAGCGAAAGAGAAACACTATACATTGTTGAAAGTTTATTTTACGGCTAATCCATACGTTAATTCTAATAGATCGCACAGAGTGGAAGTGATAGATATTCACATTATTTGGATTATTCATCTAGGATATATGTGAGAAATGTAGATATGAGAGAAGTGAAGAGATGAGAAGTTTTCCTCCCAAGCCCTATTCTTGCCCATAGGCAATAAGGATACTGCGGGGAGAGATGTACCTGTAGCAAGGAGAACCTAGAATTTGTAGAGAGAGCAAAAAGCATATTGCGGGGAGAGATGTACTTGTCGCAAGGAGAGCCTAGAATTTGTAGAGAGAATGAATATCTAGAGTGAGAGAGATAGGTTTGGTTAGAGAGAGAGATGAAATTAGACATATACGTTGGATTAGAGATGAAAAAGAAATCAACAAAATATCAAAGTAGAACACATCTTACTTGACAAACCCTTCGGAAGTTATTCACTATTTTTTATGGACAGAGAAGAAGAGGGAAGACTTCAAGACTTCATTGATGCACCAAGTTCAAGTCCTTCTTTGATTAGAGCTTATATTCCAAGGATAGCTTACAAGATTGGCTAGTCTTCCTCTAAGAGTAAGTGTAGACTTAAGCTTATGTTTATGGCTAAGTACAATTAGGAATTACTACTCTCACTCCCTCATGAATTCATCTCATGAATGGTTTATAGGGAAGAAGAGGTCCCCTTTTATAGGTGAAGGGAAACCCCAAGGGTTACACAAGAAAGAGAAGGGCCAGTGTGAACAAGAACTAACAAAGTTTGAAATGAGTTATCCCTACATGATGTGGGCAGACTGGGGTCCATTATTTTGATTATATCTCTTCAATCGTGGCTCAAAATAAAAAAGAAAAAATAGGGGCAGAATATTCAGGTCATAAGCTACGACTTCATTTTATATACATTTTTCAATCCGGATTGAAACCTTGTGTTAAAAATTATCAAAATACGGTACATTTTTGGCAGCAAAAGTCTTCTTGTGGTCCCCTTAGCTTAGACTTTCATTTGATTCAAATGGACACCTCATACAATATAAAAGCATGAAATTTCTCCTTGACAAAGTTTTGTAATCATGCTTGCAATAATGCATTAAAATAGGTGTATCTTTGAGAATCATACAAGCTAGTGTCCCACTAGTATTTGATTCCTTCCTAGTAGCTACTATTGAAAAAGAAAAAAATACATAGGATATATATATTGAAAGTTACCCTAGATATAGGATCTAGCTAGGGTGTGAGATAATAATGAGATAGTAGAAAGAAAGAACCAATGATTTTTGCCCCTAGTTAAAGAGGCGGAGCTATTGATGCTTTTCTCCATAGTACTTTTTGACGATAAAGTAAGAATATGCTACCCTTAAGATAAATAATAGGATGAGATAGCAAGCTTTTATTATACTTAGATATGCATATGTACATTATAGAAAATATAATTATGTATCTAAAAAGTCACAAGATAGATCTTGTAGCATTTGTTCCCACTATATACGTGTCATAGCACGACAACGTTCAAGCACGTTCTGACCTTTTATAAGACTTACAAGCACGGAGCTCAGATTTATCTAGATCCTAACGAGGAATATGTGGTAAGGGTGGATCACCATACTATCAAGTTTGAAGAGGAGGTTAGAGCGAACAAGCAAGATACCTTCTACATGGACCAAAACGGGGTGCAATACCTCAAAATACAAAATCGTGATATTGTAGACAGATGGGGATTGGAAGTTGACACTCTAATTCCAAACATGACTGTGAAGGAAGGACCGTCAGTGTTAGAATTAAAAGGATATGACTTGATAGACACCAAACCTCTAAAGTGCATACCTACTGACAACCCAAGACTTGGAGTCTATTGTTAGGAGGACAACAATGTTACAGACTTGGTCTGGACTGCTCATGCTAAACCAAGACAATTCACATGCTTGAAAATCATTTATATTTTCAAGATAAAGGAGAAGGGCTTAGCAAATCTTCTTGTCCACCTCTTTAGGGATTTTTATAACAATAACTTTGTTATGATGACTCTAAAGGAGATTGAACATACAAAATATTAGGGATACTCAATTTGAGAAGTCATTATGGGGACAATACCTAAAATAGAATAGAACGTGGGCCAAATGAGAGAGCCTATAGTAGCATGGCCAATCAGCGAGGAAGTACGGCCCAAAGCAGTCACCTCAATGATGGAAATGGGGGTGGAGATGCAAAAACCACCTTTAATAGGGGAAGAACGAGTGACACAAGGACAAGAAGAGGTCCACACAAGTCACACCTACCAAGCTATTGGTTTGAAGGATTGATTGGAGTAACACTAGCCATGAGAGAAGGTGCAAAATATCATCGTAGGGTTAGACCATCAGATTTCTAGAAATGGGTCAAAAAATATAGTAGGTCAAGGATCCATATGAGCATTTAGCCAGCTTCAGACAAGTTCTGAGAGTTGAACGTATAATAGACTTCCACATGCAATTTGAGGGGTTTGGGATGACTTTAGAAGGAAAATCTTTGACTTAGTTCCATACCATACCTCCTAGATCAATAATCCACCTATCGAATTTGGCTATGAGATTTGTTGCCGCTTCTCAAAAATGGGAATCAAGCATAGTACCATGGCACAAATCCACAACTTCAAACAAAAACAAGGAGAAATTGTAAGAGATTGTGTGAGTCGGATGAGGCAATACATCGATAGATGTCCAGAGTTGGAAGTTCCAATTGAGGAGAGGCTTGTCTCTTTGTTCCTAGAAGGATTACTTAACAAGGATTTGCTAGCCATTTTATATAGTAAAAAACATACAATGTGGGAAGCATGCAGCCTGGGTGCAATTGACTTGTGTGATAATTGCGAGATTTTCAATGAGGAAGCACTGTAATGGATGTGCAAAGAGAGCGGACCACACCTACCGTGCCAGCATAAGTAGGACCAACTATTGCAATTCCTGTCAATGCTTTGGAGGATATGCTTAAGTGCATGAATGACCGAGACAAGGTCCACCATAGGGGTAACCTATGGGACAACACATTGAAATGGTGTGCCATAGAAGGAAAATGGACAAACCACAAAATGGATGACTGTTATTATAAGCCTAAATATGACAAAAATGTCCAATATGTACCGATGAGACAACAAGGACAAACCATGTTGAAAGGGCAAGGGAACTCGAACATGCTCATCACCACCCAGCCATGCCCTATATAGGCCCTGGGCCTTCTACATATAGGGACCCCCTTGACTGCATGTCCGTCCTAGCCCTTGGCCGTGCCTGGTCCTACCCTTGTCATGACATTACTCCCCCCTTGGAGAAGCGTTTTCGTCCTCGAAAACAAGAGTGATGATACACCAATGTTTTCTATAGTGGCATCCTTCATGGATCCAGCTATTTGGTTGACTGGAACACGGTTCAGTAGGAGGTTCAATGAAACCAAGAGTAACATCTTGATTGTCCACATTGTTGTCCATTTGCAACCAGCTTGTGTTACCGATTCCTATCCTATCAGAGTGTGGAGACTTCATTTAGAACACACATGAGTATTCCAAATGAGTTATCACACAAAGATGTACCCTAAAGAGTACCTCTTTTCACTTTCCATGAAAGTAACTTGCTAACATAACTCATTAGCCAAGTTTAAGTCCTTGACTGGTTTTCCAATTTCAGCAGGAAACAACCCCACGATTACTAGTGTTCAAGGTTGAGAACTTGATTTATACATGAAGAGACTACACCTAGTCGCAAATATGCTTTAACTTATAGTAAGCAAACTCCAAGTAGAGCATAAATGCTTACTGATTGGATCACTTGGTGCTAACCTACGCACTTTGCATATCCTTCAGCACAAGATTACACTTTGTAATTTGCCTATCCCCTTGGATAACTGACCGTACTGAGGTGTGTTTTCCCTCACGGTTTACAAACGGTCTTCCCAGATGACTGGTAAATGGGAATCACAATATCGTGTAACATTGTTGAGGAATCAACAATGTCTGGAGTAACCATCGTGGTCAACTTGAAAAATCCACAAACACCCGAACCGAGCCATGACCTCTATTGGTGATTAGTAGACCCAAAAGTAATCTCATAGAGATACTGCACATAGAGTGCAAATTGCTTCATAAGCAACAACTTGAGTAATATGGATGTCGTTCCAAATCAGTCTTTGCTAAACACTAGGGCCCATAACACCTAGTGTCCATCCATTTAGCAAAAAACAGATCTGATCCTACATATCCATGATCATCCTTTCCAATACTTATGGCAAATGTGATGCGCCTAGCACACATTAAAGAGGAATGTAGATAGTTCTGAAAAGAAACTAAATACTTTCAGTTGCAATCATTTGCAAGCCTTGTTGAAACGTCT
Source organism: Adiantum capillus-veneris (assembly GCF_014529385.1). Taxonomy (NCBI): domain Eukaryota; kingdom Viridiplantae; phylum Streptophyta; class Polypodiopsida; order Polypodiales; family Pteridaceae; genus Adiantum; species Adiantum capillus-veneris. The sequence goes on from NC_140952.1 coordinate 130,809,681, forward strand.
GAACCATAATAGAAGGTGAGACAATGATCACTTCTAGGTACAAACAATGAAAATTTTTCATTAACAACTCATAGCCTTTCTATATATAAAACAACCATCTGTAATGTTGTTTAGCAGCACTTGTACCTTAACAAGTCTTTCTAAGTATCCGACAATTTCTAGCCACTGAAATTGTTTCTAATACGTCGTGCTAAAAATCGTCTAGAAAACAGATTTGACCAGCACGTAGGGACTTTGTCGTGACACATTAGGGAATTTCGGAGGTCATTTGGAGGGCCTTCTAAGAAAATGTATTTTTTGCACTCTCTCTCTAGAAAAAATGGCAAATAATAGAGCTGGGTCTTTCATAGTAAAGGTTCAAAAAGTGTACTTTAAGTAGATTCCTTACTCTTCTGAACATTCGTTCGTAGTGATTGAGGGATAATCCTCTTTTCAGTTGCATTGAATGAACCTCGTCAATATGGAGGGAATGAGGCTAACATGGAGGGACGAAGGCGCAGCCGCTATTCACTTTCCATTAAACCTGCACATTTGGCTAATGGCGCACTCCTCAAATGGCACAAATGTTACCCAGAAACGAGCCAAATATCACCTTCACATTGATTTGGACAATGAGTACCAACCATTGATTAAGCGTAGTAAAACAAACACACATATACCTCCCACTTCCATAGACACGCTCAGAGCTTAGGGAGCTAAACACATAGATATCTGGACGAGAGGCTCTCTCTACCCTAAGAATCCAATGACTAATGCGTCTCCACCATTTGTCAACCCTACAAGCTTATTGACCTTTGCTGGTGATGGAGAAAAGGGCCTTCTGGGTTATTGTAAATCTCTTACAAGAGAAGCTGAAACTTACAAGGGCATTCTCCAAGCTCAACAATGTGAGATTGTTCGCCTTTCACATTTACATTCTACAAATCAGGTTACCATTTTGCAACATAAAACAGAGGTACAAGAACTGAAAGGAAAGGTGTGAAGTTGTCAAATGAAGGACACCATCTTGGGTGGTCGTATCCGAAAGAAGAAATTGCGCAATCTTGAAACATTACAGGTTGCATCAGGAGGTCTCAAGAAAAGAATCCGAGCATTAAGGTGATGCTTCTTGGTTGGCTACATTGTCTTAGTTAAGTAATCTTTTTGTTTTTTCTTGTTATGTATTGTTTTCATGTGCCTAAATAGTGTTAGTGAAGCAAATTTTCTGTTATTTACTTATGCATTGTCTTCATGTAGAGATTCAATCTATCCTGACAAGGAAAACATTGACCCCAAAGCCAATATAGGAAATAGATTGAAGCCACTTATAAGTAGAAGCCTGGCAGCAGCTATAGTACATGACAAGAAGTTTAAGGTCCTACAACGAAATGTAGTGGACCGCTTTATTTCAGAGAACTCAGTGCCTGCAAAAGAGATACAAGGTACACTTGATTCACTTGGTGTAAGCAAAAGAGGATATTCGGCTATCCATAAGTCTGTCTCATCCATCTTTGTTAAGAAGGGTATAAAATCCAAACTTCTACCATCAGTCTCAAGTGTTTGGAAAGAGAAGCTTCAACTTAACGAGGCACAGGGAGACTATCTTGGACAGCCCTTTCATATTAAAGCAACTTACAGTGGCCATGGAGCAAACATGGCATATGATGAGTTCAATAATATTTTTATGGACCTGCGGATATTACAGAAGAGAATGGTGGAGTTTTACAACATCACATTTGAAGAGTCACGAGGGGTATTACATTTTGTGTTAAAACTGGATGAGTGTGAGCTTGTTAAAGAGAAAAAGCTAGAGCGTGTTACTATTACTTTAATGAATAGAGCCCTCTCAAAGTGTCCCAGTGATGATCATTTATATTTTAGTGTTCAATCAGAATCTAACATATGGTGGCTTGGTGCGTTTGAGGTAAGCGAGATTCTCAGGTAAGCTCAAATGTTCACATCTACTTAAGTCTCATTTATTTTGTGTTGCAGGTAAAGAAAGAAGATCATGAGATTCTATATTGGGTGTTCCATCGAACTAATATTCCGGAGGTGATTGATCGACAGACTAACCAGGGAGAGGTACTACGTCTAGATGGAAGGGGAGACTTTCAAGTTCAGTGGCATCTTGCAGGTGACCTCAAAACATTAAAGTGCATGTATAATTGTGGAATGGGTGCAATGGAAAAGTCGCCGTGTTTGTTCTGTATGGAGCCTGCAAAGGTCATGGACCCAAAGTGGTGGAGAAAAGCTCCAACACGTCACATTCAGGATCCTGCTTTTCGACCGGTTTTGAAAATACCACTTGTGAATGTCCACATTTGTACAATGCATGCCCTTTGTAGAATTGTGGAGAAATTGGTCTACTTATATATCGGGTTTGCTTGGAAGATTAAGAACTCGGCAGAACGACAAGTAGCCCTGCAGTGCTTAGAAATGGTACTGTCGGATATGGGGCTTCATGGTGGCAATGTGAAAATCCAGCGGGATGAAAAGAGATCAACTGCTGAGAAGGATGTCCCATGCAAACCATCCATCGGTGGGGTGAAGGCACGGAGGTTTTTATCTAAAGCCCAAGGTACAAGAGATCCGAAGCTAACAAAACATGGAAAAATATATAACACATCTTATGTTAGCAAGGTAGAGTATCAGAGCTGGAAAAAGCTACATATTGCAGTCAAAGACCAAGAACCAACTACTTGTAACGCGAAGGCTGAGGTTTGGCGATCAATAGACATCCTATTTTTGATGTACGACAAAGATGACTGGTCACAAGGTGATATGAACAAGTTCAAGGAGAATCTCAATCTTCTGAAAAAATCATTCAAGACAGCATGGACAGACACCCAGATTACTCACTACATGGTATTATCGTGTATTTCATTATCTCTTATGTGCAAATATGTGAGTGTAAAACATTCTAACTAATCTGTTTTCATATCCAGCACATCATCTTCAATCATTTACCATATTTTATACAAAAGTATGGGAACCCGGCAATATGGAATACCCAAGGGATGGAAAAGTCTCATTACATGGCGAGAAATGCTTATTTCAGGCACACATGACATGGTGGCTCTCGAATCAAGGCTAACAGTTTTAGAGAACTATTTGAATGGTTCTATCGTAAAATCATTCATCGAATGCAGGCAAAAGAAGTCTTGGCAAATTCAGCAACAACACAAGCTATCATACATTTACAACAACAAAAAGTTAAAAGATCAATGGCATACAACAACTCCGGAGCTCGTGAAAGTCAACGAAGGTGGAGAGAGACAATGGTGTATGTGAATCACAAGTGGAGAAAGATACTCTGAGTGGATGACATTGTACAAAATTTATGTAATACATGATCTTATACAATTGCTACTTGAAGTGTATCAAGATTTTGAAGGTTCAATTCTGTTTTTTGGCACGTCACCCTTGTAACGAATCATGAGATGTTTGCCATACTCTAAAAGTTCATCTGGGTTTTGTCTACCAAGAGCTAGTGCCATTGCTGTGTAGGTGTAGTAATACGCTGCCCGACCACCTGTATAGCCCGGGCAGTAACCAAAACAATCTCTAGCAAACACTTTGTCCACAAGAATGACTTTATCTGCACTTTTGGGCAGCACGAGTCCACCAAAGAAGCGTGATAGTGTCTTGAATGTGTAAGTTGCTATTGAACCCTCTTGTGACATGGAATTGTGAAAAACTACTATCAGCGACTCGCAAAGCTTTGAAAGGTACTGCGCTAGGGCCGCATCCCTTCCACGATACTCTCGAGTCCGCCGCCGAAGAAATTCATCCTTGTCAGCAATCCAAGACTGCACATATCATGTCAGAAGTGACACAAAGAGAGAGATAGAGAGAGAGAGAGAGAGTTACCATGAAGCTCTCATCCTACAGAAAGAGGTTTTCCTGCCACAGGTCTACAGATGTAGTTGACCCCTGACCTGAATGGTTAAACCAATCCTCCAGTTCTTTGTTACTTGTTGATGATCTTAGGCTTTGTCTTATTGCTTGGAAGGTGGCTTCATCAGGTAGTGTCTCCTTGTATTTTTTAGCTTTCTCAAAGCATCTTCTGAGGCATTCCATTGGATTGCTGGATGTTTCCATTGCCTCATCATCACTACTATCCTCTGAAACAAATCCACTCCTCTCCTCTTGGACTCTGGAAATAATAGCCAGGGAGAAATCCTCCCTTAAATAAAAGATGCTTTGCACATCATGTAAGAAGATATAGGTCCTGTCTCGAATCCTGAAGTCAGGCACAGCAGGCAACATCATTTGAGCATGCTTCTCAGTGAAGTTACTGACATCCAATGGAAGTTTGATTTCTGTGGTTTTCACAGAGAGCATCTTACTTCTTTGTAGTTCAATTGCCTCAACCTCAAGGTCGACTGTATCTTCAACCTCCTCGACTTCTTGTATATGATTTTTCTCCTCGCATTCTTCATCTGGTGCTGCATCCTGCTCCTCTAACACCTCATCAAGATTCTGCATGAGGAATCCAAATAGGCTGTTCAGGTAAATCATAAAGCCAAAGGCTTCCTGAATGAGTTTGCATTCTTTTTGGTGCAAAGGGCAGGCTGAATGTCGGCAAGAAGGTGGTAATTCCCTATACTTCTTCAGTCCCTGTCCCTTTCTACCACAGTCATTTAAATGCACAAGAGTCATAGTGGGCAGAACAACCCTCCCTACCTGCACCATCACTTCAAACTTATCTCTGTAGGACTGCAAGAAATTACTGTGCTGAGCTAACAGGTCTTCAATGTCAAACTTTGGGTTAAACATAGAATGAACTAGATCAAACTTGTCCCCAGCACCACAAGATGCTGCAAAATCAAACAGCCTCTCATCACTTGCAGCTGGGTCTTCCAGAGAAGACACATCCTCTTTGGCTTTACATTTAGTTGCACAGGGACTACTTTCAGGCACATCTGCATCATCTCAGAAGTCTATATTCCTCTTTCTTGTATTTTTCTTGACAAGTACTGTACAGGGTGAGGGAGCCTTGTAGGGTGAGGGATCCTCTTGGCCTGGTGACCTCTCTGATTGATCTTCACCAATTGACTCTTCTTCAGATATGTCCTGACAAAAGTCAACAGTTCTTTTGGCAGAAACATTAAGCAACTGAGCCTGCAAAGGTTGAAATCCTGGCACAAGCTCTGGGTCTCGTTTCAGCCTCTTCTGCCTACTGGACCTTAATCCTATTCATCAGGAAACATGAAAAGTCTCTCTCTCTCTCTCTCTCTCTCTCTCTCTCTCTCTCTCTCTCTATATATATATATATATATATATATATATATATATATATATATATATATGTCTCTCTCCAAAGCACAAACAAAAACACACATAGTCTCTCTCTCTCTCTCTCTCTCTCTCTCTCTCTCTCTCTCTCTCTCTCTCTCTCTCTCTCTCTGTATGTGTCTCTTTGTACTAAAGGCGCGCAAGGATGACAACATACTTATTGCAACTCTCTACGCGCACCTTAAGTACAATTGAGAGACAGAGAGAGAGAGAAAGAGAGAGAGAGACAGAGAGAGAGAGAGAGAGAGAGAGAGAGAGTCATAACTATACTATAGGCGCGCGGAGAGATCTGCAGCCAGTGTTTGGTTGGCTCTACGCGCCGTTAGTAACGGGGACAGAGAGGGGAGGGAGAGAGAGAGTGTGTATGTCTCTGTGTGTGTGTCTGTGTGTATGTGTGTGTGTGTGTGTGTCTGTCTATGGAAGTATGTGTTGAGGTGTGTGTGTGTTGAACAACAGTATGGGTTTTTCTTTGTTTACACACACACACACACCCACACACACACAATTTGTACCAACTGTTGGAAATACAAAGAGAAAGAGTGAGAGATCACCTTTTGTTGGTGGGGTTTGCAGAAACTCCAAGGGAGGTGTCTCCTCCATTGCTTTTTGTCTGTCAAACTGACTCTGTCTCTCTCCCTCTCTCTCTCTCTGAGAGTAAGGAGTCCCTCTCTATATCTCTCTCATAATCTGTCTCTCTCTCTCTCTCCTTCTCTCTTTCTATGGTTCTCTCTCTCTCAGTCTCTCTATCACTCTCTGGCAGTAATGAAGCTCTCTCTCTCTCTCTCTCTCTCTCTCTCTCTCTCTCTCTCTCTCTCTCTCTCTCTTTCTATTGTTCTCTCTCTTTCTCTCTCTCAAAATCACACTTATAACGGATACACACGGCGGCGCCCCACGTGTTACTATAAAATAGAGTATAATTGCATGTTGTCGCACGTGCAGTCATTATTGAGACCGTATACTTTTGTACGTCATATATAGAGGTCATGAGAGAGAAAAACCACACCTCGTGAAAGAGAGTGAGTGAAAGAGAGAGAGAGAGAGAGAGAGAGAGAGAGAGAGAGAGAGAGAGAGAGAGAGAGAGAAAGAGCCATCGTCTGCGTCTCCGACAGCAAGCCGACCCATCTTAGTAATAACGAAGGTCTGCGTCCTCAGGAGGTTTGGCCCTCTCTCTCTCTCCCTCTGCTTCTGAAATTTCCCTCTGCCTTTGCCTCTATCTCTCTCTCTGTTTCTGTCACAGTATATTGCATATCTAGCTCTGTCTTAACAAACAACACACACATACAGTCACAAACACAACACACACACACACACACACACACACACACACACACATAGACACACACACTCGCAAACACACAGACACACAAATAAAACATACACACACACACACACACAGAGAGAGAAACAGACAAATATAACATACACACAAACACACAGAGACACAAATATAACATACACACCAAAGACACACACACTCACAAACCCAGAGACACACAAATCTAACATACACACACATACACACACAGATACAGACAAATATAACATACACACAAACACACAGAGACACAAATCTAACATACACACACACAGACACACACAGACACATACAGAGACACACACACACTCACAAACACACACACACAAATACACACACACACACAGAGACTCTCTCTCTCTCTCTCTCTCTCTCTCTCTCTCTCTCTCTCTCTCTCTCTCTCTCTCTCTCTCTCTTCCCCCGCCTTACATCCTCTCTCTATAACACTCACACATACACTGGTCGATGCACAGTACTAACGGCGCGCATAGAGACATGCACACCGGTTATGCCTCTCTACGCGCGCCTTTAGTATAGAGAGAGAGAGAGAGAGAGAGAGAGAGAGAGAGAGAGAGAGAGAGAGAGAGAGAGAGAGAGAGAGTGAGTCTTTCTTTTACCTTATACTAACGAAGCGCGGAGGTGTTTTTTGAGGTCAAAACATGCTCCACGCGCGCCTTTAGTAATTGGAGTCTCTCACTCTCTCTCTATTTAAATATGCTAAGCTATATAAAGGAGAGGGAGAGGGAGAAAGAGAGAGAGAGAGAGAGAGAGAGAGAGAGAGAGAGAGAGAGAGAGAGAGAGAGAGAGAGAGAGAGAGAGAGAGAGACTCCTCTTTTTGTATACAGTGAAATGGCTAGAACAAAAGCCACTGCAAGGAAGGCAGGCAAGGGACCAGGATTAGCAGCTAAGACAAGTAGCAGATCTGCAACTCCAAAGAAAAGACCTGGAAAACCAAATAAAATTCTGAAAGGGCCAAGGATGAAGAAGCTGCAAACCTGCATGGGACTTTTCAGAGAAATCAGAAAGGCACAGAAATGTGTAGATTTATGCATACCAAAGCTGCCCTTCCAGAGGATGGTGAGGTCCATATGTGATGAAGCTACCTGGGGCACCAAAAGGTGGAAGGTGGTGGCATTAATGGCTCTACAGGAAGCAGCAGAGGACTTCCTACTGGAGTACTTCAGTGACATGACCATTGTTGAAACCCATGCCCACAGGGTTACTATAATGGACAAAGATAGTGAGACACTGAAAAGAATAAGGTGGAGGTATGACAAACTACTGGTCCCCAATGTCTGCAAGGATAAGAAAATGAGGGAAATTTTGTTATACCCCCCGGAGCTAGTGCCACAACTCACAGTTGTAGATGTCACACATGATGTGAATACAAGGGCAAGGGCAGAGACTATTGCTCGCCAAACAGAGGACATGAGGGAAGCAGAGCTTAAGGAGAAAGCAAAAGTAGCAGTGGAGTCCCAAAGGCAAACAGAGTGCAATGTGACCCTGTCCATAGAGGCAAGCAATCAAGAAACTCTACTTTCAATGAAGGATGGTTTGCTTGCAGAGATACCATTTGTAGATGGAGCCAGAAAGCTAGCTCTGGAAAAAGTGGACATTAATTTATTGCAGAATCCAGATGCTCAGATTTCAGACACAATTATCTATGCTTGTCTTAAGTAAGTGTTACTATCTTGCTAGCTTTGAAAACTCAGATAATAGGTTTGCTAACTCAGGTAAACTCTCTGCAACCTGATCAAAAGTCAACTCCCACTGCACACCCACACAGAGGTGTTTCTTCTTGATCCACAAATGTCAGTGATTATTAGACAAAAGAACAGTCCATCTGGGACCTTTGAGAGTTGGTTTCTCCACTGTGCTATGCTGGAAGTTACTGTCATCATCTTTCCATATGAGAACAACCATCACTGGAGTCTCATATGCCTTGATGTTGACCAACCAGCAGTGTGGGTGTTCAATTCAATAAAAGGAACCCACCCTGAAATTAGGTTGTAAGTGTTTTGTATCAGAAAGTGTTTCTTATAGATATCCATGTAAATTTGAAGCCTCATGCTAACATCTTGACGCTGCGTTGTGCAGTCGTATAAAGAGGTTGTTGCTTGCCTATGGCAAGCTATGTGGAAGGTATGAACTATACAAGGCCCCAATCAAAGATGTACCTGTCCCAAATCAAACCGATGGAAATTCTTGCGGCTGGAGATGTCTTCTCCATGCAGAATATGTCCTGCAAAGCTACTTTGCATTAAAACCTTTCATGACTAAGGTAACCATTTGGCAATGCATTCAGTCAGTTTTGGTTTAGTTTATAAAAGAATTCTCCCCATGTGGTCTTTCAAATTTGCAGAGTGCTTTAAAAAACTACACATATGATTATTTGCAAAGATATCGGGTAAGTTTAATACAACACCTACTTACTATGTCTAGCCCCAGAGAGCTTGAAGATAGCGGCTTGGATGACCGCACTATTGATATGACAATACATGACGTGCCACCACGACAAACCCCTGCATCCGATACAATGGAATCACAACGGGCCGAGGGGGTCATATCAGCAGAAGATGAAAGAGCCGAGGATGAGGAAAGGTCAAATGAGCATATGGAAGGTGCTAGTGTACAACAAGAGGAGATAATGAAAGAGCCAAGTCAGCCAGTGGAGGAGCCAAAAGAGCCTATGGATGAAACCCAAGATGAGGAAAGCAGGCCTATAGATGAGCAAAAGGATATGGATGAGGAAAGCACGCCTAGGGATGAGCAAACTGATATGGATCAGGCAAGGATGTATGAGGCAAGCCGGTCAACCGAGGGAGAGGAAAAGACCTTGGAGGAAACCTTGAATGAGGCAGAAAGAGCCATGGGGGAGACCCGTGATGAAGATGTGAATGATGACTATGAAGATGTGAATGATGAAGCTAAAGCAGAGGAGAGCAACAACGACATCAACACTACAGAGACCCAGTATGGACCCTTGCTACCTGTAGATACGGTTGTTCCGGTAATGTCTATTCAAGTATGGAAAAATATGTTCAGCTTCTAACTACTTATATGTACTTGTCAACTTTTACAGAGGTTGATTATCTTGGACGTCAATGGATTGCTGCTGATGCGCGTGCCTCTCGGTGACACAGAACCCTTTGAGGATTTGCAAACGTTTCGGATGGGAACTTGTTGAGTCGTGGTTCGTCCAGGAACCAAGGAATTTATTCAGTTTCTTCTTCCGCGCTTCAGAGTTTCCATATGGTCTTCAATGCAAAGGCAAAACTTCTCGCCACTAGTTACAATAGTTTGCAGTGTATGCAGCGCTCACACGTCAGATTTTTCCTTTTTGTATGATCAAAGAAAATGCGTTACCGTTGAGGGCCACTACCACCCTAAAAAAACACACTTACCTCTTTTGTACAAACCGTTTAGCCAAATCGGTGTACCCTTTGATGCAACTAATACACTACTGATTGATGATACTCCTGAAAAGGGAGAACTAAATCCGCCGGGAACAACTATCTCACCACCTTCTTTCGAGGGGCATTCCTTCGATTTTTACCTTAAAGACATTCTGATTCCATACTTACAGAAATTGTATCTCAGTCCATTGTTCACGGACGAGTTTGTACTTTCTAATGAATTAAGATGACTCTTCTATCATGTCTTTGTCTTGTCTAACATTGAGAGAGAGAGAGAGAGAGAGAGAGAGAGAGAGAGAGAGAGAGAGAGATTTGACATGGTAAAGAAATGTATTTCAAGCACACTTTTTCACAGGGCATAATTGACAAATGAGCTCAATAAACTTCATGTATTGAAAGTCATTTGTATACACTTGGGTTTACAAGAATATCTGTTACATTGACACTACTTCAACCTGACCATCCAACTCTTTGCACAAAATATCTTTTTCCCTTCGCCGCATCACCTTATGGCCAGCTAGGAAAAAGAAAAAATCTGATAGGTCCCTGTCCATTGACTCTTCAATTATGTCATGCCGCAAATGCTGAAGACTGCATAGCTCCCTTATTGTAACCACCAATAGTAGGCCATGCTCTTTATCAATCACTTCCACATCCACAGCAGGATTATCTTCCAAACCTGCAGAAACCTGGTCCATAGGAATGTACTTACCATTGAGCATTTGTGATCGCATATACCAAAACGAGAGTAACAGTGATTGGCTTGCAATCATGTACTTGACAACTAGAGTATCAAGCGCGACCTCGCACCGTAAACCAATCTCTTCCTTTACATACCATCCTCTGTCAAGAAGTTTGTCACAGGATGACTGCTGAAATGACTTGCACATGAACATAGTTTTCGTAACACAGATGTTGTAGCTATGAAACAACTCTATGAAGAGTGCAACAGGACAAAAGTTTGTAATTCTAACCAGTTTGGTGGGAATAGAGCTACGTAGAGACCTCTGTATATCCTTGTAGAGCTTACTTCGCATTGCCTCCACCATTGTTTCCTCGGGAACTGGCCAGTCCACAGTGTTCCAATCGGTTGGTAGAGGCACTTTCACCAACATGCCATTCTTATTCCCTGAGCTGAGTTGGTAGAAGTGGTCATAAAAAAATATTCCCTCATCAGCCAGGCTTTTGCTGCTCCTCCCTGAATACTGTAGAGAACCAATGTGGGCATGAACAACATGGAAGAGGCCTATTATGCACTCCACAGGCTCCCATTGCTCATAAGAAGAGGGATAAACATCTGCAATATATATAAGAAGAGTTAAACTAAGAGTATCAATAAGTAAAAATGACAAATCTAATGTAATTGAGCTGTGAAGAATGGAGACATTGCTCATAAGAAGCGGGAGAAACATTGCAAAATATATAAGAAAAGTTATAATGAGAGTATCAGTAAGTTCACATGTCAAGAGTACTTACAATTGCAACGTGGTTGATGTATATCTGATACATTTCCACCGTTTGCTATGACCTCTGGATGGGTAAACACATGCTGAACAAGAACTTCCTTTACATATCTTTTGCCGATTTCAACTTTGAAATCCAACACTTTGGCCTTCCATGCTGAGCGGTAAACGTTGATACCACTAGACCTCTTGGATCTTCTTGGTTGCATGAGGACCCATGAACCTCTGTTTATCCTTTGTCCAACCCATTGGTTCTCTGCACTTATTGAAGTTGATATTGTAATTGAGGATATGCTACTACTTGGCCTTCTAGGCAAAGTGCAGTTGTTGGTTGTTGGTGTGAGAGACAGTAAACACCTGGAGCTTCTTGGGCGAGAAGACGTGGAAGCCATAGCTCTCAGAGAAAAGCTTTAGTGGAGGGAGATTCACTTTGAAAGCATTCTAATGGAGGGAAAGTGTTTTAGAATTCCAATATCTTGTGCGGGCTTAATGGTCACCCTCCAGTACGTTAATGACCATAAGAGAATATCAGAAGTGGGACCACATGCAAGCACCTAAAAGCTCGGTAAAAGGAAGGAAATTACGATGCTACAATCCTAGATTCGTGAAAGTTTTATGCTATTTTTTGAGTCTTTCCACGTACTTTCCTACGTAACGTAGCCTTCGTGCTCATTGGACGCGCTCTATTTTTCTCTCTCTTCATATGGCCCTCCAAATGACCTCTGAAATTTCCTAATGCATATTTTGAAATAGTGGGCACCAGTGTCAGTCCTAGAGACTCATATTCGCCACATGTGGAATATGTCTCAACTAAGGATGTCTCAAAAAAGAACATCCTACAAGTACAAGATGTACTTGTGTGTGGAGGTAACTAAACACTCTGTGACAAGAGTGAGAGGGACCCTCATTCATTGCTCCACACTAGCTAAACTGAACTCCTTGAGTCCTTAGACGATGTTGTATCCCATGAGACAACATGTGCCAAATCGAACTCGACAAGTGGATTCATAATAGCATAATGTACATTGGACACTACGGCCCAAAATACTTGTTCCGACCTGTCCTTGGCATGGCCTTGGGGATTGAACTGAAAGTTCAGTTACCCGTATTCAAATGCACAGGAGCACATCTCCCACCAAGCAACCTGTGAAACAACCAAGCAAGAGTGCACTGGAAACCCTGGGTGTTGCCTTTGCAACATAAACCCGTTGGGTAGAATCTACGTAGTCAAACCCCTTAGTAAGACCCTTTGTAGCAACTGCTCAACTAGCAGGTAACGGTAACTAACATAGTTAACCGTGTATAGAATGATGAGAATCAACTTGAAAAGTGGAATTTTTCTGCTACCGCATGGTAGATTGCGAAATTGTTTCCTTGAAAGTATAACAAAAATAGATCAAACTGTGATCCTCAATGCCTATGGGGTGATTTAGTAAGCACCCATTGGGTCATACCCCAAAACTGTGATGCCATAGACACTCGTAGTGCTATAGAGAGAGCAAGAAATCCACACAAGTGAGATGCCTAGCTCGTATCAATAGCCATGCTGTCTCAACTCTTTGCTGCCTCTAGAATCCATGGTATAGATCAGTTGATGTGAGTACAAGAGTATCAAAAACTCAACTTGAGCGTCGCACTAGAAACATGTAGTGTAAAAATGACACCCTAATCATCCGAAATGACAAGACTTTTGCTCGTCCATTAACGTCGATGTATTCAATGTGTACTCCACTGGGCAGATCTGTTCGGTCGTAAGAACAATCACCCAAGGAATGCAAATAGTTGGGTCCTACCCAAAATCTGACAGTGGCTTTTAGCCAGCCTGTGTGTGGCTCCTAGCTCTGACGGCAATTAGTGTTCAATCAATAAATCGATGAAGACTAATGTGAATGGCATCTTGGCCAATTTCTAGCAGAAAGTCAAAGCACCTTGGCTCATTTTGACTCCCAAACAAAACATGTATCAAAAGCTTCTTAGAAAGTTTTCATTATTCTTGAGAGAAATAAGAAAAAGAGAGAGAAGAAGAGCATTCTGGGTTGAGGAAATTTCCTTAAATTTCTAGAGTGTGTTTTCTTAGGCATCTTATGCCTGATTTGCAGCTTATCCTTTAAGCATACCCCAGTTTTTTGGTATGACGCACCGCCGAGCGAGATAACACAAATCAAATCTTGACCATCTACCGTGTATGGGGTCGTGATTGTACGAAGATGACTTGAATAGGGCACTTTGCCGATGAATCAACTCCAAGTTTTAGGTTCTTTTTAGTGGTGTTCTGCGTGGACAGCAACCAAAAATCATGTCAAACAATCCATAACTTATCTTGTCCATGTCAAAGTGTCTGGTGTTGTAGCGGAAGCATATTGCATAAGGTGGTAAAATTGAATCTACCCAGCTAGCATACCGTGCATGCAGAAACTTAAGCCCTTGGCAAAAGTGATGGCCTCAAACGTGAGAACCAAAACCATAAGTGCCTTGCACACATGTACTGGTCGTTGGGCAGCACCTTGGCTCAAGGGAGAAGGCTTGCTTCGTATTAAATTGTCAAAGCACTTTGCTTCGCACCAAAACTGTAATTTCTAAGTAAACATGGAAAAATAAGAAGAACTTAAAATTGGCTAACCTGGTCGTTGCGGTAACTAGTGGTCCTGAGATTTGGAAGGAAACAAACTCATTCCGAACCAGCTCAGAGTCATATCTACTTTGCGAGGGATAATTGCAAGAGAGCTATTTTATATGCACATACACCCCTTTGTATCATATACGTCTGTCTTGTACGTAATGAGACAACTTGCAAGCATATTGTCAAATCCTTCCCAAGTGTCTATGCTCATAGCATATGCCGAAAGTGGGAAGGCTTAATGCAAAATGCAGAAATAGAAGCCTTGCTTCACATAAGGAAGGATTAGTTAGCCAACAAATGCTTCTGTCGACGTACAGATATCCTGGTAAACAAAAATTGACCTTGTCAATGGAAATTGGCTACTGCTGTTTGGCTAGCATCTTTTCCGGTTTCTGAAAGCAGTGACAAGAAGTTGGCCATGCCGAGCCCTATGTACCCTTCATCAAGTCGAGCCACATGGTGTGCCGATCGCCTTGAGAGTCCATTGGTACCAAAAAATGAATTTTTGATGATTCGTGCAGTAGATCAGTGCGGCAGGTACCCAAGCCATGCTTGAGTCGATTTTGCAAGTTAAGCATATTGAGGAGTCAATACAAGCCGTGCTTGTAAAAGACAATCAAGCCATGCTTGTTACATGTCAACAAACCATAATAAAAAACAATTGATTGCATAACAAATTCAGGAGTCAATACAAGCCGTGCTTGTAAAAGACAATCAATCCATGCTTGTTACATGTCAACAAACCATAATAAAAAAACAATTGATTGCATAACAAATTCAGAAAGTAATGCCAAAATGTAGACAGATTTACCTGGAATCATGTTGAAAATTTGTGAAGACATCACAGTTCTAGAAAGCTCCTGCTCTTAATCGAGCATGCCAAACATCTTGATTGTCTTCATCAATCCTTGTTGGCATTGCTTTTGCTCTCGAAAGCCTTTAGCCATGAGCACAATCCTTGATTGAAGTGAAATACTTGGTGATTTTGGGACAGAAAACACCCTGGGAAATCTATTTCCAAAGATGCGGAAGCACTTTGCTTCACTTCTTCTTTATTGTGTTGGGCATGATGTGCAGCCATGGCTCCGCAAGGATACCTTGGAAGAATCACATTTGCCTTCCTTCGGAGCTCACAGGCATCCCGGCAAACCGAACAGGACGTCTTGAGTGGCCCTATCGGACAGGGTGTCCTTGAGTGGCCTTGCCGCCTCGTCAAGCCTCGCCCTGCTTCTTGTGTTGCCCCGGCAGTCGGCCCTTGGTGGGGTGAGACCCTAGGGAAAGCCTTTTGTACACCTTAGGGCGCTTAGGGCGCCCACAGTCAAATAAAAGAAAAAAAATAAAAAAGGTGTGAACCTATTGAGTAATGGCGAATCGTGTTGGGCAGCGCAGGCTCCGGAAAGGCACTGGTCGTAGGGGGCACGCCAGTGCCCGCATGGGTTGGGTGAAGAGACGAGTTCTACTAACCTCGGGGGCCTGGCGCTCCTCTTTGGAGCTATCCCGAGGCAAATCCGTGCAGGTCGTTGAGTGTCCAATCTCATGCAAGCAGTCGCTCCCACGGCCCTGCTTCTTGTGTCGACCTTCATCCTCTTCGGGCAAGCAGTCACTCCCACGGCCCTACTTCTTATGCCAACCTTCCTCCTCTTTGGCTCGTGTTGTCAAGGGGCCATGCCCATGGCCTGTGTCTTCACACGGCCTCCACGAGCTCCAAGCCCGCCGAGAGAGAGAGAGAGAGAGAGAGAGAGAGAGAGAGAGAGAGAGAGAGAGAGAGAGAGAGAGAGAGAGAGAGAGAGAGAGAGAGAGAGAGAGAGAGAGAGAGAGAGAGAGAGAGAGAGAGAGAGAGAGAGAGAGAGAGAGAGAGAGAGCGAGAGAGTTGGGAAGAGAAAGAGAGCGAGACCATGCATGCAACCTTGGCTCATGCAACCTTCCCCCATTCTCCATGGCTCCTTCTCGCCTAGCTCTAATACCAGTGAAGGGCAAGGGAACTCAAACATGCTCATCACCACCTAGCCATGCCCTATATAGGCCCTTGGCCTTCTAAATATAGGGACCCCCTTGACTGCATGTCCGTCCTAGCCCTTGGCCGTGCCTAGTCCTACCCTTGTCATGACACATGTATAGATATCCACCAAACATGGAACCATTTCAAAGACCACCTATGGCTATGGAGAGACCTCAACCCGTATTGGGCCAACAGCCACTATCTAGAAACAATGATCTACCAGTCAAGTACATGCTACCTTAAGGGCAAGTGGATGAGCATGCTCTAGTACCAATTACATTGTATAATGAAACCTGCTCTGCAACTGTGGGAATAGAGAATGAGTGGTACACTCAATCAACTCCGTCATAGTAGAACAAGTTTATCATGCACCTTTGGATGCATCATCGGTTTACTTCATTGAAACTAGGGGGCTAGACCACCCATGATGAAACCAATGCCTAAACCAAAAACCGAGAATTACCATAACTATTGATCAAATGACCACTTCAATGATGGGACATCCTATATATGCATAGAAATAAATGATGGAAAACAATATGTTGTGCAAGAAAGATTTTTGACGGGTTCTTCAAAAAGAAGGTGTAGCTATGAAAGCATATGTCATGGCTTTACAAGCTCGCACCCCTTTACGAAGGGTTTTTGCTGCCAAGAATATGTGCTCTCATCTTACGATGCGATGTGCGTGAGTGTTGGACTCTACGTCATTCCACCATGATTAAGTTAATAGACTTTGACTCTTATGTTCATCTCATCCAGCATGAGCGACACAACTTAGATATGCTTAACTCTTCCAGCTTGAGTGTAAGCCTAATAACTACGACTCTTAGCACAAAGTTAAATAAGACTTGAAGCTTTGGGACTATTGCTTTGCTCATTTAGTGGCTTTTTCTTGTAGTTCTCTTGACGTCTAGGCTTTTGGTTTGAAAACTCGTAAAACTGGACATCTGCTCCTGTTTCCTCTTGGTCACTCAAGTTGTTCGAGCACTCGTTGTCCGCATCATCCTCGCGTTCAAATTACTCCATAGAGTCGTAAAACTCTCCTTCCGCTTCTTTCTCCATCTCATCAGTCCTGGGTCGTTCAAAGGGTTTTTCTTGGTCTTCCCTTTGCACCATATTGACCATATAGTAAGGAATCACATCATATCCGTCCTTCTCAAAGAACTTTGTAGTGGGGCCATCCGAAATAGCACACACATCTATAGTTGCTAGTATCTGGGTCCACTCCAATGGCTCGAGGGCTTCTTCTGGAAAAGGCTCAGGAATGTATTCCTTATCTTCAAGTGCTCTTTCCAATATACAATCTTCTCGCTGCAAGCTTCCACAATTTGATGCATCACACATGCATAGCTCTTTGGGATTGCCTAACCAAGCTAGAAGCTCCGACCCTGCTAATGAAGCTGAATCAAATTCTTCCATTGGTGTTTGGTTCACATCTCTCTAGTTGCGGTCTTTTATATTTATGTGTGTCATGCCTAAGGTATATGTGATCATACCCCAGTCTTGAACCATCTTGATTTGTTTCATAAAAGGTCGTCCAAATCTGATGTCATAATTGTTCTTTTTGCCAAAATCCACTATAGCAAAAGTATGCTCATACTCAATGTTGCAAAAAATCATAATTACTTTCTCTAGAAGCCCTAGGGGTCTCTCAGTATATCCATCGGCTAGTTGCAATACTTAGGTCATATTATCTCTCAAGATGGTATCTGTATGGATCCAACCAATCTTGAGGTAATAAAAGGATGACCTAACCCAAGGACCGCGCATGAACCGCTACAATGCAATTGTAACATTTAAAGGCCTCGTAACTTGTCTGTAGCAGAAAATAGCATGAACATAGTGAGCATTTCATTAGAATAGATTCCTAATGAGATTAACAAGAGTGCTTGGGTGGAGAGAGCAACAAAAATCATAACACCTAGTTAGATAGCATGAACAATACTTCAAAAGAGAGAGAAATCAAGCAATTGACAACAGTTGAGGATCAGATTTGCATGGAGCCGGTCCCCCCTCCAAAAGGCTTTGTATTATGGTTTCTCCCATCAAGAGAGACATTTACAATACAATTTCTTGTGTTCCTTCAATACTAGCTAGTGCAATGAAGATGGAAGCTTCATGCACTATGCAAAACACTTATCAAACACAACATCAATTCCCTCACGGTCTCAAACCCAAGACCTCACACACTTTCAAAGATGGTGAGAGCTAGCGGGGTATGAGAGTAGATTGAGAGGAAGAAGGAGTATTCTTATGAGAAAGATGTACATCTCCTCACATAATCACTCATATTAGCATAGCTTAGCTTAGTAATTAGCATGGTAGAGGAGATGAGCATGCATTGAAGCTTGGCTCTTGGTTGGATTTGCATCACAAAGCCAAGAGTTGTTGGTGTAGGCCTTCCTTCTCACAAGCTTGGAATATGTGATAAGCTTTCCATTAAAGTTTGAGAAGGAGAGAGAGTCTTCTTTACTTCACACATGAAATTGTGTGAGTGTGTGTGTGTGTGTGTGATAATGCCTTGCAAAAATCAGCCCCCTCTCTCTCTTGGTCGACCCCTCTTGCTTTTTGCTCTTGCTAGCATCCTATTGGACCTCCCCAAGCTTAGCCAATGACAATTAAGTGATAGCCTAGCATAAGTGATAGCCTTCTGACATGTGTCCCCGTTTCCCCTTTTCTGAGAGCTTTCGGTAATTTAATAATTCAACTAAACTCTCATTAAACCCCTTTGCCTTCTAGCCAATAGGAATCAGGCAAGCCATAAGGCTGTTGAATGCTCATTGGTCCCCTTGGGAGACTGCCCAATAGTCTTCTAAAGAACTTAATTCTTATTGGTTCTTTTATTAAGTGTTTTTAAATTAATTAACCTAGATTTACTCTAGCCTAATTCTCATTGGTCCACCTCCAAGGCCATCGAATAGGATTTGAGTACAACTTGTGGGCATCTGGGCTAGGGAGCTGACATATGTCCCTCTTCCCCGTTGTGTACAAAGAGAGCTTGTGTGTGTGTATGAGTTTCTCTCTCATCCCCTACTTCTTGGGCTCGCCCCCTCCTATGTAAGGTTTGACAAAGACTTTTGGGACATACACAAAGCATCCAATTTTCCCTAAAGTTGACCTTTGGACACAACCTTTGAATTTTGGAACCTTAGCATTTTGCAAAGTCTTAATGGGCTGAATCTTAAGGTCTTTTAAGCCCATTGTTGCACATAGCTCTTTTGTAGATGGCCCCCCCTTTGGATCCCTATTGTGGCTGGTCTGCTAACTTAACCAATATTCTAGATTTTTCTCCCCTGGCACTTCCCCATATTAAATGATCAGTTTAACATGAGAAAATCATTTAGGAGAATTAGATATTGATTATTATGACATTACCTCTCTCTTGAAATCATAGTCATCCTTGACTATGGTGTAGAGAAGATAAAGCATATTCATGAGTCCTTTTTCTTAGTGGCGGGTAGAGGATCCCTATGTTACCCTATGACATCGTTCCAGAATGGATGACTAGTCCATTTGGCGCTTGAGAGCCTGAGGCTGCCGCAAGCATGTGTGCACATTAGTCCTATCAATCTTCCATAGTAGAGTGACAAGTTCTACTTGGTGTTTGGGAGACGTCGTCTCTGCAAACTTGATCTAAGCATGCATACGACTTCATTTTTGTGCACAATGAAGAAAAAGAGAGTCTTATAAGACAAAAACTTTGTTCATTTTTAACATTTGTACATTTGCTTACTCTAGGGAAGCATTGTAAGCATTGACAAGGTTTAGGTTATCCTTTAATTGTATGGCTTGCATCCATCTAGCATCTTCAAAAGGATAATTTTTAAACTTAATAAGATCTCATCGGATAGTCTTACCACCTCTTAGTACCTTGTCTTCATGTCGGAGAATGGACTCGGGCTGCAGCACCTCTTCTTGGTCCTCGATCTCCGGTGGGTCTTCAATAGTTGGTTCTTGAGGTGGCTCTCCTTTGTAAGGCTTTAATAGGCTCACATGGAAAGCATTGTGTATGAGCCAATGACTGGGCAACTTGAGTTGATAAGCCATCTCATTGATTGGCCTAAGAATCTGGAAAGGACCATAGTACCTTTTTGCTAACTTAGCATAGTACTTTTGGTGTCCCGTAGGATTCTTGCCCGTAGTGTGCCTTAGTTGAGCCTTGGGAAATTTTAATAAGACCCAATCATTTTCTTTAAAGGCTTGGGCTCTTCTGTGCTTGTCAGCAGCATCCTTTTGTCTTTGCTATGAGATAGAAATAGCATCCTTAATCTTTTGGAAAGATTCTTGTAGGTCTCGGCTATACTCATCTGCAGCGAAGATCTTCCCGTGTACCTTAAGTAGCAAGGGACTTTTTAATCTTCCCTCTATTACCTCAAAAGGTGCTTTTCTCGTGGAAGTATGTATAGTGTTAATGTATGCATACTCCACTAAGGGTAAGTACTTCTCCCATTGGGATCTTTGATCTACTTCCATTACATAGGCTTTTAGTAGATCGAGAATTGTTAGGTTAGCTATTTCACTTTGGCCATCCGTTTACGGGTGACAGGCCGAAGAGAAGTTTAGCCTTGTTTCTAAATTCTCAAAGAGACCCTTCCAAAAATTACTGGTCATTCTAGGATCTCTATCTTACACTATGGACATTGGCAAGCCATGGTACTTGAAAATTTGTGAAATGAAGAGGGTTGCCATTTGATAGTCTTTTTGACAGGTATAAAATGATGTTAACTGAGTCAATGTCAGTTAACAGAAGCTAGTAAAGACCGAAGACGTACGGAGGCACATCAAGGATGAATGCAAACAAGCAGTAAAGATTGGAGGTACATATTTTCCATGTTTTCCCAAAATGGTCACGTATTGTAAATTCCCGATTTATTTCAAGCCATTGTAATATTTTAATGTGTTACGGGCTCAATGGGAGTTCCAAGTTGTAAAGAATAGGTCACTTACTGTGCCAAGGTTGCAGGTTCAGTAAGTGGTGAGCTCTAAAGGACTTGGGCGCCGGGACACTGCATATTTTTATCCTAGGTATATAAGGCAGTGTGTAAAAGAAATTAGGGTTCTCAAGTCATTTGTTGAGAGCACGTGAGAGCTCTTGAGGTGTGTGGCTATGGAGTCCTTGAGCTTCTCCTTGCTCATGAGACTTGATTAACACTAATCAATGATTCATTCTCTCTTCCTATGCCTCTCTCTTACTTCTTATGATTGCCTATGATGCTTAGATTAACTAGATCTTAACTAATTAGTGGTTAATCCCTCTCTAATCTTGTGTGATTGCCCTCTTTTGCTTGTGTGTGTATGTAGGTTTTATTGGAGTATGGTGCTTGATAGATCTATGTGTGTGTGCTTGCGATTAGTGTGTTGCATGATAGGATTAGTGTTGTGTGCGTCTTGCAATCGTAGTGTGTGTGATCAGGTTGATTAGAGGTGAAGAGAAGTGGATATGGAGATTGCCCTTCATTGCGGCTTAGCTTCTCCATAGGCCGAGAAGCTCACCTCGTAGAGTTAACCAATTGTGTTGCCACGATTAGCTCACTAATTGTGTGAGTGTTTCCATGCCCTAGCCGGGTAGCTCATCCCTCCGGATTGATAATTTTGTTGGTCATTGGAGCATTTGCAACGATGGGACCCCCAACATTTGGCGCCGTTGCCGGGGATGATGGTCTACGCTAGTGTAATTGTGGCATAAACAAATGTGTTCCCTCACTAATTTCACTTGTGTCTTTATGTTTTTATGGATTTTGAATGTGTGTGCATGAAGCATTATGTTCATAATTCCCTAATGTGTGACCATATCTTGCCAATTGTGTGTTTACACACTCTAATTTCTCACTAACCCCTTGCTAATTTGACTAATTTTTGCTAACTTATTAATGTGCTATGAAGGATTGGATCTTCAATGGAAAGGTAACTAAGGTGGTATTCTCAACCTCCCTAGAATCTAGAGATGTATAGAATTGTGTAGATATCCCACCAAGATGCAATGTAATGTGATGCAATGTAATGCTATGCTATGTTGATGCAATGCAATGTTGCTGTTAGGGATGGAAAATTTTGCAATTATTCATTTTCACGCCGTCGTAATGCCGAAATTTTTAAGAATTGGCGGCGCATGAATTTGATAAGTTTTAATTGCTAATTGATGATGTGTGTTGCTAATGAGGTGCCTAATCGAGTTAATTGCATGCTTGGATGGTCAATTTTAGGTGTGTGTGCACTAATTTCAAATGTGTGTGCACTCTAATTGAATGTGTGTATGCTAATTTTAGGTGTGTGTGCACTATTTTGCACATATTTGAGCACTTAGAAATCGATGTGTGCGTTATAATTTTTGAATTGTGATGATTGATTTGTGTTGTGCTCATGCCTAACTATTGATTTGTGAAGTCACATTGTAAATCCGACAAATTTAACCCTTTTGTGTGTGCGCCTAAATATTGGCAAAAGTGCCAATTTTTTAGTGTGTGTGTGCCTAAAAAAGTGTTTAATTTGCATGGTTAATTCAATGTTTTGATTGTATAAATGATGTGTGTAATGAGTAAATGCTGCATTTTTGTGCTCAAAACAGGGATTTACACATTTCAATTGCGTCAATTTTGACCTATTTTTGTTGGTAATTTTGCCGGTTTAATTGCTTAGTCTTGATTTATTTGATGAAATTGTTGGCAATTGAATTGATGTGATTTGTGCAATTTAATTTGGCTGCACAATTCCCCAATGTGTGGAGAATTTGAAAAAAAAAAGGATATTTTTCGGATAATTTTTATAATTTTTTGGCAATTTTTTGCTAATTTTTGGATAATTCCATAAAAATTTGATTTTGTGATCTTTACGAGCAATTTTGTGTGTGCATATTTACGGCATCATTTTGTTCGCATTTGTGCCCTCCGTGGTCAAGTTTTGAGCGTTTCGCTATTTCCGGGGGTCGGGTGGACAATTTTGTCGAAATTGACATTTTCGATAAAAGCTGCTATTTTCAGTGTGCTTTTGCGTATCGGAAATGTTCGGTTGTGAATGACGATGATTTTCTAAGATTCCTAGAATTTTCTGGGAATTGTTTGGACTTTTTTGGCATATTTTGGGATTTTCTGGCGATTTTTGGATTTTTCGGCCTATTTTTGGCATTTTTGGAAATACAAATAAAAATAAAAAGCCAGGTTTCGGGCTTCGGTACCGTGCCTTGCGGCGCATAAATACTTCTCTTCTTCTTCCTCCCGCTTCGTGTGAACCAACCCCACACCTTCGCTCTCTCTCTCTCTTCCCGTCACACTTCCCCTCTCTCTCACTGCAGCGTGTGACCAATGTAAAAAAAAAAGAATAAAAACCGGGGTCCAGTGTCTTTTAACCGGCTGAAATCTTAAAATCCCGTTTAGATTTTGAGCTTGCCTTGACGAAAAACGGGCAAATTTACACAAGTTTTGGTGTACATATCGGCAAAAGCTTCAAATTTTGACCTAAAAAAAAACCGGTAGAATTTCAAGTTGCCCTAATTTTCTTCGGTTAGAAAAAAGCATTTTTCTCGCCCTAACCCTCTCCCATCTCTCTAACCCATTCTCTCTCTCCCCTCTTACTCTCTCTCTAACTCTCCCTTCTCTCTCTCTCGAATTTCCCCCGCTACCCCACGCACACGCATGAACCTTCCCCTTTTTTTTGACTTACTCACACACACACACTAACCCTCTTAACTCTCGGCCCCGCTGGAAGACTCTCTCTCTCTCTCCCTCTCATTCTCTCTCCGCTTTTACTGCCAGCCCACGCGACTCTCTCTCTCTTCCCGCACGCTCTGCCATGTCACCAGCGCGGTCGCTCAGTATCTACCCCACTGCTCGCGTCGAGTACTTTCTCCCTCTCTCTCTCGTGCGCGTGCGCTCTGCCACCCACAGAGAGCGTTGACAGCTCCCCTGCGTCAATCACGCACCAGCGCGCTGTCCACAAGACGAAAGAAGCCAACGGTACCGCGTGCAGTACAAGTAAGCCAGGCTGCCAGGTAATTTTTTGTATTATAGTTAACTTAATTTCCATTTAAAAATAAAAAAATAAAAAATAGAAAATTAAAAAAAACTCTCAAAAATCCCAATAAATCAATAAATAAATAAAAATCAAAAGAAATGTTACAAAAAATTCATAATTCCAAAAATTCAATAAAAAAGATTTTTTTACAAAAAAAAAAAGAAGAACACACATCAAAAATCAAAAAAGAAACTAAAAATTTCAAAAAAAATCAAAAGCCCATAGAAAAAATCTCAAAAATTTAAAAACCTCATAAAAATTTACAAAAAATAGAAAAACATAAAAAAATTCACAAATAAATAAAAAAATTCACAGAAAAAGGAAAAAACATAAAGATTTCACCCAAAAAAAACCTCAGTAAAAATTACCAAAAAAATCAAAATTCAAAAAATTACAAAAAAAAATCATTAAAAAATAGAAAAAACATAGAAAATCCACAAAAAACCAAAAAAAATCTAAAAACTCGCAAAGAAATCACAAAAAAAGCAAAAACTGACATAGATAAATCAAAAACATAAAAAATTTGTTAAAAAATCAAAAAATTCACTAAAAAATCTAGAATTGATCAGAAAAAATCCCAAAAAAATCGTACAAATCATAAAATCTTCTAAAAATATTTAGAAAATTCACAAAAAAATAATTAAAAATCAAACTTTCTCGAAAAAATCGTAAAAAATCATAAAGATTACCAAAAAACTTAGAAATTTCAAAATTTCACAAATAATTAGGAAAAATAAAAGGAACTCATCGAAAGTGCCAGAAAGAGAGAAAAAAGCCTGAACGAGCCAGAAATAGTCAGAAACGGCCAGAACGAGGGCGAAACGCAAAAAACACACAGACCACCGGAAAAAGTCACACGCCGGGCAAACCGCACAAAAGCAAACAAGTTGAAAAGGCAAAGTCGAAAAGTGTACTGCACACTGAGGAAACACCGCAAAGCCAGAAGATTCACGAACCCCAAGAGCGAATCAGATCAAACGAGCCAAAAGGTCAACTCAAAGCCGTGATGGACAGACAATTTTTTAAATTTGTCAAAATCAAACTGAAAATCGACAAATCACGGGGGATTGTAGATTAATCTGTTAAAGGCCCAGTTTTTCATCGTTTCAAAAGGTTGCAATTCATTTTGACACTGTCGAGCTAGGGTTAATCAACTCTTGCGAATCTGAAGAGCAGTCAACTGCAAAAGTGCTTTGACACAAGCAGTTTAATCAGAATCGAGTAGCATAAATTCTGCTAAGCGACACCAGAATCTGCCAATTGACAGTTTTTGTGGATTGAGCCAACATGGACTCAAATCGAGCTGAGAGTTCAAGTACAACAGAGCAAGCTAATAGTAGTGGCAATACATGCACAACTGCAACAGAGCATATTCTACAGCTTTATGGCTACAATGGAGATAAAGTCTTGTATGCAGATTCAGAAGGCCATAGATACTTGATGAGCAGTAAAAGCACCACAGGAGCCAAGATCCTGTTGATAAGAGTGAAGCCAGATTCAGAGAACTCCCAGATGTTCACAGACTTCAGTGGAGCCAGGTATTGCAAGCTTAAAGATGAAGTGCAGATAATTGTTCAAATAATCAACCCAAGTGTTTATCTAGAAATCTGCACAAGTCCGCAAAGCATCTATTTGGTGCATATGCAATTAGGGTCATTATACATGGATTACAGTGGTCAGATCTATAATCGAGAACCATAATTGCAAGATCCAACAGATCAACCTATTGGAATTAGGGTTGCAGAGAAACACACACAGCTTGGAGAAGACGAAGGAAGCTCAATGCACACAATAGAGAGTATGTTACTTAGTGTGCAATGGAAAGATAGATAGCCCTAGAGTGATGGGCGTATATACAATGCACAGGGGAAAAAACCTCCTAAAGAGGGAAAAAATGCCCCGGCGGTCCTAGTGTGTTCACACACATCACTACCACATGTATATGGTAACAAATCCCCCCTGGAGTGATGCGGTGAACGAGAGCTGGCACATGAGTAAAGGGAAGTGCCATGCCCTAAGGACAAGATCAGTCCACAAAGGGGAGTAAGCCCAAAGCTTTGCGGAAAGCTTCAAGCTTCTCACGAGACAATGCCTTTGTGAAAAGATCTGCAAGGTTGTCCTGTGTTGGCACATAAGCCAAGCTGATCTCTCCTGCTGAGAGCCTCTCCCTCCCTATGGATGGCTCGACTGAAGTCAAAGACTATTTGATGATGATGAAAAGCCTCAAGCTGCTAAAACAGGTGATAGAAAATTCAAAATCAATGAAAGCTAAAGTCCAAAAAGCTACACAAAGGTCACCACCAAAATCTCCTCCTAAGAGACAGATTTTGCCAGAAAGTACAGTGGATCTTCTAAGATCAAGAGTTACTCAGATGCAAGTGGAAAATGCTCATCAATTGCAAACAAAAAGTACAGTATCACAGCCAATGGAGTCAACATCAATTGAAGCACGTGGTCAAGGCAAAGAAAATGTAGATAAAGCTCAACCAAAGGATGTTGCCATAGCAAAAGAAGTCATTTTGGACACAAAACATGAGATGATCAAGTGTAACATCATCGGTGAAAATAAAGAAAAGCTGTCTAGAGAAGTAAAGCTAGATTTTCAGTTAGACAAGAACCTCATGTCTTTTCTCACTTGGAAAAGATTTGGCCAACATTAGGAGAAACTTGGACTCAATTTTGGGCCCTGTAAGAAAAATACAAAAGTTTTTTTTTTGGAATTCTATTTCTCATAGTACATACATAAAAGTTTGCTCAATCACTTAAATTCATGCTCGTACAAAATGCTTTTCGAGAGCCTAACTTAAGTGTACACAAAATTCTATGTCTGTGAATCTTAATGAGTGATGTGATGTACGATGAGAGAAAACACGTAAGAGTTGTTTTCAAAATACAAAAATAATGCCACGAATGCATCCGGAACGTCCAAAAACCATAGGATAGCTCTTTAAAACGCTAAAATCTGACGTCTCTAGCTCAAGATATAGCATTTTTAAGCCTAGGGCCTCATGAGGTCAGTACCAAGCGAATAGAGGCCCTTGAGGGGTTCATGAGGTCAGTACCAAGTGAATAGAGGGTCTAAAGGGCCTTTATTCACTTGGTACTGACCTCATGAACCTTGAGACCCTCTATTCGCTTGGTACCGACCTCATGAACCTTGAGACCCTCTATTCGCTTGGTACTGACCTCATGAACCTTGAGACCCTCTATTCGCTTGGTACTGACCTCATGAACCCCTCAAGGGCCTCTATTCGCTTGGTACTGACCTCATGAGGCCCTAGGCTTAAAAATGCTATATCTTGAGCTAGAGACCTCAGATTTTAGCTTTTTAAAGAGCTATCCTATGGTTTTTGGACGTTCCGGATGCATCCGTGGGCTTAAAAAGTGCTATATCTTAATCTTAGGGTCTCATAAGGTCAGAACCAAGTGAATAGAGGTTCCAGAGACCCCTCAAGCACCTCTATTCGCTTGGTTCTGACTTCTTCATAGTCTTAAATAGTACCTATCAATCACTATCAAGTACAATCTGTTCGAATTTAAATTGCGAGTACTTCATAAAAAAGTGATTGATACTTGTGCGAGATGCACAAGTACAAGTACTTCACTTTATAGGATAGCAACAGCAGGTCATAAAAAGGCGTTTGGCGCTTGTGCCAGATGTCATTATCAAGCGCCTTACTTTTCTGATGATAGTGACAATTTCACCAAAATGGTTTTCGTGAACATTTTCAAAATGATAAAAAAAGTTTTTTCAACGTAACGTTAGCCTTCTTCCTATTGTCTAAGGAGCATTCGCTCACTAGAGTTGAAAGGCCCGAAAATGAGTCCATTTCTTTCCTAATGCCACAGCTAGAAGATGCTCCTGAATTTGTGAGCATGTCTAGAAACAAACGAGCAGAATGCTAGGGAACCATCTCCACCACCATTGAAGTAAGTTCACAAATCATCACAGCTCAATTCTATGTGATCACAGCAAAGGATATGCCAAACGTCATCATAATGGGAATGCCAATGGCTCAGAAGATGTCAGAGATACTGAATGCAAACATGACGGAGTCATCACAGGCATCAAAGAATGAAGACCAAGACTGGTCACCCATGGATGACATCACAAAGTCCTCAAGCACAATTAAAATGGAGACCGATGCCAAAGCAAAGCTTATTGAAGATGATATGTCTCCATCGAATAAAACTTCAAAAGATCTTAAAGAAAATCAGACAATAGAAAGTGCAGATCAAACAAAGCAAAAAGCAGCCACGAAAGCTATTGAGCAGAGAATGCCGCCAAAGCCAAAAGTTAAGAAGAACGGGGTTGCAGACAACCAAGAAGCAAGAAGTTCACTGATTGCCAGGTGAATTAGTTGATGAAAGTCAGATTGGAAAACAGGGCATCAAGTCACTCTCCATAGAGACACAGTTAGATCAAGATGAGACCATGGCAAAAGGTGGACAAAGATCTTCAATAAAACCAAAAATTCCAAATTTAGAGTTGCAGAAGCACAAGGATCGAAGAAAAATCTTGCAGACAAAGGTAAAGCTAAAGTGGAACTTCCACTGATTAGCAAAAAAGGTGTGACAGCATATACCTCTACATCAAAGAACCCTCATGGATCAGCTTCTTCAAGCAAGTCAGGCTTTCAAAACTTCAAGTCAATTCCTGACCCAATTGAAACCACAAGAGAAAAGATATTTCAGCCAAAGTACTCAAGGAAGCAAAGGAAAGTCAAGCAAGTGTTTGTTCCAAGCAGTTTAGTCAAAGTCAATGATCCGATTTGGGTTAAAGATAGGAAATCAGAACAGAAAGACAAACACATGGGATGGATAGCTTCACAATGAAGCTTAAAGGAACAAGAGTACTATCAAGGTAACACAAAGATATGGGTACTAAAACTTCAGGTACGGGTATATGAAGTGAAGTCAAGTCCCTCCCAAGACCCACAAGGTATCAACTTCAACAATATCCTAGGATACCTAAGAATCAGGTATACATCAGAACAACATTGAATGATGCTAAAGTCAACCAAAACTCTCAAGAGGATACAAAACAAAGACGGATCTCAAAGAATGTTCCCCTTGGACAAGGATTTTTCACAAGGTATACAAAGATTGGGCTACCAGTCAACCACAAGCCAACTGCAACTACACCAGACCTGCATGAAGATCTCAAGAACTTGACAAAAACCTCGAGCAAAGCAAAGTCAACAAAGGAGATACAAAGGTTATCAAGAGATTTGGATTCCTAAGTCTTCCAATACTCCTAGTCAAAAGCCAGATGCCGATAGCCAACAGAGGCCTACAACAACATCAAAGACTCCTATCAACAAGCCTACTTGGAGAATCAAACGGATAATGGAGTCTTCACAGTCAAAGAAGGACAACCCCACCAACGTGAATGCAGATTCAAAGAAGATAAAACAGGTATGGCAAAAGAAACCTTCAATGCCAACGTGGTCCTTCACTAATCCTCTTTTTGAGGATTCAAGCTTACTTTTACCTAAAAAAAATTTTGTAGTAAGAATGTAAAAAGTCAAGTCACCAGGGTGCAAAAAACACTCTTTGGCATAGTCAAATCCATAAAATGAGCAAAGCATTAGTTCCAAAGCTTCAAGTCATATTAAACTTTGTGCTAAGAGTCATAGTTATTAGGCTTACGCTCAAGCTAGAAGAGTTGAGCATATCTAAAGTCATGTTGCTCATGCTGGATGAGATGAGCATAAGAGTCGAAGTATATTAACTTACAATTGGTGGAGTGTTGTGGAGTCCAACACTCACGCACAGTGCATAGTAAGATGAGAGCACATATCCTCGTCAACGAAAACCATTCTCAAAGGGGTGCCAGCTTGCAAAGCCATGTCAAATGATTTTATAGCTACACCATCTTTCTGAATAACCCCTAAAAAACTTTCTTGCACGGCATATTGTTTTCCATGCATTTCTGTGTATGCATAAATAGGATGTCCCATCATTGGACATATGCATTAGACACTCTTTTTTGCTTCCACCTATGCACCTTTAGTGGACTATAACAGGCAAACCAATGTTCCATCATGCAACCCTCTCATATTTGCTGCCTTTTTAATTCCATATCTGTCAGCAAATAATCCCTTGAGTACTTTATTAATATTTCCCATGCTAATAAGTACTCCAATAATGCACGTATCCCAAAGGCACTTTTTTCCCACTGGGTTTTTTCTCTTTGGTCATTCAGGTATTAGACCCTAATTTAGAACCTCATCATTCTAATTCCCTTGTACATACTTTCCCTAAATAAACAACAACCTCATCATTATGCTATTACATCGACAAATGAAACATAATCTCTCACAACAGACATATTCGGACCAACCAAGATGCTGCAACAAATTGAACCTCATCAACAAATCCAACGACAAAATGAAGACGATCAGCCCATCAACAACCAATCAAAACCTTCCCTAGCCTCCACGGACACCTTTCAATAGTGCCCGAGGACGGGCACTAAAATCGGAAGGGGGGAATGTTAACTGATTCAATGTCAGTTACAGAAGCTGGTAAAGACCGAAAACGTACAGAGGCACATCAAGGATGAATGCAAAGAAGCAGTAAAGATTGGAGTTACATATTTTCCATGTTTTCCCAAAATGGTCACGTATTATAAATTCCCGATTTATTTCAAGCCATTGTAATATTTTAATGTGTTACGGGCTCAATGGGAGTTCCAAGTTGTAAAGAATAGGTCACTTACTGTGCCTAGGTTGCAGATTCAGTAAGTGGTAAGCCCTAAAGGCCTTGGGCGCCTGGACATTGCATATTTTTACCCTAGGTATATAAGGCAGTGTGTAAAAGAAATTAGGGTTCTCAAGTCATCTGTTGAGAGCACTCTTTGGTGAGAGCTCTTGAGGTGTGTGGATATGGAGTCCTTGAGCTTCTCCTTGCTCATGAGACTTGATTAACACTAATCAATGATTCATTCTCTCTCACTATGCCTCTCTCTTACTTCTTATGATTGCCTATGATGCTTAGATTAACTAGATCTTGACTAATTAGTGGTTAATCCCTCTCTAATCTTGTGTGATTGCCCTCTTTTGCTTGTGTGTGCATGTAGGTTCGATTGGAGTGTGGTGCTCGATAGATCTATGTGTGTGTGCTTGCGATTAGTGTGTTGCATGATAGGATTAGTGTTGTGTGTGTCTTGCAATCGTAGTGTGTGTGATTGGGTTGATTAGAGGTGAAGAGAAGTGGATATGGAGATTGCCCTTCATTGTGGCTTAGCTCCTCCATAGGCCGAGAAGCTCACCTCGTAGAGTTAACCATTTGTGTTGCCACGATTAGCTCACTAACCGTGTGAGTATTTCCATGCCCTAGCCGGGTAGCTCATCCCTCCGGATTGATAATTTTGTTGGTCATTGGAGCTATTGCAACGATGGGACCCCCAACAAATGAGCTTGTTTACTGAACCTGTCTACTATCATCCATATTCCCGTATTCCCATGGATAGACTTAGGCAATCCAAAGATAAAATCCATGGATATGCTCTCCCATGGTGAATTAGGGATTGGCAAGGGTTGAAGCATCCAGGTTGCTTCCCTCTATCAAATTCTGTCTTTTGGCATACCACACATTTAGAAACATACTCTTGTATGTTCTTTTTCGTGGTAGGCCAATAGAAATATGTTTCAATTCCCTTTAGGGTAGACTGAATCCCTCTATGCCCCGCATAAGGAGGAGCATGAGATTCATACATTACTTTCTCACGTAGTGAGCTAGTAACGCATAGTCTATTGCCGTAGAGAAGATAACCATCTTGTAAAGTAAATGGTTCCTCTTTCTTCCCTAGTGTAAGGGCTGAAATCACATCTCTAAAATTGGGATCAATACAATACTCATCTATCATTAGATCATTGTGAGTTGCTATGGAAACCGCATTCACTCTCGGCCGTCTTGAGAGTGCATCGGCTACTTGATTATGCTTGCCAGCAATGTGAGCAATATGAAAATGAAATTGCGAAACAAAATTTTCCCACCTCATTTGTTTGTCGGAGAGCTTGGTCTACGTCATGAAGTACTTCAGACTTTGGTGAAGTATGCGCACATGCCTAACGTTTTTCTTTGTTAGGTCATGTAGTGGTCCTGCTATTAGTGAGAACTTTTCTATGAAGCGTCTATAGTATGCACACATACCTATAAAGCTTCTTAACTCATGAAGATTCCTTGGTTTAGGCCATCCTTTTATTACCTCTAACTTTGATGGATCCATTTGGATGCCATCTTGAGAGATAATGTGACCTAAATACTGAATCTCTTGTAAGAAAAATTCACCTTTCTTTTGATTAACATAAAGTTTATTCTCTCTTAGAATTTGAAATATTACCAGGAGGTGTCGCTTGTGTCCGTCTAATGAATTAGAGTAGATGATGATATCATCAAAGAACACTCCAGTAAAGGTTCGGTGAGGCCTGAATAGCTTCTCCATCAAGCGGTTGAATGTGGCTGGTGCATTGGTCAAGCGAAAAGGCATGACAATGTATTCATAAAGACCAAACGTAGTGCGAAATGCGGTCTTTACAATGTCTTGATCAACTATCCTTATTTGATGATAGCCACTTTTTAGGTCAATCCTACTCAAGTAGGTGGAGCCTTGTAGCTTATCAAATAGGTCTTCTACCCGTGGAACGGGAAACCTATTTTTGATAGTGATCCTATTTAGTGCTTTATAGTCGACACACGTACGATATGTGCCGTCTTTCTTTTGCACTAATATCCAGGAGAACAAAATGGAGATGAGCTAGGCCTAACCATGCCCTTCTCAACCAACTCATGCACTTGCCGCATAATCTCCTCTTGTTGAGCTTGAGAAACTCTATAAGGAGGTTTATTAGGCGGTGAACTTCCTGGAAGAAGTTCAATTGCATGGTCATCATTGCCTCGTTTAGGAGGTAGCTCACAAGGGATGTCGTCAATAAAGACATCTTGAAACCCCTTGAGAAAATTGGATAAGTCTAATTCCTCTTGATTGTGTATATTTTCTTTTCCTAAAACATTAGGTTCCTTTTGAGAATCTTTAACAAAAATCATGCACACGAAAATAGAGCTCTTTATTGACTTGTTGAAAGCTTGTGTATGTACAATAATTATAGTGTTACCCATTTCCTTAGCATCTATATACATATCTTTTTCCCTGAACTTAAAGGAGATTCTCCTTTCAGGGAATTTAACATTGGCAGCCATGCTATCAAACCATGGTGCCCCATCTCATGCTTGAGAGGAGAGATAAAGAAGTCCTCTTTGTCCACATAGCTTTGGACATGGAGCCTCAATTTCCTGATTAAGGGAGTGACTGAAGCTTCTTGCCCCTTGAAAGCACCGTCTGCGAGTAGGACATCTCCCATCTCGTAGGCTTGTATGCCTAGCTTGGTGGCCAACTCTATAGATATAAAATTGTGAGTAGAACCGGGGGTCAAAGAGAATAAAAGCATCATGTTCTCTTACCTTTCCCCAAGCATGACATAGAGGAGATCCTTTGTGGTGAGTTTCCTCCTCTTGGATTTCGACCAAGGTAGCTCTAGGAGGATCATGGCGGTTATTCTTTTGGGGACAAGTGCGGTACGCATGCCCTTGTTTGTCGCACTTGAAACATCGGTTATCCTTGCGATAACGCTCAAGCTCTTCAGGAGAGAGTTTATTTTTGCCTTTATAAACTCCCTTCTCTTTAGCTTTGTTGGAGTTGCCCTTGGGAGACTTTTGGACATTGTCCTTCCCCTTAGGCTCATTGGAACCCTTGTTTTCAGGGGGCTTAGAATTCCTCTTAGCCTCTGTTTGGAAATTGATTCGAGAGTCCACCATAGTATGATGTATTACCGCCGATATGGTACGTGGCCTTTGGGAGTTGACATACTCTGCCATTTCTTCAGTTAAGCCCGCGCAAAATTGCTGCTTTTGCTCTCCAAAATCCAACTTTTTGAAGACAATGGCTTTGAGTTGTAGGTCCCAAAACTTGTCTACATATTTGTGGATGGATTCATAGGGAGAGATCTTTAAGCTTTGCCATTCGGTGAGTACTTTGTCTTTGGCATCAGTGGGCAAAAACTGCTTCATAATGGAAGCTCTTAACACTAGGTTGGTAATGGGACACTTTTATGTCCTATGACACTTTTATGTCCTGTTAAGTGACCATTTTCCTTGAATTATGTCAAGAGTTTCAAAATGTATTTTGAGGTGCTATCTATCTAGAACGTTTTCTCATGAGCTGAAAAAAACTCGACATTTTTTTGGAATATCAATTCCATCTTTAACCTTGTCCTTGCACAACATTTCACAACCTAAACTGTGTGAAAAAACGGGTCCTGTTTTTGGCTTTTTTCAACTTTTTGCAACTATACCACTGTATAATTCATGTTTGTGAGGTCTATAATGCTAGAGAACTATCTTTAGTAGTCCTCAACATGTCTTGATGCTTCTAGGGAGAAATAAATGTTAAAGTTGTAAGTTATGACCAAATTACAAAAATTGTCAAATCCTGTTTTTTTAGCCAATTTTAGCTCTTCTATGATTTTTTTGGTGGCTTTCATGATATCCAAATGCAGTTTTGATTTTCTATGTCGCATATTGTAACATAAAGCTAATATTCCTTGAGTTTTGGGGCACCTAATACCCTATTTTTCATAGTAGACAACAATGGTTGATTTTTCCAATTATAGAAGAAAACGAAACATTCTAGTATATCAAGTATAGCCTTTTCAATATTGTTAGTTTCTTGTGACAACTACATGCATTTTGTAGTTAGTAACCATATCTAGTCATAAGGATCAAATTTGGCTAGATACTGAATACTTTCTATGGGATTCTACAACTCATAATGTTGAACCCAGTTTCTTCATGTTTGCTGTATTTAGCACTTCATCTTGGTCCCCAAGATTCCCCTTGGTAAGAGATGTATTATTCTTTTGACATGCTCCATGGCTCCTTATGAACCTAAAGGACAATACGAAACTAAGAAAACATGCATATATTATTTGTATTGAGTGTGGCTATAGAAACTTTGATGATAGGTCTGCAGAATGATAAAAGTTCAGCTTTTTTGTACCTATTTCTTTTGGCAAAACAAAAAATAGTGAGTGAGAAGCAATCATATGTTCTGATCACCAACCCATTGAAGTTAAGTAGGGAATTTATCTCAAGCCCTACAAAAATCCCTAATCTTATTTTTATGCAACAAAACGTAAGAAATGACTATTTTGATGAAAATGTACTAGTCCATCAACTTTGGAGGCTTGGTGTGACCAAAAGATGAGAAATTTTACAAGTTTCTTATTTTTTCCATGTGTAGTAGGCCTTGAACTATAACCTCATGAAAGGATTTTACAAAATGAGTGGATCTACTATGGTTTTGGAGGTTTTTTTCAAAACCCTGAAAGGACACTTTTATGTCCTGTTAGGTTACCAACCTAGTGTTAAAGCTTTCCATGTTTGTGGAGCTTCACCATTGGCCCGTAGGCTAGACCACCATTGTCTGGTAGACTTTTGAAAGTGCATAGCTACTTGGCATAGCTTAGAGGACTCTGTGAAGCCCTCATCTCCGAACGCCGCATCGAATTGTTGGATAAAGGCCAAGACTTTGTCCGTAGCACCAAAAGTGCCATCGTAGGTAAGGAAAGAGATGCTCTTCCCTCCCTCTTTGAACTTCTTGAGCTTGGATGACCTCTTCCACGCGGCATAGGATTTCCTATGGCCTCTTCTTTTTGATGGTTCAAAGGTTGCACCATCACTTTCTTCAAAAGATGAAGAATTTGGGAAGATGGAGAAGAGGGTGACCTCTTTCTCGCCTTTTTCTTGCCTTGATCTTCATTGTCTTGACCATCACTTTCATAAGAGGAAGAGGATGAAGAATATGGAGAAGGGGGTGTCCTATTCTCGCCTTTTTCTTCTCTTGCTTTTTGTCATCCCTCTTTGAAGTATGATGTGGAGAAGTATGTGATAGTCTTCTCCGTTTTGAAGGTGATGGAGAGCGTTTCCTGCCATCTTCGTGGAGCCATCTCCGCCGAGGTGGCGAGAGGCTCACTTCTTTCTCATTCCTTTTGTGGAGGCTCTTGAGTTCTCCTTTGAGAAGGAGATGCATCATCAAGGAGCAAATTTCTGAGCCCTTCATAGGGATCCTCTTCTTCTTCCCGAATCAGAGAGAGACCTCTTTTGGAAGTCTTGCAAGGAGGCTTCCTAGGTGTTCTCTCGTCATGGTGGGAAGCTTGGAGAATATCATGAGCATGAAGCTGCCATTGCACTTCACTTTGGAGGGATGGATTGCCCATGGCTTGTTGAAGCCTAGAAACAAGATAGTTAACAAGCATCGGGGCATCATTAGTAGCTTGATCATTAGCAAAATCAAAGTTATCAACATTAATTTCACTCTCTTTACTATTTTCAGCCATTCTAACAACTTTTAGGTGTAAACTTTTTAGGTGTACTCTGGCACTTCAAGCCCTAGTTGCTACTCCTCTTTACCGCTTTAGAAAAAGCACTCAAGATACTGTACACGTGGCTCGAATACCATTAATTGCAAGGAATAGAAGAGAGGGTCGTTCAATACCAAAACAGCACCGGCTCCTCTCAAGCTTCTAATAGCTCAATAGTGGTTAAGCCGTAGGACTCCACTATTAAGACCATAGCTCTCGGCTGTGATGCCCCGTTAACTGCACAAAGGCAGGCGCACTGCAAGGCTGAAAAATCCCTATTCTACTTACTCACATGCAATTAATAGTACCAACCATTTATAGGTAGCTTGAGGACCTCCATTCTTGAGCAAGAAAAGAGAAACCTTGTGCTCTGATGCCAATGTAACATTTAATGGCCTAGTAACTTGTGTGTAGCGGAAAATAGCATGAACATAGTAAGCATTTCATTAGAATAGATTCCTAATGAGATTAACAAGAGTGCTTGGGTGGAGAGAGCAACAAAAATCATAACACCTAGTTAGATAGCATGAACAATACTTCAAAAGAGAGAGAAATTAAGCAATTGACAACAGTTGAGGATCGGATTTGCATGGAGCCGGTCCCCCCTCCAAAAGGCTTTGTATTATGGTTTCTCCCATCAAGAGAGACATTTTACAATACAATTTCTTGTGTTCCTTCAATACTAGCTAGTGCAATGAAGATGGAAGCTTCATGCACTATGCAAAACACTTATCAAACACAACATCAATTCCCTCACGGCCTCAGACCCAAGACCTCACACACCTTCAAAGATGGTGAGAGCTAGCGGGGTATGAGAGTAGATTGAGAGGAAGAAGGAGTATTCTTACGAGAAAGATGTACATCTCCTCACATAATCACTCATATTAGCATAGCTTAGCTTAGTAATTAGCATGGTAGAGGAGATGAGCATGCATTGAAGCTTGGCTCTTGGTTGGATTTGCATCACAAAGCCAAGAGTTGTTGTTGTAGTCCTTCCTTCTCACAAGCTTGGAGTAGGTGATAAGCTTTCCATTAAAGCTTGAGAAGGAGAGAGAGTCTTCTTTACTTCACACATGAGATTGTATGAGTGTGTGTGTGATAATGCCTTGCAAAAATCAGCCCCCTCTCTCTCTCTTGGTCGACCCCTCTTGCTTTTTGCTCTTGCTAGCATCCTATTGGACCTCCCCAAGCTTATAGCCAATGACAATTAAGCAGCATAAGTGATAGCCTTCTGACATGTGTCCCCGTTTCCCCTTTTGTGAGAGCTTTCGGTAATTAAATAATTCAACTAAACTCTCATTAAACCCCTTTGCCTTCTAGCCAATAGGAATCAGGCAAGCCATAAGGCTGCTGAATGCTCATTGGTCCCCTTGGGAGACTGTCCAATAGTCTTCTGAAGAACTTAATTCTTATTGGTTCTTTTATTAAGTGTTTTTAAATCAATTAAACTAGATTTACTCTAGCCTAATTCTCATTGGTCCACCTCCAAGGCCATCGAATAGGATTTGAGTACACCTTGTGGGCATCTGGGCTAGGGAGTTGACATGTGTCCCTCTTTCCCCTTGTGTACAAAGGGAGCTTGTGTGTGTGTGTATGAGTTTCTCTCTCATCCCCTACTTCTTGAGCTTGCCCCCTCCTATGTAGGGCTTGACAAAGACTTTTGGGACATACACAAAGCATCCAATTTTCCCTAAAGTTGACCTTTGGACACAACCTTTGAATTTTGAAACCTTAGCATTTTGGAAGTCTTAATGGGCTGAACCTTAAGGTCTTTTAAGCCCATTGTTGCACATAGTTCTTTTGCAGATGGCCCCCCCTTTGGATCCCTACTATGGCTGGTTTGCTAACTTAACCAATATTCTAGCTTTTTCTCCCCTGGCACTTCCCCAAATTAAATGATCAGTTTAACATGAGAAAATCATTTAGGAGAATTAGATATTGATTATTATGACAGCAATCATAGCCATAGACAACACCAAATTGTTGTTGCAGCTTCTTTAGTTCAGGGGTACGAAGCAATCAGCACTTAGAAGCAGCTTCGAGAATACAAAGCAAAGCCTCTACGTTCATTGTGATGCAAACCAAGCTCTCTAACAAACAAATGAGGTGGGCATATTTTCTTTCGCAATTCAATTTTTATATTGCCCATATTGCTGGGAAGCACAATCAAGTAGCCGATGCACTATCACGACGACCAAGAGCGTGTCCATAGCAACCACAATGATTTATCTTCTATGATAGATGAGTATGCTACTGACCCCGATTTTAAAGATGTAATTTCAGCCCTTGCCTTAAAAAAGAAAGAAGAACCATTCATCTTGCAGAATGGTTATCTCCTAAATGGAAATAGGCTATGTGGTACTCACTCTCTTTTTTAGAAAGTGATGTATGAATCCCATGCTCCTCCCTATGCGGGGCATAGAGGGATTTAACCTAATCTTTGAGGAGTAGAGATATATTTCTATTGGCCTACCATGAAAATGGACATACAAGACTATGTGTCAAAATGTGTAGTATGCCAAAAGACAAAGTATGATAGGGGGAAGCAACTTGGATTGCTCCAGCCTTTGCCAATTCCTAATTCACCATGGAAGAGCATATCTATGGATTTTATCTTTGGATTGCCCAAGTCCGTCAATGGGAATATGGGAATATGGACAATAGTAGACAGGTTTAGCAAACAAGCACATTTTATACCTGTCAAAAAGACTAATAAGACACATCAAATGGCAACCCTCTTCATATCCCAAATTTTTAAAGACCGTGCCTTGCCAACATCAATAGTGTCGGATAGAGATCCTTGAATGACCAGTAATTTTTGGAAGGGTCTCTTTGAAAATCTAGGTACTAGGCTCAATTTTTCTTTGGCCTATTACCCCACAAACAGATGGCCAAAGTAAAATAGCCAACCTTATGATTCTAGGTCTACTTAAGAACTATGTTACCAAAGTAGATCAACGTTCACAATGGGAAAAGTACCTACCTCTTATAGAGTATGCATACAATAACATTGTCCGTACTACTACGGGGAAGGCACCTTTTGAAATCATTTAAAGAAGACTGAAAAGTCCCTACTTAAGGTACATGGGAAGATCTTCGTTGTTGCCGATGAGTATAACCAAAACCTACAAGAATCTTTCCAAAAGATTAAGGGGGCTATATCCATCTCTCAACAAAGGCAAAGGCTGTTGCTAACAAGCACAGAAGTGCCTTAACTTTCAAGGAAAATGATTGGGTCCTACTCAAATTTCCCAAGGCTCAATTGAGGAAAACTACGGGCAAAAATCTTATGGGCCACCAAAAGTATTACGGTAAACTAGCAAAAAGATACTATGGTGCTTTTCAAATCCTAAAACCAATCAATGAGATGGCCTATCAACTCAAGTTTCCCAACCATTGGCTCATTCACAACGCTTTTCATGTGAGCCTACTTAAGCCTTACAAAGGAGAGCCACCACAAGAACCAATCATTGAGGACCCACCCGAGATCAAAGATCAAGAAGAGGTGCTTCAGCCCGAATCGATTCTTCGACATGAAGACAAGGTATTAAGACATGGTAAGATTATCCGATGGTATCTTATTAAGATAAAAAATTATCCTTTTGAAGATTCTAGATGGATGCAAGGAACAAAGCTTAAGAATAGTATGAACCTTGTCAATGGTTACAATGCTACATTAGAATAAGTAAATGTAAATACTTTTTAAACAAAAATTGTTTTTGTCTTATAAGACTAGTTCTCTTTTTATCATGCACAAATTCAAGTAGTATGCATGCTTAGAATCATGTTTGTGATGACGATGTCTCTCAAACACCAAGTAGAATTTGTCACTCTACTTTGGGAGTATGATATGGACTAAAGAGCAGATATGCTTGCCGTAGCTAAGTCTCCCAAGCACCAAATGGAATTAGTCATCCATTCTAGAATGATGTCGTAGGGTAAAAAAGGATCCTCTACCCGCTAAGAAACATAAACTAATGACTAAGGCTTTATCTTCTCTATCTCATAGTGGAGGAAGACTATGATTTGAAGAGAGAGGCAATGTCATAAAATATAATATCTAACTAACCCATGTGTTGAAGTGATATCATTGCATGTATCTAAATATGTTATATTTGCTTCTAGTATGTGTAGTATGTAGATACAATCTTTTTCTCATTTGTTTTCAGGAGAATCTAAGGAGATGCTAGTGGGAGATTTGGGGAGAAAAAATCATTGTGGATGCTCCTACATCTTTGAGGGAAAAGAGGGGTAAGGGAGGGCACGTGGAGAGAGAGAGAGAGAGAGAGAGAGAGAGAGAGAGAGAGAGAGTAGGTGGGGAACAACATGTGGAGGAGATATGCTTTTTTAATTGAACAGGAAACGAGCTGAAAATGTGACACAGACGTGGCAGTGTATGAGTCAAGCAGGGGCGATTCGCGAGGTAGGAGACGAGTAGGTAGGCATGCATGTCTCGTTAAGGGGAATCAACTAAGATACCTCACTTGGAAAAGAAAAATGCAAAAGAGCATGTGAATTTGGCATTGACTGGTGCCAAAATGCCCCTCTAAATTGTGGAAATTCCCAAAAATACCCTTGTATCTATTTATATCCCTTTTTGACAATTGAGATCCGTTTTTGAGTGCTTAGCATGTAATTTGTCACAAATTGCCTTGCAATTATGTCCAGAAGACATAACCAACTCGAATTTTAGTTTTAGCAGATTCTTGCAAACTTTTATATTTTTGAGAAATTTAATCTCACAACCAAGGTATTCAAGGAAATTTGAAAATTTTGAAGGGCATTTTGGGAATTTATGACAAAATACCACATACTGAGGGTATTTTGGGACTCTCTCTCTCTCTCTCTCTCTCTCTCGCTGTCTGTCGTGAGGCTTGAATTTATGTCCACCTTGCAGGAGAGAGATGACGTGCGTTAAGAGCAACAGGACACATATGTAACGCATTCTAGAGGGATTCTCTCTCTCTCTCTCTCTCTCTCTCTACCTGTTCATCTCTCGATTAAATTTCTCTAAAGGTGAAAAAATTGGTTGTCTTTTTTTGCGAGGTAATTTGTGACAAATTACATGCTGAGCACTCAAAAACGGATCTCAAGTGTCAAAAAAAAAAGATTAGAAAATTGTGGACAATTCATGCCAAATAGATAGAAGGGTATTTTGCAAATTTTTGAAATTTGAGGGGTATTTGGGAATTTCCACAAATTAGAGGGGTATTTTGGAAATTTTCCCTTTTTTTAAAGTTGTTATAGTAGCGGAAGGCTCGTTTGGGCAAGGGCGCGGGAGTGGTGAAAGACTTGATGGAGCCGGTAGAAAAGAGGTTTCCTTTCCGTGATATGGAGATTTGTCCCCTATGAATGGAGGCCTTGAGAGTCCACATGGTTAGTTGCAAAGTAAATCCTTCCTCTTCCACCACCTAATCTTATCCCAGTCTAAGGGCCAGTTCAGACTAGGCGGCGGAAGAGAGATGAACAAGGGCATCAAGGGTCCATGTCAAAAGCTGATTGCTCGGAGTTGTGGCAGTCTTCTATTGGTGGTGTCGGGGATAATGGGTTCACGAGGTGAGCCGGGTCAACACCGGGTTGCTCGCTGTAAGAAAATAGAGAGACAAAATGAACAACGCAAAGCAAAAAACATCGACGACACCATAAATGCTTACAGTTGAAAACCCAAATGTTTTAAGCTGCTAATAATTAGCCAAAGTGGAATTCGATTGCAGATGTTTGTTGTTAACGGCACTGATAGGGTTTCAGAGAGTTTAATGCTCTCCAATTAGACCAAGACTGCAAATTTTCCACTTATGCCTGCCATTAGAGCTTTTTGAAGCTAATTAGGAAGGAAGCATCTGGTAAAATTCCCTGCCTGGTGCCCTTGCATTTTCCAAATACAGTAGAGAGAGGTTATCCTCTCACCTTCTTGCCTTACTGCTCCTTTTCTTGCCGAGCTCCGACTTCGCCAAGCCGCTTCAATCATTCTTTCTTGCTTACCTTCTTCTGCTCAATACCTTTCACTCGTTCGCTTTTCTCTTCTTACTTGAATGTCGAGAGCAAGAGACCCGAGCCCTTCGTTTTCTTCTCAAGATATTCCCCACCTTCTCCTTCCCTCGTTACCTTTGCTGCTTATCCTTGCACACCTTGGTCGAGGTTGAGGTCGAGGACGAGAGAGAGAGAGAGAGAGAGAGAGAGAGAGAGAGAGAGAGAGAGAGAGAGAGAGAGAGAGAGAGAGAGAGAGAGAGAGAGAGAGAGAGAGAGAGAGAGAGAGAGAGAGAGAGAGAGAGAGAGACCACCTTAGTTCTTGCATTCTTTGAGAGAGAGAAAGAGAGAGACCGCGAGAGAGAGCATTGAGCCCCTCTTCCTCGAGATTACCCTTGCCGAGATCCGACTTCCACCTCTCGTGCTCCTCCTTCACCACCGAGCCTTGCTCTGCCTTCTTCGCCAAGCCTTGCTCCCTCTACTTTCCTTTCACCAAGACGAGCTCCCAAGCGCCAAGCTCCTCTCCTTGCCTTGCTCACCTTTCGACTTCCTTGCCCAGCTCTCATTCAATTTCCTCTTTGTTACCTTATCTCCTTTCTTTTGTTCCCCCCCCCCCCCCCCCCCCCCCCCCCCCCCCCCCCCCCCCCCCACCTTATGCCTCCTTATGTTTCCCTCTTAAAAAATCCCCTCCCCCTAAGCAACGATGGCGCCGTCGTTGCTAGGGGTGTGACACTAACTTGATGACGTGGTAGTTGTGGATGTCAAGTGTGCAAAAATCACCGGGATGCCATGAGGTTTTGAGAAAATTTTCCTTGTGACACGAGCTCATCTGAGTGCTCTCCCGCTTTGCACAAATGCTTCTCCTCCCAACTCGCTGCCTAAGCCCTGCCTTCACGCCATCGCCCATTTTCTTTTCCCCTTTCACATTCATTAAACCCCTTCACATTGGGCGGCCACCCAATTGGCTTGGGTGGCCATTGGCCCTTTTGTGATCAAGGAAGGTCCTTCTCGGTGGCCTTATTAATTCATTGGCTTGGGCAGCCATTGGCCCTTTGGTGATCATGGGAGGTCCTTCTCGGCGGCCTTATTAATTCATTGGCTTGGGCGGACGGCTTCATGGTGGGCACCACATTTTGTACACATATTGGCCAAGCATTGCCAAGCACAACACCTTCCTCGAGTAGCCCCCGTTGAGCTAGGCCTATCCCATGATCCGTACGCTCCATGAG
Source organism: Adiantum capillus-veneris (assembly GCF_014529385.1). NCBI lineage: Eukaryota > Viridiplantae > Streptophyta > Polypodiopsida > Polypodiales > Pteridaceae > Adiantum > Adiantum capillus-veneris. Next base: position 130,853,399 of record NC_140952.1, read on the forward strand.
ATGACATTCTGGACACAAAGCTCTTCAAGCACCTTTTGTGCTTTATGAGAAGTACACCACATTTGGCGTACATGTAAACTATTGTAGTGCTGGTGCTAGCAGTATACCCTGCTTATCAATGCACTACAGGAGATAACATTTTGGACAAGATTCTCCTCAAGCACTTACTCTATTGCATTCCAAAACTCTGGCTGAAGCTCAAAACTCCTAGATGGCACACCAACCAAGCAGACCGACTAGTACGGAGCCGGCCCCTTGGTGAATCTTTAATGACCAATATCTTGGCAACCGTAAATCCGACCACTGATTTGAAAAGACCAACACGCTCCACAAAGTGAGCACTTCAAGCTCATGCATTCATTTCATTTTTGTCACCTCAACTATAGTTGCCCAATTTGGTACAGATCTGCATCAACTTAAACTTCAAACTGCCATAACTTTTGCATCGTAGATCCAATCGATGAGCCATAAAGACAGGCCGGTAGAGCACTTCAAGCACTACAATTCTAGACCATAATCTCCCATCTGTGCTCACCTCAAGCATACTCCTTTTTAGCATCATCAAGGCATCTGTTGGCCCTTTAAAGCCGCATCTAACATACATTAACCATAAAACTTGGCCTGTTAACAAGCCCTCATCACTACTTAGTAAATGCGTAGGCTTCGAAAAAGCTTAACTTGCATTCCTTTGCTCTTTTTCCCATCATGGAAGCGGAGCAGCACGACATCCACCCCCTCTGAACCTGCACATCCTTCGGCATGTGCCAACCTTCTTTCCTTTTAATTTGCATCATCAAGAGATTCATCAGACACATTGTCCGATGCATACATATCATCATCATCCCTTGGTTGCTGAACCAAGATTTGATCCTCAAAATTAAACTCACTTTTTTGTTTCTTGAATAATTTGATCCTTTCACTTGCAATAGGCACTCTAAGCTCAGTGCCATCGAGCTCACTTAGCTTATATGTTGCATTGTCATAAACATGAATCACTACATAAGGTCCAAACCACCGCTTGACCATCTTCCGCATACCAGAGTATTGGTTTTCCAAGCTACTATCATAAACAAGTACCCAATCTCCATCTTTGATAGCATATGGCAGTAGTCTATGCTTCTCATCAAATGTTGCTCTATTCTTCAACCTTGCCTCCTTGAGCTTTTCTTTGGCATTGTAATCAAATCTACTACCCACTTGTAATGCATAGCTAGTGGATAAGTAGGATGTAATCCGTCTCAATGCCGTACATTAGAATACTGATGGCATACTAAGCATGTCTCCACAAATTTAGCAACATCTTTGTACATTCCCTTCCACCAGTAGTGGTCCTTAATTTTGACAAAATTTGCTCATACCCCTCTATGTCCGGCCCATAAGCTTTCATGAAACTCTTTAATTACCTGCTGTTGAGTTGCTCTATCACAAACAACCCATTGCAGTACCCCTCTTGAATGCTTTGGCTGCTTCCACAGATGACCATCCTTTAAAAAATAGCCATAAGCCTTCTTTCTGATCTTCTTGTACTCTTGATCACTCCATCCCTCTTGCCTGGTAACAGTGTTAGGTAACGGCCGATCAAAAGCCATTCTCCATCATACATCTCTTCAAGAAAGACTTCAAAAACACGAGCATGAGTACCACAGCTTGCATGTAAATGAGAAGAGGTGTAGAACTTTAAGCCCACAACATCACTAGTGGTAAGCATTTCCTCTGCATCTTCATATCTGGGCCTTGACAACATATCTGCTATAGGGTTATCTCTGCCTGCAATGTGACCAAACTCTGGGTTAAGAGACTTAATAAAGGCTATCCATCGCAACAGTGCAATGTCCGGAGTAGTACAATTTGCAATCATCCATATCAATGGTAAACAATATGTCTCTACCACAACTGAAGCACCAATGAAATATTCCTTGTCAGACCTCAGGGCAGTAGCAACACCCCAAAGTTCTCTCTTGACCTGTGGGTAACCTCTTTGACGAGCATTAAGCACTTTTGCTCCAAACCAAACTGCATACTTGTGACCATCCTCATCATCTTGACCTATAGCCCAGCCAATACCTGTCGGGCTAGTGTCAACGGTTAAGATCACTGGCCTTCCACACTTATATTCAACCTTTCTCAAAGTAGGAGCTTCGAGAAGCATTGTTTTCAATTTTTTGATGGCCATTGTATGAGCTTCTCCCATACAAACCTTTTACCCTTCCTTAGCAATTGGTAAAGCGCCTTTACAACATGAGCAAAGTGAGGCAACCAAATACGATAACATACACATGCTCCCAAAAATCTCCGAACCCCTGTGATCGATGTGCATGTTTCTTTCATCTTCTGTATAGCTTCAACTTTAGCCGGACTTGGTCGTCTTCCATCTGGGCCACACATATGCCCCACAATTAAAACCTCTTTAGCACCAAAATTTGATTTTGGCCCTGAAAGTGTCAAGTTAACTTCTTCAGGCCTAGATAAAATGGCATTACAGTCAGCAATATGCTGGAAAACAAACTGTCGGCACCCCCTCTGGTTTTTTACTTCATCTTTGAACCCTTCTTCACATCCCTTGATTGGCAAATCATCAATGAAAGGCATAGTAACATGAGGAATAAAATCCCTTAGCACCTTATTCATACCATTCATCATATGAGCTACAGAGTTAGTAGCACCCTATGGTAGAGTGCACATCCTCACCAAACCGAGAGGTGTACACATTGTAGTAAGATCCCTGCTCTCCAAAGCCAGCTGAAACTGATCATATCTTGAGTAAAGATCACCCATAGAGTAGATAGATCTTCTTGCAAAGGCTTCAGCAAACTCGTCCACTATTGGACATGTACCACATTGCGGATTGTTACTTTGTTGACTGGTTGCATATCCTGAATGAACCTTAGGGTCCCATTCTTCTTTGGAACAGTAAACCACCGATTAGAGTATGGTGCACATGATGGTTCCAAAATGCCCATCCTTATCTTCTCATTTAACAAATCAATGAGCTTTGGCAAGTGAGCTTTGGGTACCAGAATAGGACGTAAACTCCATGGCATATGAGGAACAGTAAATATAACCATAGGAGAAACAACATTTGGGTCTGCACACCCAATCTCATCAGGCTCAAAAGCAAAGGCTTTACCATGATTACCAAGCATCTCTCGAAAGCATTTGATCTCCTCTTTAGTAAGGAAATCCTCCTCTCCAATTTTCAGCTGCTTCAATGTCTCTTCAGTAAACTTATGGCCAATGTATTTTGGATCTCTCAGTATAGGCTGGCGAGAAGCTTTCTCCATTACTCCATCACTTCCTTTTGGCAAAGATGTAGCCACCAGCCTCACCTTCTTTGCAACAGATTTATATTTTGTCTCTACTTGGGCTTCAACTGCTTCACCCAAATCCTCCTTTATATGAGTAAGTGCTTCATATAAATCCAATTCTTCATACATGTCCATTGAATGTACTTTAACTATGTCAGTTCCACTTTGTAACCTGTATTGCATGATCTCTTCTAGCTCTAACATAGTATCCACATAAGAGACCTCTTCAAAGATCCCTGAAATCACATCATTTGGTTCAAGCACATCACATCCCTGCAATTCACTTTGAATACCTAACACATATTGTTTTTCCCATTTAGGTAGCTCATTAAACTTCCTGTATGACACCAAACCCGCAGATGTTAATCCCAAAACCCCCGAAGATAAAGTCTCTCTTTGCGAGAGCTTCCCCACCTCCATACCACCATAGTCCCACTTTATAGTGGCACCCCGAGAAAATCCTGTGAAAACCTGTGTTCTTTGAACTCTTTGCGTATCTTTGACAATGGATGATCACATAGGCTATCTTTGTTTCTGGCATGTTCTATACACACAGTCAAAAACTGCACAGCTCTTTTACTATCCCTGCTTCGGATCCTTGCATAGGTTGAGCCATCATCTAGCACCTTTGTTTCCATGCACACATCCGTAATGTAGGGTTGTCCCAGTATGAGTGGATAGGACGAGTGCTCCTGTATAAAAAAGTTTTGTGCATCACAAACATCCCCAATAGCTACCTTAACATTTGCACATGCACCATTAAGATCTCCTAGAAGCATATTGGCAGCTCGAATCTGCCAACCGTGATCAACATTAATAGGCCATTTTGCAAGATGTTTGCCATAAGATTGATTTCTGACCCATGGTCCACAAGTGCTAAAACTGGCTCTTCAATGTCCCCAAGCTTTACAATAGTTTCTATCATTGCTCTAGCCCAATGAGTCCTAGAAAAGTTACTCCTTGGCACAACTTCCTCATCTCTATCATCATTAAAATGAACATGTCTTACCTCAGATATGACTGGACTTGAAACCACCACAGCCTTTGAATTTTCATCTTCAAATGCCTCTTCATAAGCATCCAAAATTGACTCAATGTGATGGATCATTTGGCTTTTAACTGCATCAGATTCCTGCTCACTTGGTATCTAACGTTTCCTCTTGATAATGTCAATAATCTCCTCATGAAACTCACGCTTGGCAATTCCCAAGATATCACCCAACGTGAGCTCCACTTTGCTATTAAGAATGTGCTCTTCAAAAACCTTCTTTAGATCTATATCCAACTCAATATCCAATTTCAGCTTATAAGAAGGTCCCTTGGGCTTACCTGCTTCTTATCGTTTGGCGCCTCTTCCATTACCACTTCTAGAGTAGGTTTGGGAACAAGCCCTTCATCTTGCTTACTGCTAGATCTTGTTGCTCTTTTTGATGTTCCTGCAATATCTTCATCTCTTTTGCGCTTATCTTCAACTATGGCTTCATTAGCTTGAGACCTGGCAATAAATGCATATATTGAAAGTGAATCTACCAGATCTGCCCATCTTGTAGTTTCCCTATGCAATTCCCAACCTGACATAATTTTCCATGAGTCACCTTACATGCTTCTGCAGTCTTCCAAGCATAAGGCCACAAATCACCTTTAGTTCTTGCACCTTCATCATCTGCATTATTGTATACTTGCAACCCATATGTAGTTGCTTCTACCATAGCAACATTATGCTATATCTCCTCTACTAACTTCTTCATATCACCCCTCCCAAAATTCAAGCAGAGCGGCTCACCTGTAGCTTTGAGATGAATCTTCTTGTCTTTCCAAAAGACCACATTTTGCTTGTAAGCTTCATCAAAATCTTCATAGTCTTTGCGCTCATGATCTTTACTATCACACCACATGCAGTGGTCATCCCAATCCTTGCATGGAGGTCGTTCCTTGGGCTCTGAAGTGGAACCCTTGGTGCCTACCCCTTCGAGCTTAATTGCTTTCAAATTTAGATTTAACTCTTGTATACCTT